>NC_084572.2:10395000-10435000 GCF_033978685.3 Nerophis lumbriciformis | reverse complement strand
TCGCCTCAGCTACGGCTCCCGGTGGGGCCCTCTCGGGGGAAGGGGCCTCGGTCCCGGACCCCGGCGAGGCGTCCGGCCTTCTCCGCCCCGTAAAAGTGTCCATCTCTTTTTTTTTTTTTCTTCTGTTGTGGCATATGCTGCAGGTGCCTGCTCGTTTTTCGTATGTGGGTAACAACATTTAACTATGTATATATATTTCCGAATGGGTTTAACTGCCACCCGCCTGAATCTATTTAAAATCTAATTTTTTTTAATAATTTGAACCACCCGACCCGACCCGACCCGCGGATAAAATCTAATTTTTTTTAATTTCATCCGCCCGATCCGCGGATAATCTGCGGACTCCGTGGTTGTGCCCGCAAACCGCGCATCTCTAGTGGCCATTAACATTATAAAACAAAAAAAGCGATTTCTACTGTGAATGCAATTTGACCTACGTGCGGACATGACGTCATGACAGCGCACGCGCTACGGTGTTTACTGACGTAAGTCTGACTAGTCGGCCTCAGTGCTGGTGCATTTGTGGCAATTTCAAGGCTTTTGTGCAATCAAAGTCAACGTTTTCTGAACCAAATTATGGCGCGTAGAAGATTGAGAAGTATTTTTGCTCTTGCAGTTTTACGGGCTATTTTGCCAATATGTCTGTTTGAAGAGCGTGGGGGAGGGGGTGAGCAGTCGGGAGACAGGAATGGTGGGAGTTCTTAAAACATTTTATTTTCACCTCTTTCCTGCTCCGTTCTCAACTATTTCTTTTAAAACTGTCAATTTTGGCGAGTACCGTATTTTTCAGACTATAAGTCGCAGTTTTTTTCGTAGTTTCCTGACTTATACTCAGGAGTGTAAAATTATTAACACATGACCGTAAAATATCAAATAATATTATTTAGCTCATTCACGTAAGAGACTAGACGTATAAGACTTCATGGGATTTAGCGATTATGAGTGACAGATTGTTTGGTAAATGTATAGCATGTTCTATATGTTATAGTTATTTGAATGACTCTTACCATAATATGTTACGTTAACATACCAGGCACGTTCCCAGTTGGTTATTTATGCCTCATATAACGTACACTTATTCAGCCTGTTGTTCACTAATCTTTATTTATTTTAAATTGCCTTTCAAATGTCTATTCTTGGTGTTGGGTTTTATCAAATAAATTTCCCCAAAAAATGCGACTTTTACTCCAGAGCGACTTATATATGTTTTTTTCCTTCTTTATTATGCATTTTCGGTAGATGCGACTTATACTCCGGTGCGACTTATACTCCGAAAAATACGGTATTCATGACGCGTATCGCTTTTTGATAACGTTCTGGTCGGTTGAATGCGACCGGAGCGTGGGTGCGTTCACTTTGGGGACGCATATATCGCATATATATCCGATTAATTTCCACACGCGAAAGAGGCCTGGGTCTGATATGAAAAATTCGGAATTGCACTGTTCACACTGATGTATAAAAATCCGACACAGGTCACATATGGGCAAAATAATCGGAACTGACCTGCAGTGTGTACATGGCCTTAGACTGCAGACTAGTTCCAAGTCTATGAGAATGAACTGATAAAGCCTGCTCGGATGAAAGGGGAAACGTCTTCTAAGTCAAACTGCACTGAAAGAGGACATCTACAGACGTGGACACAGTCCAGTTACTGTCCATGTTTTACCAGTGGTGTGCCGTCAGGGCCAGCAAGGCCTTCTCTGCTGGCCTAACATAACCAGAAATCATGATCAGAATTAAAGATGAAAGTCATATTTTATGTACTTTCCCTAAATATCTAAAAGTATTCATATTCTCTTCATGTCATATTATGATCCTTCCAGCGCTGTTGTTTTTAGGTTATAGAGTTTTTATCCAATCAGAATTCAGCTTATGTTGCCATGCTGTACCAAATCTGCCCGAGGCCTTCAGAATCAACAATGCGGGCGTCCGTGCACTGTCAGTGAACGGACACAAACATTTGACAGACAGTTGTGATAGCCAATCAGATCACGAGTTGTCAGTAAGACCTTCTAGATGGCCTAAGGCAGATATATAGTGATGTTATGAGCCAGGTTTGATTGATTGATTGAGACTTTTATTAGTAGGTTGCACAGTGAAGTACATATTCCGTACAATTGACCACTAAATGGTAACACCCGAATAAGTTTTTCAACTTGTTTAAGTTGGGGTCGACTTAAATTGATTCATGATACAGATATATACTATCAGATATATACTATCATCATAATACAGTCATCACACAAGATCAGGGGTCGGCAACCCGCGGCTTCGGAGCCGCATGCGGCTCTTTGATCACTCTGATGCGGCTCAGCAGCTTACTTGCTGAACTCCCCAATTTTCCCGTGAGACTTCCGGATTTCAGTGCCTCTCGCAGAAAACTCCCAGGATTAATATTCACCGATTTTCACCCTTACAGCGTACCAGCCCAACACTTGTTGTACAATATACATCTTCTGCTTTAAAACGTACGTGACAGCAATGCATACTTGGTCAACAAGCACACAGGTTACACTGACGGTGACCATATAAAACAACTTTAACACTCTTACTAATAATGCGCCACACTTTGAACCAAAACCAAACAAGAATGACAAACACATTTCGGGAGAACATCTGCACCTTAACACAACATAAACACAACAGAACAAACACCCAGAATCCCATGCAGCCCTGACTCTTCCGGGCTACATTATACACCCCTGCTACCACCAAACCCCGCCCCCACCCCAACCCTGCTCCCTCACACATCAACCCCCCCGCCCCCCCTCTCTCTCTCTGTGCGTCGGTTGAGGTGGGCGGGGTTTGGTAGCGGGGGTGTATAATGTATCCCGGAAGAGATAGGGCTGCATGGGATTCTGGGTATTTGTCCTGTTGTGTTTATGTTGTGTTACGGTGCAGATGTTCTCCCAAAATGTGTTTGTCATTCTTGTTTGGTGTGGGTTCACAGTGTGGCGCATTATTAGTAAGAGTGTTAGTTTTTTTTATACCGCCACCGTCAGTGTAAACTGTGTGGTTGTTGATCAAGTATGCCTTGCTGTCACCTACGTGAGCAAGCGGAAGCCCCATACAACAGAGAGAGAGAGAGAGAGAGCGAGATCAGAAGGCATAAGAAAAAGTATCTGCATTTGATTGTATACATTTGATTATTAACAATCCGGGAAGGGTGTTAGTTTAGGGTTGTAGCTGCCTGGAGGTGAACTTTTATTGCGGTTTTGAAGGAGGATAGAGATGCCCTTTCTTTTATACCTGGTAACATTAGAACTCCATTACCCAGCATGCCACAGTAGTGAAGAGCTTGCGCAGTAGCCCCGTTTAGGTTGTTGAATGTAGCGGGATGTTTTTGATGAGCACGCTGTGGAGTAAACTTTTAAGAATTCGGCCAACACGCCCCGTCTGCATCTTTTATGATTAGACAAGACAACACATATATTTGCAAAGCCATTTTCAAGAAGGATATTTAAAAAGAAACTACGTCTTGTGAGAGATGTTGGCTGTCCTGGCGATGAAATGGGGAATTGCTCGCCACACAACGAGCGTTGCCACTGGCTTATACGGAATTGAATGGGTTCTACAGATATATATATATATTTTTTTTCACGTTTAATATGTTTTAAATGCACCAGAAAATAACCCGTTTAGTACACTGTTGATGTGTTTCAATACTCAGTAAATGGGTTCCTGTGTAGTATATTTTTCCAGCAATGTTCATGTGGTGACATCAATGATGGTATTTTGAGAGATAATCATTAAAGTGGGACATCACTGAAGGCCTAGGTGGGAAACGCACGGCCCGCCACTGCGTTTTATAGCATTCGGGAAACGACAGGTCACGTTTCTTGTGTCGCAAACAGAGAAGTACCCAGCTGTTTCTTCTAAAATAGTACGAGCAATATCCCCTTTACAATAAAGGAAGTACAGTATGTTATGTTCAAATGTGATGAGGCCCAGTCTACATACATGAGGCGAGTCAGAGAAGTTCCAGGACTGGTATCACCAAAGAGATATTTCACATTCTAACTATAATATCATCCTCCTGGAGTTTAAAGCGCTCTCTGCCACACCTTCATGCACTCCTGGAAGAATTCTTCTGGGATCCTCTGCAGCTTAAGGAGAGGGATGTTGCTCCAAAACGGCCTTTTCTCGCTCCCAAACGCTGCAGGACCTCTTTGTAGTTCATGGCCTGGCTCTTTGACACCAACAATCGGGGAATAGTCAACACTAGTTTTGGAACTTTTCTGACACACCTTCTACAGGGTGACCACCAGAAAAACCGAACCCATAAATCTTTAAATACCTCTGTTGTTGTTCTGTTCTTTTTCAGGCCATACAAGTCGACTTTGTGGATGACATATCGGAAAAATAGTTGTCTCCAACACACCTTGGTAGACCAAGGAAAAGCCTATTTCTCCGACAAGTCATACATACGCTCGTGCGAGCACATTTTCGGAGAAAGTAACAATGTCAAAAAGCATGATGAGAGGTTCCGGAAGTTCAGGGAGTGTGAGGTTGTGAAAAATCTTCATTCTAAAATCCCCAGAGAGGAATGTGTTAGAGCAAATGACGATTTTGTGCGACGTACAGTAGAAAGGGGAATTCATATGGCCCCATTCGTTGCAGTTTACCTGACACATGAAACGTGATGAATTGGGTGGCTGTCCACTTTAGCCACCAGATGGTGGCAGAATGTTCCCCATCCATCCATTTTCTACCACTTATTCCCTTTGGGATCGCGGGGGGTGCTGGAGCCTATCTCAGCTACAATCGGGCTGAAGGCGGTGTACACCCTGGACAAGTCGCCACCTCATCGCAGGGCCAACACAGATAGACAGACAACATTCACACTCACATTCACACCCTAGGGCCAATTTAGTGTTGCCAATCAACCTATCCCCAGGTGCATGTCTTTGGAGGTGAGAGGAAGCCGGAGTACCCGGAGGGAACCCACGCAGTCACGGGGAGAACATGCAAACTCCACACAGAAAGATCCCGAGCCTGGGATTGAACCCAAGACTACTCAGGACCTTCGTATTGTGAGGCAGACGCACTAACCCCTCTTCCACCGTGCTGCCCTGGCAGAATGTTGAATATCTTAAAACTTGTTTTGGGGGCAATTCCCCACTTTGACCGCACCATCATTTGCTATGTCGAGTGGCGCTTTCCATCATTTTCAGCAGACTGCATTGTAAAGTGACTTGTCCAGGGTGTACCCCGCCTTCCGCCCGATTGTAGTGCCCCCCGCGACCCCAAAGGGAATAAGCGGTAGAAAATGGATGGATGGATGCATTGTAAAGTGAATAACCTATAATGTATATATATTATAATTCATGACAGATTTGTTTTAAATGTATGTACACAATTTGTTGCCTTTTTAAAGAAAATATATGCATCATAGCAAATAATGTGATGTCATATTGGCCACGCCCTAACCACGGAGGTGGGGGAAATCTAGGGGAAACCCTAGACATGGTGAATGGATTTTACTTGTATCTCACTTTTCTATACATTCAAGGTACTCAAATCAATTAGGCACTATTACCACATTCATTGTATTAGTGCCAGCAATAAAATAATACTTAATCTACGCAATCTGCAGACTCTAATGAGATCCACTGCAAAAGCTGCATTAAAAATACCTTTGCAATTATAACGACAATGTGCGTAGGTCTGAATTGTGCCATTAGGATGCATTGTTTTTGGATTCGTATGTTGTTGGAAACACGTGTGCAGACTACAACACTAATAATGATAAACATATTGGTAAATGAATGTGGCTCTTTAGCGCCGCCCTAGTGGCTCCCCGGACCTCTTCCAGAGATGTGTGAAAATAGAAAAAAATAAAGAAAAATATTATTTTTTGTTTTAATATATTTTCTGTATGAGGACAAACATGACACAAACTTTCCTAATTGTTAGAAATCCCACTGTTTTTGTTATACATGCTTCACTGGTGAGAGTATTTGGCAAGCATCGTTTTGACCTACTAATTTCAGCGCTCCTTGAACTCATCGTAGTTTGTTTACGTGTACAACTTTCTCCGATGCTGCCACGGAAAGACGTGTTTCATGCCATTCCTTCTTTGTCTCATTTTGTCCACCAAACATTTTATGCTGTGCGTGAATGCACAGAGGTGAGCTTTGTTGATTTAGTTGATTTACTGGAGTGCTAATCAGGCATATTTGGTCAATGCGTGACTGCAAGCTAATCGATGCTAACATGCTATTTAGGCAAGCTGTATGTACATATTGCATCATTATGTCTCGTTTGTAGGTATATTTGAGCTTTGATTGATTGATTGATTGAAACTTTTATTAGTAGATTGCACAGTGAAGTACATATTCCGTACAATTGACCACTAAATGGTAACACCCGAATACGTTTTTCAACTTGTTTAAGTCGGGGTCCACTTAAATTGATTCATGATACAGATATATACTATTTTCATAATACAGTCATCACACAAGATAATCATCACAGTATATAAATTGAATTATTTACATTATTTACAATCCGGGGTGTGGGATATGGAGGGGGTTAAGTTTGGTTGGTATCAACAATTGCATCATCAGAGAAATTGACATTGGAACAGTGTAGGTCTGACTTTGTACATATGTACAGCAAGTAGTGGACACAGAGAGAAAGATCAGAAATTGTAAGAAAAAGTGACTACATTTGATTGTTTACATTTGATTATGTACAATCCGAGGAGGTATGATGAGGAAGGGAGGGTGTTAGTTTACGGTTGAAGTTGCCTGGAGGTGTTCTTTTAGTGCGGTTTTGAAGGAGGATAGAGATGCCCTTTCTTTTACACCTGTTGGGAGTGCATTCCACATTGATGTGGCATAGAAAGAGAATGAGTTAAGACCTTTTTTAGATCGGAATCTGGGTTTAACGTGGTTAGTGGAGCTCATTTAATTTCCTTTACTTATGTCCTCTATATATTTAATTTATATTTGCATGTCTCATGACATATTATCCGTATGTAATACTGGCTGCATGTCTGATAGCTGTTTGTGTGCCATGTTGTTCCAGACCACAGCAAACGTCACCCAGCTTGCAAAGATTGTAATAAATCCATTGGAAGAAGACAGCCTGCCGTTTCCTTAAACTTGGACACACACATCTATACCTTTGGCCATTCTGAGCCAGTAATTTCCAGGAGTTATCTCATCCTGTAAGAAGCCTCAATTTTAGTAATGATTTCCAATGTTGCAAAAATGTGTAGAGTAAAAATTAAAATACAACATTTCTGTCGACGAATATTTGCGCCAGCCATTGATAGTAGGCTAATATAGCTAATATGGACACTTACATCATGCTTTTAATTTTTTACAGCTATAGACATATTTTTGTTTTGTATTTTTTTGTCCAATATGGCTCTTTTCAACATTTTGGGTTGCCGACCCCTGGTCTAAACTGACTATGGTTAGATTGTGTTCCTGTTGTGTGGTCGGTGAGTGTATAATACAACTATGATGCATAACCATGATGCCAATGATGAAGTGATGTATTGTCATGATGATTGATTTCATTTGTTTTTCCAAAACAAGCTCGGGAACACACATGTTTTGGGGTATACGCGCATAACAATTGCAGTTTTGATGTCGTTGGATTGGCGACAAGGCAGGACATGCAGCATGGTTGTGATTCTGACTGGTCGGTTGGATCGGAAACTTAGCATGTTTCGTTTTTGTGGCTGAGGGCGGTGTCATAAAGGTTCGGCCAGACGAAATGCGTCACTCAACCCTTTGAAGCAACCGAAGGGAACATCCCCGTTTGGTTATTATGCGCCAAGAACAGAAGTGAAACAGCTCGTCACACCTGGCGGCCAAAATGGATTGATGGGTTTTGACTGTAGTTTCACAAAGCCAGCGGTAAGGCTGCAAAAACACACCCGTGCTCAATTTGATAATAAACCAAATTAAAATAATTAAAAAATCACAATTCAAAAAGAGTTGTATTTTTTACAAAAAAAGCACAGCAGACTTTTCGATATTAAATAAGATTTATTTTTTTAAATCCCAACCACTGTAGACACTGCTGATTTATGTCAAAATAAGACCATAGTGATGTTTTTCGGCATGTGACTTTTTAGGAACTATGGAAACAAAACAGCAACACAAGCAGTGTCAAGTCGAAGAAAAAAACAAAAAAAACATCCCCTTTTTCATTCTTTAACAGTCAATATGTTTTTAATGCGATGTGTGAGTGCGTCATGTGAGGAAGTAGCACATATTCCGCAGAAGAGATGAATGGGAAGGCAGGCGTTTGCTTATCGCGTTGTTATATTTTATCATCCTGCACAGAATCCGAGGCAGCATGCAGCACACCTCCTGCACCGAGGACAGGATCCAGCACGTTCTGGACAGGTGTCTGGATGGGCTCAGGCAAAGCCCCACAGCAACACAACGCTGGGATGGTAAGACTCACACTGGCATTTTGGGGTTTGACAGTACTAGTTCATATTTGTGCATGAAAAAGTGAGCTTGGAGCAAAATCTGATAAGTGACGGTACATGTCAAGGAGGTTGAAGCTGTTGCATAGAACTCAGCTTTGAAAATTGATTTTGTTTATGTAAGAAAATATGTATTTTTTCTCATGACAAAACTTTGCCAAAATTATAAAAAAAAAAATAGAACCCAGCTTTGAAAATGTGTTTAGTTTATTTTCATTTTTTTAAAAGAAAAACATTTCAAAATGTTCCAAAATTATTTTAAAATGTGTAAAACTCAGCCTTGAAAATTGGTTTTGTTTATGTAAGAAAATATGTATTTTTTCCCGTGACAAAACTTTGCCAAAATTATTTAAAAAAAAAAAAAATAGAACTCAGCCTTGAAAATGTGTTTAGTTTATATATTTGTTTTAAAAAGAAAAAAATTTCAAAATGTTCCAAAATTATTTTTAAAATGTATAAATCTTAGCCTTGAAATTTGGTTTTGTTTATGTAAGAAAGTATGTATTTTTCCCATGGCAAAACTTTGCCAAAATTATTTAAAAAAAAAATAGAACCCAGCCTTGAAAATGTGTTTAGTTTTTTGTTTTTTTTAAAGAAAAAAATGTCAAAACATTCCAAAATGATTTTAAAATGTATAAAACTCAGCCTTGAAAATTTTTTTTTTAATGTAAGAAAATATATAGTTTTCCCATGACAAAACTTTGACAAAATTATAAAAAAAAAAAATAGAACTCAGCCTTGAAAATGTGTTTAGTTTATATTTTATTTCAAATGAAAAAATTGTCAAAACGTTCCAAAATTATTCTAAAATGTATAAAACCCAGCCTTGAAAATGTGCTTACTTTATAGCACAATTAGTTTTTTTTCTAATTAAAAAACTGTCACAAAATTATTCAAACAATCATAGAACAGAGCCTTGATGGTGTTTAATTTATATGAAAATATTTATTTTTTCCGATGACAAAACTGGCGCAAATTTTTTTCTACATTTTATAGAATTGAGCCTTATAAAAAAAATGTTTGATTGATGTAAAAATAAGTTAGTTCTTTCCCTGTGACAAAATGTTCCAAAATAATTTTTAAAAGTATAAAACTCAGCCTTAAAAATAAGTGTAGTTTATTAGACTAACTTAGACAAACTTTATTGATCCACAAGGGAAATTGTTCCACACAGTAGCTCAGTTTCAAAGGATAGAAAGGGTAAGGATGGAAAGGATAATGCAGGTATTAAGTAGACTAAAAATTTACCATTGTAGCAATATAAAATATCACATATATGTAATATTTACATATTATATATACAGTATATAATATATACTAATATATTATATTATATTATATTTTTATATAATATATACAATATATAACAAATCCCAATTACCATATACAATATTACAGTTTATGTAGAAATGTTGATGTCTTTTTCCGATAACAAATGTCCCAAAATGATTTAAACACTTTTAAAACTCAGCCTTGAACATTTGTTTAGTTTATGTAAAAACACATATTTTTTTCTAATGACATAACTGTCCCAAAATTATTTAAACAATTATAGTATATCAAATTTGTTCAGTTTATGTAAAAATTAACAGTTTTTTCCATTACAAAACTGGCCTAGAAATTATATTAAAAATGATATAACACTGCCTTAAAAATTAGTTCAGTTTCTATAAAAATAAGGATTTTTTTTTCCTATCACAAAACTGTTGCAAAATTATTAAAACTTGATAGAATTCAGCCTTGAAAATTACAATAGTTTATGTAAGAATGAAATCTATTTTTCCTATATAGATTTCTTCCAATGGCAAAACTGTCCTTTTTTTTCAATATACAACTCAGCTTTGAACATTTGTTTAGTTTATGTACCAAAAAAAATACTTTTTTCAGATAAACAATGGTACATGTAAAGTACAGTAGAGCTGGGGTCAAGTAGGTCGAAGCTGTTGCATAGAACTCGACCTTAAAAATGTGTTTAGTTGATGAAAAAAAAAAAATTAAAAAATGTCCTGTGACAAAATTGGCCTAAAATTATTTTTAAAATATAGTTTAGTTTACTTTAGTTTATGTAAACATAAAGAATTTTAGCCTATAACAAAACAACCCTAAAATATTTAAAAAGTTATGGAACTCAGCCTAGAAAATTAGTTTAGTTAATGAAAAAATAAAGATTGTTTTCCCCTATAATGAAAACATGTTTTTTAATATAAAACTCAGCCTTCAAAATTAGCCTTGCATGTGTAGAAAAAATTATGAATACTTTATTATTAGAAAAAATATGTATGCAACTTAGCCTAAAAAATGTGTTTAGTTTGTGTAAAAATTAAGATTGACAAAAAAAAATGCATATTTAATCTTTTTTTCCCCACTATTTAAATTGTAGTGTTTGTTACAACCTGTTGAATCGGGTCGTTTTTTGTTTAGTTCACGGGTGTTTTCTGGTGGTTTTTGGGTTCACATCCTGTTTTGCGCTCTTATGTTTGTTCCACTTCCTGTTTTGATTTGTATTCTTTTACAGTAGCTTGACCCTGTTTTGGAGCACTTCCTTCCTCACCTGTGGGTTGTTGGTGTTAATTATTCTCACCTGCGGTCACTGAGCAGGAGAGGACTATTTATTCCAGTCTCCTTTAGTTGTTGGTTGTTGGATCATTGCAAAAAATTGTTGGTATGTGGGAGAAAAGCACGTGGTATGTGCATTTTTTTCACCTTGGATTGTATTTTCAGCTTTCCCTGTGCACTTTTGTGTGCGTGACCTTTCCGCACTCTGTTTCTTTAGCACGCAACAAATTCCCAGTTATTGTCCAACTCTTAATTACCGATTCCGCTATCAACCGATACCGATATATACAGTCGTATATATCGACATTATTATGCCTAATTTTGTTGTGATACCCCGCTGGATGCATTAAACAATGTAACTGGGTTTTCCAAAATAAATCAACTCAAGTTATGGAAAAAAGTGCCAACATGGCACTGCCATATTTATTATTGAAGTCACAAAGTGCATTATTTTTTTTAACATGCCTCAAAAAAAGCAGCTTGGAATTTGGGACATGCTCTCCCTGAGAAAGCATGAGGAGGTTGAGGGGGGGGGGGGGGGGGGGGGTGTATAGTGTAGCGTCCCGGAAGAGTTAGTGCTGCAAGGGGTTCTGGGTATTTGTTCTGTTGTGTTTATGTTGTGTTACGGTGCGGATGTTCTCCCGAAATGTGTTTGTCATTCTTGTTTGGTGTGGGTTCACAGTGTGGCGCATATTTGTAACAGTGTTAAAGTTGTTTATTCGGCCACCCTCAGTGTGACCTGTATAGCTGTTGACCAAGTATGCATGCATTCACTTGTGTGTGTGAAAAGCTGTAGATATTATGTGATTGGGCCGGCACGCGAAGACAGTGCCTTTAAAGTTTATTGGCGCTCTGTACTTTTGTTACCCGGTAACAAACGTGTCTGCATCGTTTAACTTACTGTGTCATTTATTATTGTTGCCAAATAGAAATAACTACTCCACTTGAACTGAAAGAGATCATAACTCCATTGCGGTCCGTTGATAAAAATTAGGTTGGTGTTTATCATACCGACAAAGTAGTGCAAGTATATATGATTCATGCTGATGTCGTGTAAGATCACTATTAGTTTTGGCTACTGCACAAGGAAGGTTTCAATATCGGAAATGAATAAGTTGCATGGGGACGCCTCTAACACTGACTTCTCTAAAGTATATAGAAGTTTCATATGTATGGTATCAAAATGGTTGCTGAAATGTGTACACAAAAGCCATTGGCATTGTACAGTAAGTGGGTGGAACTGTATCAGTGGGTGGAACTGTGTCAGTGGGTGGTGGAGGAAGCTGTGTGCCTCCGTGACAAAGAGGATGTGGTGGCACTGGCAGAACTGTATGAGGGGAGAGGGGGGTATTTTAGTGTAGGTGTGAAAAGAGGTTTGAAGTGTTACAGTCTAGGGATAACGATTCGAATTCCAACACGATTTTTAACAATGTACAGGTTACAAAAGCTCATTTTGGCTGCTGACGGACGACATACCTGCGCAGCGAGTAATAAAAAAAAACACGTTTTTGAAAATGTATTCTTAAAAAAGTTATTAAATTAAAATATACTAATCTATTTGGAAAAATGATGAATTGATTTAGAATCGGAATAAATAAACATCCTGATTGGCATGTGAATCAATTTTTTGAGTACATATTTAAATAAATATATTGGTTAAATGTTTAACACGTCCACATTATACATTTAATTATGATCATACATGTACAGTACACCTAAAACTATTTATTATTTTAACTGAACATCCATTTTTTTCTCAGTTGTTTCAAAAAACCTGACGGAAAAATCAATGAAATAAAATCAACTATTTATGACATTTTTTACTTGAATATATTTTAGATTTAGATGTGTGTTATATATATATACGTATATACATATTATATCTTACCCCTTTTTGCATCCTAGGAATTTTATCCCATTTCCTTGTTCTGTTTGTAACACAACAGTGAATAAATTAATGAGGAAATACATAAATTAATATACAATAAGTAGACAATTATTAATTATATTAATACATTTTAGACAAATATACATACATATATATACACATACATACATATATATACAGTTTACACACACACACACATATGTATATATATATATATATATACATACATAGAAATGCAGTATACATAATATGTGCGGGGGGAGTCGACGGCACAGACCACAAGAGGGCGTAGTTTTTAAGCTTGATGATTTATTATATATATATGCACAATATATATAATAATCAAACAATAATAATATAATCTAAACACGGGTATGGAGTGTGACAAAAATCCAAGGGGTGTATGGTGTGAGACTATGTGTAGGAATTAATGAGTGTGTTACCAGGAGTGTTGAGCAAGAGGCAGAAGTCCCGGAGTGGGAAGGCAGGCTCGAGTGTTCGTGAGCAGGCAGGAAGTCGGGGGGGCTATAGTGAGGCGTAGGAGGTCCATGTCCAAGCAGGGGTTCGAGGATCGAGGGAGGCAGTCCGGAATCCAAAAGGAAGTCGAGGCACACAGCTCGATCGCAGGAGACCGGGAAAACACTGCGGGAAACACAAAGAACATAAGACACGGGAACTGGGAAGACACAGAGAGAGAGCAAGTACGTGGGAGGGGAGCTAGAGAAGCGATAGCTTACTGAATACAGAAAACTACGTTCTGGCGCCAGATCTTCGGGTCCGCTGGTCTTTAAACTGCTCGCCTTCATATATACAGTACATGTATATGTTTATAAATGTATATATGTCTAAACTTTATGTATTTTAATTGTTTACTTACATATTGTTTATTGATTCATGTATTTACTCATTTATTTAGTCATTGTTGTTTTACAAACAGAGAACAAAGAAATGGGATAAAATTGCTATGATACAAAAAGGGGTAGGATTAAATAAATCAGCTATACTTCTTCCTACTCCTTTTCGGACATGCCGTAATGAAACAACTGGTAAAATGACCCAACCAACCAACAATTCCATTTTATTTAACTACATATTTTGCTAATTACAATGTCTTTACTGTTTTATAATTCTGTGAAATATCGAAGAGGCAGCATTAGCGAACGTACAACTCACGCAACACACCGCAGTTTCTTGCCTGGTCCAACAATATTGTCAAGATTGTTTTTAAATATCACACTTTCATATTGTTGCTTTAATTGAAGATGGACTACACACAAAAAGGGACACGGATTCAACTTCATGGAATGCATTTACTAATAAATACTTAACATGTGTCATCATGATAGACTGTATGACTAATTTTCCTCTCAATCTGCTGAGGTGTTTTTTTCCCATTAAAAATCCAAGGAGTCATCAAGTGACATTTTTACAAAGCAACCCTTTTTTGGTGTGTCTCTTTTGGGAGTCGTTCACATTTCACACATCAAAAATCATCCACTTGTTGGAGCATAGATGAAAAGGAAGTTCTGTGTCACAGCCAGGGCGGCCCCTGGCTAAACTGGGGCCCTAAGCAGAAATCCATAGAGCCCCCACCACCATGACATGTTCTTTTTAATGTGCAACGATTTGTATACTTTAAAAAAAAAAAATCCAACTTGAATTTAATTTAATGATGATGTTCTGTACTACACCGAATTAATGGAAAATGTCAACTTTAACATAATTACAACCCAAACTTGCAAACTTTTCTAACCCAGCACTAACGCATAGTGAGACGATGGCAACATTGTTGGAAATTTGCCAATATGTTATTACCAGTGGCGGAGCAGGAAGGGGCTAAGACGGGGGTCAGCAACCCGCGGCTCTTTAGTGCCGCCCTAGTGGCTCCCTGGAGTATTTTTAAAAAAGGATTGAAAATGGAAAAAGACGGGGATTTTGTTTGTTTTGTTTTAGTATGTTTTTTGTTTGAGGACAAACATGACACAGACCTTCCCAATTGTTAGAAAGCCTACTGTTTAATATGTTTGTGTGTATGCTTCACTGATGAGAGTATTTGGTGAACATCGTTTTGTCCTACTAATTTCGGCGGTTCTTGAACTCACCATAGTGTGGACTGTGACGCAACAGTTTGTTTACATGTAAAATCTTCCACTTCTCCTTTGTCTCATTTTGTCCACCAACCGTTTTATGCTGTGCGTGAATGCACAAAGGTGCGCTTTGTTGATGTTATTGACTTGTTATTGACTCCTCTTTGTATATAATTTAATTATGCATGTCTAATGATCTGCATTTCTGATAGTTGTTTGTGTGCCATGTTGTTCCAGACCACAGCAAACATTACCTAGCTTGCCAAAGATTGTAATAAATCTATTAAAAGAAGACAGCCTGCCGTTTCCTTTAACTTGGACACACACATCTATACCTTTGGCCATTAAAAGCCAGTAATTTCCAGGAGTTATCTCACCTTCTGAGTAGCCTCAGATTTACTAATGTTGTAAAAATGTGTAGAATAAATATTACATGTCAACATTTCTGTCAACAAAGATTTGCTTCAGCATGCGACACAAAGTCATTTTGATAGTAGGCTAATATAGATACTTACGTCATATGTTGCCTTCATTATAACACTTATATGCGGCTTTGAATTTTTTGCGGCTCCAGACAGATTTATTTTTTGTATTTTTGGTCCAATATGGCTCTTTCAACGTTTTGGGTTGCCGACCCCTGGGCTAATACAATGTTTGTCTTAAAATTTCTCATGAAGCACCCTGTCATTCAATAATTGACATTTTACTTTCTCACGCAATTCCATGCGTGTTTTGTGTGTTTGTTTGTTTTTTCCAGTGCTGATGTGCTCCACGGGTCAGTCGATGAATCGCTGGAGCCTGGAGGAGCTGGTCAAAAGGGACCCGGAGAACTTCATCATCCTCCTGCAGCAGATTTTGAGAAAGACCAAAGAGGTGAAAGGAAACACACACATACACACATACACTAAAACACACGGACAGATGAATGGATGAATATTGATGATCAATGTGCACAGGTGCAGGAGAGGTGCCAGTATGAGCTAGTCGCGCCACTTGCCATCATGTTCACGTCCACGCTGCTGCAGGTACAAATCTTACACACAGTATTATATCACAGGTGTCAAACTTTTATTCGTTCTTTACATTAAGATTTAAAAATATATATATATTATTAAATAATTCAACAAATATTATTAAAAAAAACCAACTGTAATACTATCTAATAATGCACTGTCCAACACAAGGCCTGGGGGCCAGATCTGGCCCACCACATCATTTTATATGGCCCGCGAAAGCCTGGAAATAATATGCGTCAGTAAAGAACTTTATCCCTTCTTACTAAAAGTACTCGTTCTTTTCATCTTGACCGGAAAACAAAAATACATATACTGCATGCAATTGCATATATTTTACTCAATATTATCTAATAATGTAACCTATTTAAACTGTATTATTATAAGTTGCATTTTTTTTCTTAAAATAAAAATACATGCTCAAATCCATAATAATAACTTTGTTTGTGTTAATAATGCGATGCTAGTTGCATTTGTATGAATTTAGGTTGGGAAGTAGTAATAATCTGTAATAATAATTAACTATTAGTTTCGTAACAAATATATAACTGTTTTTGTCGAGATCCAAATAAATATCTGATTGACTTATGATTTCAAAGCGAGTTATCAATTGAATTACACATTGTAAAATTACCAACAGATTGTATGGTTAAAAAAAACTCAGTTGCCAGAATTTTACCTTACAAAAATTAGCGGTACACTGCAAAAAGTCAGTGTTCAAAAACAAGAAAAAAAAATACAAAAATTAGTTTTTTTTTATTTGAGCCAAGCAAAATTATCTGCCAATAGAACACGAAAATTCGGCTTGTCAAGACTTTCCAAAACAAGTAAAATTAGCTAACCTCAATGAACCCAAAAATACCTTAAAATAAGTATATTCACACTAATAAGTGCACTTTTCTTGGTAGAAGAAAAATGAGACCTTTTTGCTCAATATGTTGAAAAATATTATTAAATTAAGTAAATGCTCGTGCCATTATCTTGACATAATGATATCCGCTCGGCATCATGATTTCTTTTTTCATGCTTGAAGTAAGAAATGATTACTTTAAAAAAGTAGTTTTATACTTGTGAGTGTTGATGACACAGCTTTGCAACAGTTGATATTCTAGTTTCAAGCATGTTTTACTCAATATAGGTCAATAAATCTCAGCAACAAGCTGTAATATCTTACTGAGATCATTTAGGACCAAAACACTTAAAACAAGTAAAACACTCAAACATCAAATCTGCTTAGTGAGAAGAATGATCTTGTCAGACAGAAAATAAGCAAATATCACCCTTATTTGAGATATTTAATATTGTGTACAGTGAACAAAACCCCAAACATGGATTTTCCAGTAAAAAAAAAAAAGAGTGTATATACTGTAAAAAAAAAACATTGTAAAGTTCACGTTAAAATTTTACCGACTGAGATGCCAGTCTACAGATTTGTTTTTTTACGGAGCATTTACAAAAATATATAATGATCAAACGCATAGACAATTGTGTACTAATATCATGCTATTTCTATTCATGTATTATACACTGTTACAAGCGACCCAATGAGGGCAGCCATAACTGCGATATGGCCCTCGATGAAAATTAATTTAACACCCCTCTATAATGCAACAAATATTATATTATCATCCATTCCCAAAAATAAAATTGTTGAAATAAAAATGAATACAGTCGGTAAATATCTGCTTGACTGTTATCCATCAAATTGTACTCAAGTTATCCATCAAATTGTACAGAGTAAAAATGCCAATACATTTTACGTTAAACAGCTTTTTCCACTTATGGTAATACACCGTAAAAACAAGAACTGTAAATTTTACAGTAAAAAACAGTGTTTTACTACTTACATTAATATGCTGTAAGAACAATCGTAAATTTTACAGTAAAGTTTTTTTTTGTTTTTTTTTTTAACGTAAAATATTCAGATTTTTTTTTACAGTGAATGCAAAAAATATATATAATAATCAAATGCTTTGGACATTGTGTCCAAGGCAAATCCTTATATATTCATATTCAGTTATTACTCACTGTTACAATCGGCCCTTTGAGGGCGGCCGTAATGGTGGTGTGGCCCTTCATGAAAAGGATTTTGGCACCACTGCGTTATACCATTCAGCTGATTTTTGCTATTATTTTAAAAGTTGCCCAGGAAATGACATTATGAGAAAAACAGTGAGAGGTGTGCCTTTAAATGGGCAGTAGGGAGAGAAAAAGTCTTAAGATTTCTGCCTGGCAACAATATTAATTTGGAAAAAGACGTATTACTGGTAGAATCCTCAATATCTGGATGCAATCAATTTGCAACACACTTATTGCAGAGACGGCAGGCAAAGTGCAAGTGCATTCAGTTATCATGTCCAACCCGGCCTACAAGGTCAGATCCAAATCCCACCTTTGTATAATCGCTTTCAGACGCCGTACTGTCCTCCAGACTTGGAGCTTCTGCAGAAAGCCATCGAGGTGTTCCACCGCTTCCTCACCTGGCCTGAGCCTTACTGCAGTGTGTGTCGAAACCTCCTCTCCACACTACAGCAGGAGATCAAGGCTCCAGGTATGGACTGTACTTCCAATCAATCAATCAATGTTTACTTATACAGCCCTAAATCATGAGTGTCTCAAAGGGCTGCACAAGCCACAACGACATCCTCGGCTCAGATCCCACATCAGGGCAAGAAAAAACTCAACCCAATGGGGCGACCGGTGCAATGGACGTTGAGTGGATCTACCATAATATTGTGAGAGTCCAGTCCATAGTGGATCCAACATAATATTGTGAGAGTCCAGTCCATAGTGGATCTAACATAATATTGTGAGAGTCCAGTCCATAGTGGATCTGGCATAATATTGTGAGAGTCCAGTCCATAGTGGATCTAACATAATAGTAAGAGTACATTCCATAGTGGATCTAACATAATAGTGTGAGAGTCCAGTCCATAGTGGATCTAACATAATAGTGAGAGTACATTCCATAGTGGATCTAACATAATATTGTGAGAGTCCAGACCGTAGTGGATCTAACATAATAGTGAGAGTCCAGTCCACAGTGGATCTAACATAATATTGTGAGAGTCCAGTCCATAGTGGATCTAACATAAAAGTGTGAGACTCCAGTCCATAGTGGATCTAACATAAAAGTGTGAGAGTCCAGTCCATAGTGGATCTAACATAATAGTGTGAGAGTCCAGTCCATAGTGGATCTAACATAAAAGTGTGAGACTCCAGTCCATAGTGGATCTAACATAATAGTGTGAGAGTCCAGTCCATAGTGGATCTGACATAAAAGTGTGAGAGTCCAGTCCATAGTGGATCTAACATAATATTGTGAGAGTCCAGTCCATAGTGGATCTAACATGATAGTGTGAGACTCCAGTCCATAGTGGATCTAACATAATAGTGTGAGACTCCAGTCCATAGTGGATCTAACATAATAGTGTGAGAGTACAGTCCATAATGGATCTAACATAATAGTGTGAGAGTCCAGTCCATAGTGGATCTAACATAATAGTGTGAGAGTCCAGTCCATAGTGGATCTAACATAATAGTGAGAGTCCAGTCCATAGTGGATCCAACATAATATTGTGAGAGTCCAGTCCATAGTGGATCTAACATAATATTGTGAGAGTCCAGTCCATAGTGGATCTAACATAATAGTGTGAGAGTCCAGTCCGTAGTGGATCTAACATAATAGTGTGAGAGTCCAGTCCATAGTGGATCTAACATAATAGTGTGAGAGTCCAGTCCATAGTGGATCTAACATAATAGTGTGAGAGTACAGTCCATAGTGGATCTAACATAATAGTGTGAGAGTACAGTCCATAATGGATCTAACATAATAGTGTGAGAGTCCAGTCCATAGTGGATCTAACATAATATTGTGAGAGTCCAGACCGTAGTAAATCTAGCATAATAGTGAGAGTCCAGTCCATAGTGGATCTAACATAATATTGTGAGAGTCCAGTCCATAGTGGATCTAACATAAAAGTGTGAGAGTCCAGTCCATAGTGGATCTAACATAATAGTGTGAGTGTCCAGTTCATAGTGGATCTAACATAAAAGTGTGAGACTCCAGTCCATAGTGGATCTAACATAATAGTGTGAGACTCCAGTCCATAGTGGATCTAACATAATAGTGTGAGACTCCAGTCCATAGTGGATCTAACATAATAGTGTGAGAGTCCACTCCATAGTGGATCTAACATAATAGTGTGAGAGTCCAGTTCATAGTGGATCTAACATAATAGTGTGAGACTCCAGTCCATAGTGGATCTAACATAATAGTGTGAGACTCCAGTCCATAGTGGATCTAACATAATAGTGTGAGAGTCCAGTCCATAGTGGATCTAACATAATAGTGAGAGTACATTCCATAGTGGATCTAACATAATAGTGTGAGAGTCCAGTTCATAGTGGATCTAACATGATAGTGTGAGACTCCAGTCCATAGTGGATCTAACATAATAGTGTGAGAGTCCAGTCCATAGTGGATCTAACATAATAGTGTGAGAGTCCAGTCCATAGTGGATCTAACATAATAGTGTGAGAGTCCAGTTCATAGTGGATCTAACATAATAGTGTGAGAGTCCAGTCCATAGTGGATCTAACATAATAGTGTGAGAGTCCAGTTCATAGTGGATCTAACATGATAGTGTGAGAGTCCACTCCATAGTGGATCTAACATAATAGTGTGAGAGTCCAGTTCATAGTGGATCTAACATAATAGTGTGAGACTCCAGTCCATAGTGGATCTAACATAATAGTGTGAGACTCCAGTCCATAGTGGATCTAACATAATAGTGTGAGAGTCCAGTCCATAGTGGATCTAACATAATAGTGAGAGTACATTCCATAGTGGATCTAACATAATAGTGTGAGAGTCCAGTTCATAGTGGATCTAACATGATAGTGTGAGACTCCAGTCCATAGTGGATCTAACATAATAGTGTGAGAGTCCAGTCCATAGTGGATCTAACATAATAGTGTGAGAGTCCAGTCCATAGTGGATCTAACATAATAGTGTGAGAGTCCAGTTCATAGTGGATCTAACATAATAGTGTGAGAGTCCAGTCCATAGTGGATCTAACATAATAGTGTGAGAGTCCAGTTCATAGTGGATCTAACATGATAGTGTGAGAGTCCACTCCATAGTGGATCTAACATAATAGTGTGAGAGTCCAGTTCATAGTGGATCTAACATAATAGTGTGAGACTCCAGTCCATAGTGGATCTAACATAATAGTGTGAGACTCCAGTCCATAGTGGATCTAACATAATAGTGTGAGAGTCCAGTCCATAGTGGATCTAACATAATAGTGAGAGTACATTCCATAGTGGATCTAACATAATAGTGTGAGAGTCCAGTTCATAGTGGATCTAACATGATAGTGTGAGACTCCAGTCCATAGTGGATCTAACATAATAGTGTGAGAGTCCAATCCATAGTGGATCTAACATAATAGTGTGAGAGTCCAGTCCATAGTGGATCTAACATAATAGTGTGAGAGTCCAGTTCATAGTGGATCTAACATAATAGTGTGAGAGTCCAGTCCATAGTGGATCTAACATAATAGTGTGAGAGTCCAGTTCATAGTGGATCTAACATAATAGTGAGAGTCCAGTCCATAGTGGATCTAACATAATATTGTGAGAGTCCAGTCCATAGTGGATCTAACATAATAGTGTGAGAGTCCAGTCCATAGTGGGGCCAGCAGGAGATCATCTTGAGTGGAGATAGGCCAGCAGCGCAGAGACGTCCGCTACTGATGTACAGATGAGTTGTCCACCCTGGGTCCCGACTTTGGACAGCTAGCGCTTCATCTGTGGTCACCGAATCTGTGCCCCCACTCTCCACGAAGGAGAGGGGGCCAGAGCAGAAAAGAAACGGCAGATCAACTCTTGATTTGTTTTTGTTTTAATGCACTGTAATCAGTGGACAAATGATCATGTTTGCTTCTAGATGTTTTGAGATGTTGCCAGTAAAGTGGTCACTCTAACACTATGAATTTCCATTAAAAAAAAAAAAAACATTGTGGCAAATGTGTGTGAAAATGTTATGTTTTCAATGCAGTATGTCTGCCATGTTTGCAGAGTTGCAACATGTTGCTAATAAAAGCAGTTGTCTAGTTCCAACAATCATATTAATTATGTTAAATTAGGGCTGTCATCAAACAATTAGACTACCGTATTTTTCGGATTATAAATCGCTTTTTTTTTCATAGTTTGGCCGGGGGTGCGACTTATACTCAAGAGCGACTTATGTGTGAAATTATTAACACATTACCGTAAAATATCAAATAATATTATTTATCTCATTCACGTAAGAGACTAGGCGTACTGTATATCAGCAATCGTCACACGTCAACCAATAAAAATTTGAAGGGGGCGGGTCATGGCAGAAGTGCATTGTGAAAAAAAAGATGCTACCTGCTGCTACTTCCGCACCTATGAAAATTGATCATTTCAACATTGGCGGTAACTTATAAAAACTGAGAAGGGCTGAACAAAAATGGCACCGAAAAGGAAATCATATACTGCGGGTTACAAGCTGGAAGTAGTGAAATATGCAGCAGAAAACGGCAATCGTACACTTATTCAGCCTGTTGTTCACTATTCTTTATTTATTTTGAATTGCCTTTCAAATGTCTATTCTTGGTGTTAGGTTTTATCAAATGAATTTCCCCCAAAAATGCGACTTATACTCTAGACCAGGGGTCAGCAACCCAAAATGTTGAAAGAGCCATATTGGACCAAAAATACAAAAACAAATCTGTCTGGAGCCGCAAAAAATTAAAAGCCATATTACATACAGATAGTGTGTCATTAAATGTATACATTTAATTAAGAGGACTTAAAGGACACTAAATGAGCTCAAATATAGCTACAAATGAGGCATAATGATGCAATATGTATATATAGCTAGCCTAAATAGCATGTTAGCATCGATTAGCTTGCAGTCATGCAGTGACCAAATATGTCTGATTAGCACTCCACACAAGTCAATAACATCAACAAAACTCACCTTTGTGCATTCATGCACAACGTTAAAAGTTTGGTGGACAAAATGAGACAGAAAAAGAAGTGGCATAAAACACGTCCTAGAAAGTCGGAGAAAGTTATATATGTAAACAAACTACGGTGAGTTCAAGGACCGCCAAAATTAGTAAGACAAAACGGCGCTCGCCAAATACTCGAATCAGTGAGGCATGTTTAATATAAACAGTGTGCTTTATAACAATAAAGGAGGTTTGCGTCATGTTTGTCCTTCTACGGAAACCATATTGAAACAATTTTTCATACATTTTTGAAAAAGCTCCAGAGCTACTAGGGCGGCGCTAAAGAGCCGCATGCGGCTCTAGAGCCGCGGGTTGCCGACCCCTGCTCTAGTGCGACTTATATGTTTTTTTCCTTCTGTATTATGCATTTTCAACCGGTGCGACTTATACTCCGGAGCGACTTATAATCCGAAAAATACGGTATTTATCGTGAGTAATCGCATTGTTCACAATTAACAGTCCCTGAGGATGGTTTAACTCGACAACTTATAATTCTGTAAGCAGGTAGACACTTTTTTTTTTTTCCAAAAAGCCATGGCTGAAAATGCATGGAAAACAATGATTTTGTTTTGAGACATTAATTTTCACGTGCTAGTCTTTGGTCTTTCTTAGGCCTGCACTCACACTCAGCATTCGTGCTGCAACTCTTCATTCTATTCTGATGTTTTTACTGCAATTCCTCTGACTTGAGTTGTGCTAATAGTTTTTGTTGCCTTTGATCAGAACAGCAGTCACGCTGAATATATAATATGATTACTTTTTTTTTTATATCTCCTCAAAGGCATTTCCTTTCAGAGAATGGTGAGAGAAGAACAGGACTTGAACACGACTGATGAGTGCACCAAGACCATGTACGTCCATGTGATCCTGTTACTCACATTTATACACTCGACTCCTTAGAAATAAAGAAGCCACTTAGTTATACTGAATGCACTGCAAAAAGTCAGCGTTCAAAAACAAAAAAATACAAAAATGAGGGGTATTTTACTTGAATTAAGCAACATTTTCTGCCAATAGAACAAGAAAATTTGGTTCGTCAAGACTTTCCAAAACAAGTAATTATAGCTAACCCCAAAATACCTTAAAATAAGTATATCCTCACTAATAACAAGTGCACTTTTCTTGATAGAAAAAACAAATATGAGACCTTTTTTCTCAGTATGTTGAAAAATATTCTTAAATTAAGTAAATGCTAGTGCCATTATCTTGACATAATGATATGCACTCGGCATTACATTTCTTGAAACCAGCAAACTTATACTAAAAACTAATTTATTTTTCTTTATCGAAAGGCAACAAGGCAACTGCTTGTTACTCTCGGGGTCTACTAGCCGCTCAGGCAAATCATATTGTTTAAAAAGGCATTTTCCCATCCATAACATGACATCATCACGCCAAGTGCGTGCTCTTTCACTCAATTAGTGCGCAAGGAATATATATATATATATATATATATATATATATATATATATATATATATATATATATATATATATATATATATATACACAGCCCGGCCCCCAGCAAATTTTGTTTTGATTGTAATTTTGAGGAATTAATCTGAATGTGCATGAACTATTTCTGTTCAAAATTGTTTCAAATGTTAAATGTTTAAATATTAACTGTCAGTTGACTGTACTGTGCCAACTGTACCACTATAAGAGTACATCTTTTCTATTGTTTCATTGAAAATAAGACAGCAAAGACCATTTGGCTGTCATCTGTTTTAAATATGAGACACAATTGTGTCAAAGTCATGATTTTTTATTTCATGCTTGAAATAAGAAATGATTACTTTGAAAAATTAGTTTTATACTTGTGAGTGTTAATGACACAGCTTTGCAACAGTTGATATTCTAGTTTCAAGCATGTTTTACTCAAAATAGGTCATAAAATCTCAGCAACAAGCTGTAATATCTTACTGAGATTATTTAGGACCAAAACCCTTAAAACAAGAAAACACTAACATAAAATCTGCTTAGTGAGAAGAATGATCTTATCAGACAGAAAATAAGCAAATATCACCCTTATTTGAGATATTTAATCTTACTTACATTTCAGTTTTTGCAGTGTGGGTGCTGTCTATTCACTTCTACCCACGCCATCTTTGCAGGACGGTGCTGCTGATGAACCCGAGCGAGTTACCGCCGGACTTCCTCTCGGTGGCCGAGCAGCTCTGTTGCAGTCAGCACTCCGAGAAAGAAACCTTCATCACTCTGATCAAACACGCCTTCCAGTCGGCGCTTGGCACCAAGTACCCAGTCTGCAGCATCCATGCAGCCCTGCAGGTATGTTGGCGTTGGATCGCATGGTCGAAGATGTGCAGGAAAAGTCCTTAAAGGGGAACATTATCACCAGACCTATGTAAGCGTCAATATATACCTTGATGTTGCAGAAAAAAGACCATATATTTTTTTAACCGATTTTCGAACTCTAAATGGGTGAATTTTGGCGAACTAAACGCCTTTCTATTACGTGACGTCACATCGGGAAGCAATCCGCCATTTTCTCACTTTCGTCGGTGTTTTGTCGGAGGGTGTAACAACACGAACAGGGACGGATTCAAGTTGCACCAGTGGCCCAAAGATGCGAAAGTGGCAAGAAATTGGATGTTTGTTCCGCACACTTTACCGACGAAAGCTATGCTACGACAGAGATGACAAGAATGTGTGGATATCCTGCGACACTCAAAGCAGATGCATTTCCAACGATAAAGTCAAAGAAATCTGCCACCAGACCCCCATTGAATCTGCCGGAGTGTGTGAGCAATTCAGGGACAAAGGCCCTCGGTAGCACGGCAAGCGATGGCGGCAGTTTGTTCCCGCAGACGAGCGAGCTAAACCCCCTGGATGTCTTGGCTCACACCGTCCCTTATGCCACCGAAGAGGATCAAGAGAAGAATATCGACCCTAGCTTCCCTGGCCTGCTGACATCAACTCCAAAACTGGACAGATCAGCTTTCAGGAAAAGAGCGCGGATGAGGGTATGTCTACAGAATATATTAATTGATGAAAATTGGGCTGTCTGCACTCTCAAAGTGCATGTTGTTGCCAAATGTATTTCATATGCTGTAAACCTAGTTCATAGTTGTTAGTTTCCTTTAATGCCAAACAAACACATACCAATCGTTGGTTAGAAGGCGATTGCCGAATTCGTCCTCGCTTTCTCCCGTGTCGCTGGCTGTCGTGTCGTTTTTGTCGGTTTCGCTTGCATAGGGTTCAAACCGATATGGCTCAATAGCTTCAGTTTCTTCTTCAATTTCGTTTTCGCTACCTACCTCCACACTACAACCATCCGTTTCAATACATGCGTAATCTGTTGAATCGCTTGAGCCGCTGAAATCCGAGTCTGAATCCGAGCTAATGTCGCTATACCTTGCTGTTCTATCCGCCATGTTTGTTTGTATTGGCATCACTATGTGACGTCACAGGAAAATGGACGGGTGTATATAACGATGGTTAAAATCAGGCACATTGAAGCTTTTTTTAGGGATATTGCGTGATGGGTAAAATTTTGAAAAAAACTTGGAAAAATAAAATAAGCCACTGGGAACTGATTTTTAATGGTTTTAACCCTTCTGAAATTGTGATAATGTTCCCCTTTAAAGCCAGTAGTATAGATTGTAATTTCACCGAAAAAAAACCTGTTAAAATTGCAAAATGTCCTACTTTATTTTGTAAAAAAATGCTTTGACTAGAGATTGTCTATAATTACATGTTCATTTAACTTTATATGAATTACCTGTGCAGGGAAAAAGTGTGGACGAACTGGAGGAGATCTTCTCTGTGGTCAGTGGTGTCTCTGAGGCAGCTGCAGCCATGAGTGATCCTCTGCAGGGCCGCAGTCACATGATGCAAGAACTGGAAGCACTGAGGGAAAGACTAAGCATCTCTTCTTCCAACAGAAGACATTCCGATGGTAAAAAATGACTTCTTCATAGAAAGTGCACCAACATTTTGCATGATATTAAAATAGATTTGAGAAATAGCCAATATTGCTGATTCTATCCATGTTGACCTTCAGGAATGCTCCAGACTCTACCGATCCCTACAGCCAAGTGTCTCATGTTTCATTGGGAAAAAGACAACTTTGGTAAAGTATTTAGCTTTCAACTGAATATTTGCAAAAGCATACCTGTATCAATACAGTGAATTCTCAGGCCCCTTCTACACTAAACTGGCTATCCAGGGTAAATCCCACCTAACCTTATCCTTGTCCACACACACACAATGGTCGTTGTGACCAAGACCCACTCCCCCCAGCCCTCCTCCGTCCGCCGGCACAACGCGACATAATACGCATGCGCGGAAAATGCGCATGCGTATTATGTATATAGTCACCTCCCGTGTTGCTTTCTGTGCAAGTTCTTAAATTAAATGTAACTTATCTGAACAATATCCAGTGTTGTGGTACAAACCCCGTTTCCATGTGAGTTGGGAAATTGTGTTAGATGTAAATATAAACGGAATACAATGATTTGCAAATCCTTTTCAACCCATATTCAGTTGAATATGCTACAAAGACAACATATTTGATGTTCAAACTGATCAACTTTTTTTTTTTTTTGCAAATAATCATTAACTTTAGAATTTGATGCCAGCAACACGTGACAAAGAAGTTGGGAAAGGTGGCAATAAATACTGATAAAGTTGAGGAATGCTCATCAAACACTTATTTGGAACATCCCACAGGTGAACAGGCAAATTGGGAACAGGTGGGTGCCATGATTGGGTATAAAAGTAGATTCCATGAAATGCTCAGTCATTCACAAACAAGGATGGGGCGAGGGTCACCACTTTGTCAAAAAATGCGTGAGCAAATTGTTGAACAGTTTAAGAAAAACCTTTCTCAACCAGCTATTGCAAGGAATTTAGGGATTTCACCATCTACGGTCCGTTATATCATCAAAGGGTTCAGAGAATCTGGAGAAATCACTGCACGTAAGCAGCTAAGCCCGTGACCTTCGATCCCTCAGGCTGTACTGCATCAACAAGCAACATCAGTGTGTAAAGGATATCACCACATGGGCTCAGGAACACTTCAGAAACCCACTGTCAGTAACTACAGTTGGTCGCTCCATCTGTAAGTGCAAGTTAAAACTCTCCTATGCAAGGCGAAAACCATTTATCAACAACACCCAGAAACGCTGTCTGCTTCGCTGGGCCTGAGCTCATCTAAGATGGACTGATACAAAGTGGAAAAGTGCTCTATGGTCTGACGAGTCCACATTTCAAATTGTTTTTGGAAACTGTGGACGTCGTGTCCTCCGGACCAAAGAGGAAATGAACCATCCAGATTGTTATAGGCGCAAAGTGTAAAAGGCAGCATGTGTGATGGTATGAGGGTGTATTAGTGCCCAAGACATGGGTAACTTACACATCTGTGAAGGCGCCATCAATGCTGAAAGGTACATACAGGTTTTGGAGCAACATATGTTGCCATCCAAGCAACGTTACCATGGACGCCCCTGCTTATTTCAGCAAGACAATGCCAAGCCGCGTGTTACATCAACGTGGCTTCATAGTAAAAGAGTGCGGGTACTAGACTGGCCTGCCTGTAGTCCAGACCTGTCTCCCATTGAAAATGTGTGGCGCATTATGAAGCCTAAAATACCACAACGGAGACCCCTGGACTGTTGAACAACTTAAGCTGTACATCAAGCAAGAATGGGAAATAATTCCACCTGAGAAGCTTAAAAAATGTGTCTCCTCAGTTCCCAAACATTTACTGAGTGTTGTTAAAAGGAAAGGCCATGTAACACAGTGGTGAACATGCCCTTTCCCAACTACACTGGCACATGTTGCAACCATGGAATTCTAAGTTAATTATTATTTGCAAAAAAAAAATAAAGTATGAGTTTGAACATCAAATATCTTGTCTTTGTAGTGCATTCAATTGAATATGGGTTGAAAAGGATTTGCAAATCATTGAATTCCGTTTATATTTACATCTAACACAATTTCCCAACTCATATGGAAACGGGGTTTGTATTTCAATGAACTGGAATCCAGTGTGCTGTGGGGCCCTATTGTAGTGAATCACACCTGAGCCATCATAAATTAATCAAATCTTCAATGGACAAGTGAAAGTAAACAATGTGACAAAGAATATTTTACATAAATCAATCTAGGGATCGAGATATCTGGTCAGGAGACTCCTCACTCTTTTGCCTTCACCTTCATTGTCCATTTGTTTTTGGTGACTTTATATAATCTGGACCTAGACGTGGAGTCCGCGACATACATGGCGGACAATAACTGATACAGTCTGCTTTGCCAGTCCAAATGCATTCGCCCTTTTCCGTAGTCTTCCTCGACAGCCAGGTAATACAAAGCACAACCTACCTTTTGTTATCACATCCACGGTAGCCCGCATTCTCGTTGTCTCTCCTTCGGCAAATGGACAAAGTTTTTCGGTTAGTAGAATCACAGCTGACCTGGACATTGGAAAGTCGTCTTGCCGTCTGAGAAGTGTTGTATCCCAAATAGCTGCAATCGCTTTCTCTTAAGGTATTCATGTGTGATTTCCACAAGTGTCTGTACATGTAGAGGAAGGAGAAACACGGGCATGTCTGGATGACTCGCCTTCAAATTTCCAGTGGTTAGCTCCGAGTTATGATCCGCTTTATTATGTAGCTGGCTGTGGCGCGTTCTTTCTGACGTCACTTCGTGTGTGAGGCGCAGTCTTTCTGGTGTCACTTCCTCTCCGAACTCAGTTTGTAAATGATCGATGAGTCCATACAAAGCTAAGAGCCAGAGATTAAAAAAATACACGGCACACTTATCCGTGTAAAAAAAATATCCAAGGAGGGGAACCTTAAATGATGGTTTAGTGTGGCTGAAACGGTGCTTAGGCTAAATCATTATTAGTTTAAGGAGTTATCCGGCTTAATGTAGACAGGGCCTCAGAAAGTGTTGGGTTTTCAAACCACTCAAAAGAGTAAAAATATTAATCTCACTTTAGCCATCATAAAACTTTTAGACCGAGGTAATGATTGAGTTAATTGCCATGTTAAGACACAAATGGGTAAATAAAAAGTAATGGTTGTCAACATGAAACCAATAAAATGCTTTGTTTTTAGCATTTCATGCAAGCTGCTTTTATACCCAATCATGGCACCCACCTGTTCCCAATTAGCCTGTTCACCTGTGGGATGTTCCAAATAAGTGTTTGATGAGCATTCCTCAACATTCTCAGTCTTTTTTGCCACTTGTGCCAGCTTTTTTGAAACATGTTGCAGGCATCAAATTCCAAATGAACTAATATTTGCAAAAAATAACAAAGTTTTCAAGTTCGAACATTAAGTATCTTGTCTTTGCAGTCTATTCAATTGAATATAGGTTTAAAAAGATTTTCAAATCATTGTATTCTGTTTTTATTTACGTTTTACACAACGTGACAACTTCACTGGTTTTGGACTTTGTACTAGCTTCTCTTATAGCTTTCTATTCGGAAAAAAACTGATAAAAATAATGGTATGTAAATGAGATTACAAGGAATTGTTAATAAATCCTATGCAATAATCATCTTAGTCTGTTTGTTGACTTGTGCAACTGATTTAATTTTCATACCCTTAGATGTCCTGAATACCCTTCTGGAGGACGAGGCTGAGACCATCACCACAAGCGAGCCCACAAAGGAGGACGAGGATGAGGTGGACTTAGAAGACGACGAGGGACACGACACCTTGTCCCAAGCGTCGGAGTCTTACGCTCCCTCCTTCAACTCCGGCGTGGACAGTGACTTTTTCGAAGACTCTGACGACTCCATCAGCTCGCCAAAGTCCGCCAGGTCTCATGCCCGGCTCAGCCAGCACTTGTACCGACTCCTCCGGAAGCCCAAGAGGTCGTTGTACCGCGCCAAAAGTTTAGGAAACGCGGAGACCAAAGACTTCATGGTGGTGCGAGAGATCCGCTCCAACTCGCTGCCCCACCACGTGCAGCTGCGGAGTCCCGAGCCCTTCTCGGGTCAGACCGTCAGACAGGTGTGCTTCAGGAGGAGGCCCATCTTGAGCACCGACGAGGACAGTACCAACACGACGCTGAGGGTGGTGGTGTTTGGCGCCGATCGCGTCGCCGGCAAGGTGGCGCGGGCCTACAATAGCCTGAGACAAAAGGAGTGCGCGTGTCCACGACTCAGCAAAGCCTTCAAGCTTCAGTTCTACTTTGTGCCCGTCAAGAGGGACTTGGCAGCAGGACAAACTGTAAGTAAGACACACAATAAATCATATAAAGCAGTGGTCCCCAACCTTTTTGTAGCTGCGAACCGGTCAACGCTTGAAAATTTGTCCCACGGACCGGGGGGGGGGGGGAGATTAAAATTGTATTTATTTATTTATTTATTTTTTTCCCATAAAGAAATACAATCATGTGTGCTTACAGACTGTATCCCTGCAGACTGTATTGATCTATATTGATATATAATGTATATATTGTGTTTTTTATGTTGATTTAATTAACTTTTTTTTTTTTTATGTCTTGTGCGGCCCGGTACCAATCGGTCCGCGGTGGTTGGGGACCACTGATATAAAGTGCTACTTTACGAGAGACGTAATCATGCAAAGAAAGTGCGCACCATTTTGGCTCCTTTCAGGAGATAATGGCGACATCTATAAGTATAGAACAGGGGTGCTCACACTTTTTCTGCAGGCGAGCTACTTTTCAATTGATCAAGTCATGGGGATCTACCTCATTCATATATATAATTTATATTTACTTATTTATGAAATATATGTTTTTGTTAACAAGGTAAAGGTGTTTAATGATAATACAAGCATGTTTAACACATATAGTTAATATTGTTAACAAGGTAAAGGTGTTTAAAGATAATACAAGCATTGTATTGTTAATAAGTTAAAGGTGTTTAAAGATAATGCAAGCATGTTTAACACATAGTTAATATTGTTAACAAGTTAAAAGTGTTTAATGATAATACAAGCATGTTTAACACATATAGTTAATATGGTAATAAGTTAAAAGTCTTTAATGATAATACAAGCATGTTTAACACATATAGTTAAAATTGTTAATAAGTTAAAGGTGTTTAAAGATAATACAAGCATGTTTAACACATATAGATTCCTTTCTTTCATTAAGACAAGAATATAAGTTGGTGTATTACCTGATTCTGATGACTTGCATTGATTGCAATCAGACAGTGGTGCGGATAACGTCCGCATTTTCGAATGGAGGAGAAAAAAAGTCCTCCTTTCTGTCCAATACCACATAAAAGTGGTTGGTTTTTGGCATCTTATTTGTCCAGCTTCCATATTCCTTTTTATACACTTTACAAGAAATACATTGGCGGCAAACTCCGTAGCTTGCTAGCTTGTGCACGCCAGCTTTCTGAGACTCTTATTTTGTTAGCGCAGGTAGGATGAAGCAGAGCTTTTATCGTGCAACTGTGCAGTCGGCCTTTGGAGTTTTGACGACAGGTACGGCGCCGGAGTCTGTTGAAATAAAGTGTTTCTAGCCTTTTGTCGGTAATTTTAATGAGCTGGCAGCAGCCAGCGTCATCTCAGAAGACCCTCGGGTGCCGTGAATGTCAATCAAGTGACGAACGTGACTTCATAGTGAAGATTTATGATCACTCATTTTTAGGACTATTTTTTTAATGCCTGGCTGGCGATCGACTGACACACGCTCCGCGATCGACCGGTAGCTCGCGATCGACCGGTAGCTCGCGATCGACGTAATGAGCACCCCTGGTGTAGACCATAGGATATATGGTGACCATGTTGGGTTCCAAAAGGTTCTAAACTCTCCTGCTTTCCTCACACAATGCAAACACATCCATGTTAAGTTAGAGACTAAATCAAGGCTTACTGTATCTTACCCCTCAACTAACCTCAGCTGGGATAGGCTCCAGCTGGTGCGGACTGTCCATTGGCAGTTTTCTCATAGGGCCTATCGATGGACATCTATTTATCTACACATTAATTTTTTGACACACCTTGCCTTAATAAATGTACGATAACCCTGTCTGCAGCTGCATGTCCTCAGGTCGGACTTACAGGCTTAATCGCAGATATAATTTGTCATCATTAATAAGTGTACCCTAGACCAGTGGTTCTCAAATGGGGGTACGCGTACCCCTGGGGGTACTTGAAGGTATACCAAGGGGTACGTTAGTTTTTTTCCAAATATTCTAAAAATAGTAACAATTCAAAAATCCTTTATAAATATAAATACAAACTTGAGATGTTCGATAATATTTTATTTTTTATTTTTTATCGGTATAATTTTTTATTTATTTATTTTATTTTTTATTAAATCAACATAAAAAACACAAGATACACTTACAATTAGTGCACTAACCCAAAAAACCTCCCTCCCCAATTCAGACTCATTCACACAAAAGGGTTGTTTCTTTCTGTTATTAATATTCTTGTTCCTACATTATATATCAATACAGTCTGCAAGGAATACAGTCCGTAAGTCGTGCTGCTGGTCCACTAATAGTACTAACCTTTAACAGTTAATTTTACTCATTTTCATTAATTACGAGTTTCTATGTAACTGATTTTATATTGTTTTACTTTCCTTTTTATTCAAGAAAATGTTTTTAACATATTTATCTTATTTTATTTTATTTTATTTTTTTAAAAAGGGCCTTATCTTCACCATACCTGGTTGTCCAAATTAGGCATAATAATGTGTTAATTCTACGACTGTATATATCGGCATCGGTTGATATCGGTATCGGTAATTAAGGGTTTGGTCAATATCGGAATATCGGATATCGGCAAAAAGCCATTATCGGACATCCCTTTTTTTCCAAATAGTTCAAGAAAGACAACTGCAAATGAGCAATATTTTTGAGATGCGCGGATAGGCAATTATTTAATCCGCAGCCGCATCACAAAAGTCGTCAACCATCCGCATCCACCCGAACTAACATTTAATCAAAACCGCACCCGCCCGCACCCGCCCGTTGTTATATATCTAATATAGACGATGCAAGGCATTAGTGAGGTTATAAAGCTTTTGCCTGTTAAAGAAAGGAAACTGATCCAATACAGCAGAGACATTCAATGCGTGCCACGCTGTCACGGCCCAGACGCACACCAGTGCGCAATCATCTGGGAGCCGCGCTGAGCGCACCTCCAAGCGCGTGGAGGTGCGATGTCCCTCGCACCCGCGGCGGCTGCGCCCGAGGCTTCAGCGCGCACCGCGGCGGCCATCTTACTCGTCGCGGCCTAGCCCTCGCGGCTCTCGCTGCCGGCGACGGCCAGGTATGGGCCCGACGCTCCAGCGCCATCCATTTTCAGGGCTAGTTGATTCGGCAGGTGGGTTGTTACACACTCCTTAGCGGGTTCCGACTTCCATGGCCACCGTCCTGCTGTCTATATCAACCAACACCTTTTCTGGGGTCTGATGAGCGTCGGCATCGGGCACCTTAACCCGGCGTTCGGTTCATCCCGCAGCGCCAGTTCTGCTTACCAAAAGTGGCCCACTCGGCTCACCAGGGTGAGCCCCACCCCTTTCGTGAGCGCACTGCGCGCGGAGTGACCCCTGTTACGTGCCCCCGGCAAAGGGGGTAGCGGGCAGGTAAGCTGCGCGGGCGGAGCGCGCGGAGTGACCCCTGTTACGAGCCTCCGGCCATGGGGGTGGCGGGCAGGTAAGCTGCTTACCTGCTGCGCGTGACACCGGCCGCGGCGAAGGCGGACGAGGCGGGGTGTCGGTGCGGTGGGCGCGGTGGTGACCCTGGACGTGCGTCGGTCCCTTCTCGCGGATCACCTCAGCTACGGCTCCCGGTGGGGCCCTCTCGGGGGAAGGGGCCTCGGTCCCGGACCCCGGCGAGGCGTCCCTTCTCCGCTCCGTAAAAGTGTCCATCTCTTTTTTTTTTTCTTCTTCTGTTGTGGCATATGCTGCAGGTGCCTGCTCGTTTTTCGTATGTGGGTAACAACATTTAACTATGTATATACAGGAAAAAGCCAGTAAATTAGAATATTTTGAAAAACTTGATTTATTTCAGTAATTGCATTCAAAAGGTGTAACTTGTACATTATATTTATTCATTGCACACAGACTGATGCATTCAAATATTTATTTCATTTAATTTTGATTATTTGAAGTGGCAACAAATGAAAATCCAAAATTTGCTTTCGTCAGAAAACATAACTTTGGACCACTCAGCAGCAGTCCAGCTGGTGTCGGTCCACTCTGTTTCCTGAGATCCAGGGTCAACGCAGCCGTCTACCAGCAAGTTTTAGAGCACTTCATACTTCCTGCTGCTGACCTGCTCTATGGAGATGGAGATTTCAAGTTCCAACAGGACTTGGCGCCTGCACACAGCGCAAAATCTACCCGTGCCTGGTTTACGGACCATGGTATTTCTGTTCTAAATTGGCCCGCCAACTCCCCTGACCTTAGCCCCATAGAAGATCTGTGGGGTATTGTGAAAAGGAAGATGCAGAATGCCAGACCCAAAAACGCAGAAGAGTTGAAGGCCACTATCAGAGCAACCTGGGCTCTCATAACACCTGAGCAGTGCCAGAAACTCATCGACTCCATGCCACGCCGCATTAACGCAGTAATTGAGGCAAAAGGAGCTCCAACCAAGTATTGAGTATTGTACATGCTCATATTTTTCATTTTCATACTTTTCAGTTGGCCAACATTTCTAAAAATCCCTTTTTTGTATTAGCCTTACACAATATTCTAATTTTGTGACACACGGAATTTTGGATTTTCATTTGTTGCCACTTCAAATCATCAAAATTAAATGAAATAAACACTTGAATGCATCAGTCTGTGTGCAATGAATAAATATAATGTACAAGTTACACCTTTTGAATGCAATTACTGAAATAAATCAAGTTTTTCAAAATATTCTAATTTACTGGCTTTTACCTGTATATTTCCGAATTGTTTTAACTGCCACCCGCCTGAATCTATTTAAAATCTAATTTTTTTAAATTTCAACCGCCCGACCCGACCCGCGGATAAAATCTAATTTTTTTTTTATTTCAACCGCCCGACCCGCGGATAATCCGCGGACTCCGCGGTTGTGTCCGCAAACCGCGCATCTCTAACTGTTATACAATTTAATAAATCAGAAACTGATGACATAGTGCTGTATTTTACTTCTCTATCTCTTTTTTTCAACCAAAAATGCTTTGTACAGATTAGGGGGTACTTGAATTTAAAAAAAATTCACAGGGGGTACATCACTGAAAAAAGGTTGAGAACCACTGCCCTAGACAGATAATTTTCTAATTTTTAATACCACGACTGGACAATTAGTTTGCTTTAATAAAATGTGTTTTAAACATTATGCTTTTTTTTAAACAGCTCAACATAAAATGGACATAAAAATGACAATTAAAAAAAAATACTTGCAGTGTAGTGCGTTGGTGTCTTGCCAAATTGTGTATTTTTTTAGACATACAGAATTTGTATTCCTGCTGTAGGAGCACTTGGATTCAGAGGAGGAGCTACACTATGTTTAGATAGCAGTTTCATGCATTAATAACACAAAATCATGGTTTGATTGCCAAAGATGTTTTGTAATGTAATCTGATATTTCTACCTGAATAAATGCTTCGGATATTCTGTGCATTGCATGTTGTACAAGTTAATGGTCGTTGTATCTCTGCATGCCAATCTCTCTTAACCTTCTCTATTAATAAATTGTAATATTTAGCCTGCTAAACATTCCATAACTGAGGAACATGTTATAAAAGAAAATGCACAATATTTGAGCAAGCAAGGAAAAAATCCCCCCATTTTCCTCAACTGATGTATCAGCATTTATTTAGGTGCAAATATCACAGATTACATTACATTACATTGGGGCGGTATAGCTCGGTTGGTAGAGTGGCCGTGCCAGCAACTTGAGGGTTCCAGGTTCGATCCCAGCTTCTGCCATCCTAGTTACTGTTGTTGTGTCCTTGGGCAAGGCACTTTACCCACCTGCTCCCAGTGCCACCCACACTAGTTTAAATGGAACTTAGATATTGGGTTTCACTATGTAAAGCGCTTTGAGTCACTCGAGAAAAGTAAGGATGTCCGATAATGGCTTTTTGCCGATATTCCGATATTGTCCAACTCTTTAATTACCGATACCGATATCAACCGATATATGCAGTCGTGGAATTAACACATTATTATGCCTAATTTGGACAACCAGGTATGGTGAAGATAAGGTACTTTAAAAAAAAATTCATAAAATATAATAAATAAGAAAGAAAGTAAAACAATATAAAAACAGTTACATTGAAACTAGTAATTAATGAAAATTAGTAAAATTAACTGTTAAAGGTTAGTACTATTAGTGGACCAGCAGCACGCACAATCATGTGTGCTTACGGACTGTATCCCTTGCAGACTGTATTGATATATATTGATATATAATGTAGGAACTAGAATATTAATAACAGAAAGAAACAACCCTTTTGTGTGTATGAGTGTGAATGAGTGGTGGTAGTGAATGGGGCAGGGAGGTTTTTTGGGTTGGTGCACTAATTGTAAGTGTATCTCGTGTTTTTTTACGTTGATTTAATAAAAAATAAAATAAAAATAATAATAAAAAAAACGATACCGTTAATAAAAAAAAACGATGCCGATAATTTCCGATATTATATTTTAACTCATTTATCGGACATCTCTAGAGAAAAGCGCTATATAAATATAATTCACTTCACTACAAAACATCTTTGACAAAGCATGGTCGTAAAGTAAGACATTTTTAGATGAGACATTTCTATTTTGTTGATGTAGTTAAGACCTGAGACCTGAGGACATGCAGCTGCAGACCCATGAGACATGATGGACCACTAAAAAAAAAAAAGCTTGTAAAACGTCATGGCGCTTTACATGATATTTTAAAGCAAACATGTTCCTAGCCCTTTCCTGCTCTGTCTCTGCTAAAGGACCTGTTTGCAACTTGCCCTTAGTTACATTGTTCAAACCAAAAAACACCACCAACTAGCTTATGTTACCAATAATGCCTGAACAGAACATAAATATACGGTAGACATTTTTTAAACGTCTATATTTTTCACAATTACTAATTATGTTGATTAAAAATCACTCGTTGATCCGATGAATTTGTTTGGCATTCAGACTTGTCACTCAATTTGTTTCGTATAGACCAGGGGTCGGCAACCCGCGGCTCTAGAGCCGCATGCGGCTCTTTAGCTTCGCCCTAGTGGCTCCCTGGAGCTTTTTCAAAGATGTATGAAAAATGGAAAAAGATGAGGGGAAAAAAATATATTTTTTGTTTTAATATGGTTTCTGTAGGAGGACAAACATAACACAAACTTCCCTAATTGTTATAAATCTTGTCCAGGGTGTACCCCGCCTTCCGCCCGATTGTAGCTGAGATAGGCTCCAGTGCCCCCCGCGACCCCAAAGGGAATAAGCGGTAGAAAATGGATGGATGGATGGATGCTTCACTGATTCGAGTATTTGGCCAGCGCTGTTTTGTCCTACTAATTTTGGCGGTCCTTGAACTCACCGTAGTTTGTTTACATGTATAACTTTCTCCGACTTTCTAGGACGTGTTTTATGCCACTTCTTTTTCTGTCTCATTTTGTCCACCAAACTTTTAACGTTGTGCATGAATGCACAAAGGTGAGTTTTGTTGATGTTATTGACTTGTGTGGAGTGCTAATCAGACATATTTGGTCACTGCATGACTGCAAGCTAATCGATGCTAACATGCTATTTAGGCTAGCTATATGTACATATTGCATCATTATGCCTCTTTTGTAGCTATATTTGAGCTCATTTAGTTTCCTTTAAGTCCTCTTAATTCAATTTATATCTCATGATACACTATCTGTATGTAATATGGCTTTTAATTTTTTTGCGGCTCCAGACAGATTTGTTTTTGTATTTTTGGTCCAATATGGCTCTTTCAACATTTTGGGTTGCCGACCCCTGGTATAGACGTACAGTGAGCGCATGCGCACACACAAAAGCAGTCCCTGAGAGGAAACAAAAAATGTTCAGTCTTGTTGTTACAATAGACCAGTGGTTCTCAAAGTTTTCTCTCTAAATACCTCTATAATGACCAACATGACTATACAGTAGCGTAGTAGGCCTACGTTTTCATTGTTTTTGTTCGTCCCTGCAGGATATCAGCCGTGCTGGGACAGAAGACAGCACCAATGACATCGCCCATCTCCTGGGGATGTTGGATCCTTGGTACGAAAGAAACACTCTCAGCCTCCTGAACTTACCAGCCAATGTGGTCTGTCAGGTAGAGTCAACTTCTAAGCAGCCTGATCCAGTACGGAACTCCAGTTAAGGTCCGGTCACTAAGTTGTTTGCTTCTGCAGCAAACCTCAAAGACGGAGTCGGAGTCGTACGACAGTTCGTACCAGCAGCGTCTACCTATTCTCGCCGACCTGGTCCTGTACTACTGTCGTTACGCCACACGGCCGGCTCTGATCCAGCTCTACCAAGCTGAGGTTAGAAACAAAACACCCATTTTTCAGTCGATTTGGGATGCATTCGGGGTAATCTGTTCACTACCATCCCTCTGTAGTTGACGTTAGCCGGCGGAGAGAGGAGGACGGAGGTGTTTGTGCATTCCCTCGAGTTGGGTCACACCGCAGGAACTCGGGCCATCAAGGCTATGGGTGAGTGTCAGCCAATTAAATCTTATATCCTATCATCCCCATGCGCTGTATTTAGGGATCGGTACATTTCACATTCGAACCAGCACAGTGCCAATTCCCGGTACCTCAGAATCGATACAGGTACTCAACGATACAACATTTTTGGTACTTTTGTGTGTGTTCATATGTTTAAAAAAAGTCAACTGTTTAGTCATAAAATATTTTATTGTACTGTTCAGTTGTTTTCTTACACTTCTGAGTCTCATTTGCAAGTATTATATAGTGACTTTACATTGAGTTGCAATTCCAAGACATTAGATGGCAGTAGTGAATAGACTATGGCAGAGTCGTGTATAAAGAGACTATGACCAACTCGGTT
>NC_084572.2:10370000-10392500 GCF_033978685.3 Nerophis lumbriciformis | reverse complement strand
ATGTATAACAGAGTAAGACCATTTTACATTAAAATGTGCCATTTTCAATGTCACACATGCACAAAAACAGTTTCAATTGTCTACTGTAAGTATGTACTCTATCCCAAACACAAGCTTGCACAGCCTTTCAGTTTCTGTGTGTCATTGTCTAATTTCACTACCTTTTTCCAGATAATAACTGTTTGTTGTTGCCACGGTGCTCAGGTGGTGATCAGTGGGAGAAGCCAGTGGAAAAAAGAAACTAAGCTGTGCACGTCAGTGAACTTAACCAAAGCCTGCAAGAATCCCGAGGAGTTAGGTAGGTTGCTTTCAGTCAATGTTTTCCGAGTTAAGATTTTAACGAGGGCTGTCAAAGTTAACTTGTTAACGCATGCGATAAATGACTAAAAATGATCGCAATAATCACGCAGTTTGACTCAACTGTACACAAAAAAAAAATGTTGGGTTAAAAAATAACCCAATTTTAACCCAAGTGCTGGTTCAGAGAAGGACAAACCCCTTATTGGAGTTATTTTAACTCAACATTTTGGGTTATTTTTTTCTATCCAACTTTTGCGTTGAATTATTTAACCAAAAAGTTGAGTTATGACAAATTAATGTTGGGTTATTCCCAACTAACTATTGGGTTGAATTATTTAACCCAAAAGTCGAGTTATGCTATGTTAATGTTGGGTGATTGTAAATAATGTCAATGAGATTTATCCATAAAAAAATTACCTTCAAGAAAAAAGTTACTTCTTAATAATAATCTTAAAAAAGCCATTTACCCAAAAATGCGTTACTCGTCGAAAAACTTTTGGGGGGATACAATTATTATACAAGTGTGTGTGTGTGTTTATATATATATATATATATATATATGTATATATATATATATATATATATATATATTTATACTGTATAAATATATATATATATATATATATATATATATATATATATATATATATATATATATATATATATATATTTTGCAGGTTTCCTTTTTATATTTTATAAAATAAAATAAAAATAAATAATAAAAATCACCTGACGAGCATGGAAACTTGCGAAACAGGCTTGTAGGGATGATATAGCCTCTGTGTTTTTCCTGACCTAACATATATTCCGCTTTACCCCGGTATTGAGCACTGTATAATGGTTAAACCACAGAAACCTTGACTATATACATATATATATATATATATATATATATATATATATACATATATATATATATATATATATATATATATATATATATATATATATATATATATATATATATATATATATATATACACACACACACATATATACACACACACATATATATATACACACACATATATACACTTTATAATAATTGCATCCCCCCCAAAAAATAACGAGAAAAACAACCCCAAAATGGTTCATAATTTTGAAAACTGAGAAATTGATTACAAATTACATTTGTGTTAAAACGTTGCGGTCTTTTTTTAAGTTAACCGAGTGCAAGCAAGTAATTAACTGAAATTAAAAGTGATTAGTCCAAATTTAAAAGTTTGATTAATCTGACATATAAAAAAAATGGCAATACAGATTTGAACACAACAATTTGGTTATATGTGAGCAAAGAACCTTATTTTGCGGTAAGAACAGGAAGTAAAACCTCACACACCCTATTATACTTTCTGCAAAAAGCAATACTTTGCCACAAACATTGAAAATGTTCCTACAAAAAGAGACAGAGAATTTTTTTTTCCTAGATTACCAAAAATATTTAAAAAGACAGTTTTCAATGTGTCGTTATTTAAAAAATTTTTTTTTTTTTGCAATATTCTACTCTCTCTCTCTCTCTCTCTCTCTCTCTCTCTCTGTCTCTCTCTCTCTCTCTCTCGCTCGTATACATACACATCCACTTAAATAATGTAAACATTTGAGACACCATTTTAATTTTTTGCCTTTTTTTATATAAATATTGATATATGATTAAATATTAACAGAAGCATACAAAAATGTTAATGAACATCTCTTTTAAAAGTAATTTACAAAGTAGGGCTATCGATTATTTTAGTAATCGAGTAATCGATCGATTAGATTGTTCAATTAATGGGATGAAGCACACTTTTTAGCCAAAATCACAAGTTTACAAAGGTAAACATGGTAGGCTATTGGCTAGCACAGTGCTTCTCAATTATTTTCTGTCATTCTGTAATTATTTTCTGTACTTTCTGTAATTCTGTACAAAAGAACAAGAAGAACAAAACATCTTGCATCCCTATTAATAGTATGATTTGCCAATAAAATTGTTATGAGTACACCTCTGCATAGCATTGTATCTTTACTAACATGAAAGAAAACAAAAAGACAAAATAAATATAGATCAACTCACAACAAAGAATAACATCAAATCAAATTGCCTGAAATAAAAAGCTAAATGCATCCTTATTTAAACTATAAATATTTTTTGGACTGCCTTAGCCATTTGATACTGAAAAATACAACTAAATAAAACCAATACATTATAATAAACTCAAATTGAGCAGCGTATACATACATATATATATATATATATATATATATATATATATATACTTTTTTATATACAGGTAAAAGCCAGTAAATTAGAATATTTTGAAAAACTTGATTTATTTCAGTAATTGCATTCAAAAGGTGTAACTTGTACATTATATTTATTCATTGCACACAGACTGATGCATTCAAATGTTTATTTCATTTAATTTTGATGATTTGAAGATTTGAAATCTCCATCTCCATAGAGCAGGTCAGCAGCAGGAAGCATGAAGTGCTCTAAAACTTGCTGGTAGACGGCTGCGTTGACCCTGGATCTCAGGAAACAGAGTGGACCGACACCAGCAGATGACATAGCACCCCAAACCATCACCCAACCATGCAAATTTTGCATTTCCTTTGGAAATCGAGGTCCCAGAGTCTGGAGGAAGACAGGAGAGGCACAGGATCCACGTTGCCTGAAGTCTAGTGTAAAGTTTCCACCATCAGTGATGGTTTGGGGTGCCATGTCATCTGCTGGTGTCGGTCCACTCTGTTTCCTGAGATCCAGGGTCAACGCAGCCGTCTACCAGCAAGTTTTAGAGCACTTCGTGCTTCCTGCTGCTGACCTGCTCTATGGAGATGGAGATTTCAAGTTCCAACAGGACTTGGCGCCTGCACACAGCGCAAAATCTACCCGTGCCTGGTTTACGGACCATGGTATTTCTGTTCTAAATTGGCCCGCCAACTCCCCTGACCTTAGCCCCATAGAAAATCTGTGGGGTATTGTGAAAAGGAAGATGCAGAATGCCAGACCCAAAAACGCAGAAGAGTTGAAGGCCACTATCAGAGCAACCTGGGCTCTCATAACACCTGAGCAGTGCCAGAAACTCATCGACTCCATGCCACGCCGCATTAACGCAGTAATTGAGGCAAAAGGAGCTCCAACCAAGTATTGAGTATTGTACATGCTCATATTTTTCATTTTCATACTTTTCAGTTGGCCAACATTTCTAAAAATCCCTTTTTTGTATTAGCCTTAAGTAATATTCTAATTTTGTGACACACGGAATTTTGGATTTTCATTTGTTGCCACTTCAAATCATCAAAATTAAATGAAATAAACATTTGAATGCATCAGTCTGTGTGCAATGAATAAATATAATGTACAAGTTACACCTTTTGAATGCAATTACTGAAATAAATCAAGTTTTTCAAAATATTCTAATTTACTGGCTTTTACCTGTGTATATATATATATGTATACTCAGGAGACATTTTAACCTTCAAAACAAGAAGGATTGTGACAATTTGTGCTGATTTGTTTTTTTCTGAATACAAATGAGGAAGTATTTCAATTGGTGTTGAATTTAACTAAATATTCTGCATATGTTGGATTTAATCCTGTCAGACTCACAGTTGGAGTGCCTGCATCTCAGCATGATGGAGGTTTTGAAGAGGCAGAGTGGAAAAAGCAAGAAAGGCTACAACATGGTGAGCTTATATGCCCTTTGGTTACACTTTTATTTCCGCCCAAGCTGTACAAAACCCACAAAAAAGCCACAACAAAGGACTTTCACTTTCACTTGAGGCATTTTTAGCAATGTTATTGTTTGCTGACTGTCTCAGCCTCATTCAGACCTTTTGCCGCTTTTTCGCATTTCATTTTAAAGCAAAAAAAAAAAAAAAAAGAATAAAAATGTGTCTTTTTGTAGCAGCTGAGCCTGACGGACGTGAAGGTGGACAAGGTGCAGATCAGCGGGGTTGCAGACACAACCTTTGCTGTGTGTCTGGACCAAGATGAGAAGAAGATACTGCAAAGTGTCGTCAGGTAAACATGTGGACGTTTGCAGATCATTATGAAGAAGGATTACAAAGTATGACCTTTCTCTCTCTGTGTGCGGCACAGGTGTGACATTGCTGTGTGCTCCAAACCTGACAGCTCCTCAGACTGGAGGCAGAGACGCGCCGAGATGTCGGCCCAAATTCAGCCTCTGCACCCAACCTTCTGCAACCTCCTCTGCCTGCCCATAGTCACCTTCAGTGGCGCTCTACCATAACCCTCCTCACATCTTACACTCACACATATATATATATATATATATATATATATATATATATATATATATATATATATATATATATATATATATATATGTGTATGCATGTATAGCCGAGGTTTCTGTGGTTTAATATACATTAGGTCAGAAAAAACACAGGCTATATCATCCCTACAAGCCTGTTTCGAAGGTTTTCCTGCTCATCAGGGGATTTTTATAAAATAAGGGACAAGCTGTAGAAAATGGATGGATGGAAAATAAAAATAAATAATAAAAATCCCCTGACAAGCAGGGAAACCTGCGAAACAGGCTTGTAGGGATGATATAGCCTCTGTGTTTTTTCTGACCTAATGTTTATATATATATATATATATATATATATATGCATGTATGTATGTATGTATATATGTATGTATGTGTAAATATATATGTATATATATATGTATATGTTAATATACATATATTTATATTTAAAAAAAAAAAAAAAAAAAATATATATATATATGTGTATATATATATATATATATATATATGTGTATATATATGTGTATATATATATACAGTATATATATATATATATATATATATATATATATATATATATATACCATTATCATATATCATTTTTGTGAGAATAGGACATAGACCTGTGCGCGTGTGTGTGTGTGTGTGTGTGTGTGTATATATATATATATATATATATATATATATATATAAGAAAAACAACAAATGATTTGTTACTGGATGGCAAGAGAGCTCGGAGCTCTGTTTTATGCATTCATTTAAAGAATATATATACACACATATATATATATATACACAGTATATATATATATACGTAAATAAGCATATATTCAGTCATGGTCAAAAGTTTAAATACACTTGTAAAGCACATAATGTCATGGCTGTCTTGAGTTTCCAATACTTTCTACAACTCTTATTTTTCTGTGATAGAGTGACATGTGTGTGTTTTTATATTTATATCTACATATATAGTTGTATATGTATATGTGACATCCTTTGCAAAATATATGTATACGTGTATATTTATATATATATATATATTTGTATATGTCTTAATAAGGTTATCCAAAAAATAGTGCTCGATACCGTAGTAGAGCGCAATATATGTATGTGTGGGAAAAAAAATCACAAGACTACTTCATCTCTGAGATGAAGTAGTCTTGTGATTTTTTTTCCCACACATACATATATATATTTGTATATGTATGTATGTAAATATATGTATTTATGTTTATATGTATTTATATATGTATATGTAGTATTATATATGTATATATATAATATATATATATAATATAATATATATATATAATATATATTTTTATATATATATGCATACAAATACTTATGTATATGTATATTTAAACATATATTTTATTACATAAGTGTATAAACATGTATGTATTCATGTATATAAAAATGTGTGTGTGTGTGTGTGTGTATATGTTTATGTATATATATATATATATATATATATATATATATATATATATATATATATATATATATATATATATATATATATATATATATTTGCATCATTATAGATTATTTGATTAATGCATAAAACAGAGCTCTGAGCTCTCCTGCCATCCAGTAACAAATCAGCAGAGATAAAAGTGGTGAACGGTATGATGCATCCTCATATCTCAAGATGTAAACTATGTAAACTATGTAAATATATTTTTGTATGACAATGCCACATGCATGTGTTGACAGAATTCAACAAAATGAAGGAATGGAGTGTGTTTTTATATTAGAGCAACAGAGGGCGCTGTTGTCAAAAATGTCTTTCTTACCACGCCAGTTATGTTTCATTGTGTAAATACAATTCCGAGTCAGAAGTGGTAGCTTTGAATGAAACCACATTTTAATGCACGTCTTTGTTTGTGTACAAACTCATTGGTTGCACATTCTATATATGACTGTAAAATATGTTTTTGCTTGTTAATGAAAATGTTTTGCACTGCATAAAATCCTCCAGGACTGAGGAACTATATAACTGTTGGAATTATTCAAGGACGAATAAGCAAGGTACTTAATGATCTCTAAGGAGAGTGGAATTTGTTTTATTTGTAATTAATTCACATAACAAATACGCCAACGCCATGTATTATGTATTCATGATAATATATATGATATTTTGAAATCTAGATTTGTACTTGTTTTTTGTTTTTTTTCAAGCGAGTTTCGCCACCAGCAATAAATGAACCGAGCCATCTGATTGGTTGCCAATGTTTCAGTTTACTGGCTTGTCATTGGTCAGTAGGTGTGGTCAGACTTCCGCACCGCTGCTCCAGGGGAAAATGAAAACTGTCAAGTCAAAGTTAGCGGTTGTCATCTGTGCGCTAGTCAGGGTAAGTTCTCTTTATTTTTAACAAACATTTTTATACCTTTATGTCTGCAATACCTACTATGGGTGCTCAGGGAAAAAAAAGAAGGTATTTTTGATTTAGTCTCGGTCTTGTGCAGGTGTAGCGTTCAGATATTAAAAAAAAAAAAGCGACAATTTATTTACTATCATTTTGTTGCTTTTAACTACATATCAGTGTGTTTAAATGTTTCATTTATCACTCCAATCTGCTCATTGAAGCCCAAACGCTCCATAAAGTGTTATTGAGACAAATATTGCACCGTCAGTCAAAAGTTTAGACCAGTACTTTTCAACCATTTTTGAGCCCAAGGCACGTTTTTTTCATTGAGAATAAATCCCGAGGCACACCACTAGCAGAAAACATCAAAAAAATTAAACTCAGCAGCCGATATTGACAGTAAAAAGTCGTTCTCGCAATTGTTGGATATACATTTAAACCATAACCAAGCATGCATCAATATAGCTCTTATCTCAAAATAGGTGTACTGTCACCTGTCACATCACGCCGTGACTTATTTGGAGTTTTTTTTGCTGTTTTCCTGTTTGTAGTGTTTTAGTTCTTGTCACGCGCTCCTATTTTGTTGTTGATTGTCATGTCATGTACGGATGTACATTGTGGACGCTGTCTGCTGCTCAGCTTGATTCCCCTTCGGGGTGATGGACGGCTGGCAGCGCTTCATAGCAGCAGTCGACCTCCAGGGTTCCAACTCCCCCACCCACTGTTGCGAGTTGTCGTGATTATATGTAACATGTTTATGTGTGCATGGAGGTTTTTTCCCACTCCAGACTAGGCCCCCTTAGGAGCCCAGTCTAGATTGTATTTTTTTTACTCATCTTCTTCCCCAGCATTTTATCTTTTTCCCACCTTCTTCCCACCTTTTACGGGGCGCCTCGTGGCAACCCATCAGCGTTCCTGTTCGGTAACCCTGTACACTGTTTGTCTAATCTTGAACGGGTTTGTGCTGAAAACATAGTTTCGTTGTACTTGTTGCAATGACAATAAAGACCTATCCTATCCTATCCTATCCTATCCTACATGCTGTAAGTCTTTGCTGTTGTCCAGCATTCTGTTTTTGTTTACTTTGCAGCCAGTTCAGTTTTAGTTTCGTTCTGCATAGCCTTCCCTAAGCTTCAATGCCTTTTCTTAGGGGCACTCACCTTTTTGTTTATTTTTGGTTTAAGCGTTAGATACTTTTTTTACCTGCACGCTGCCTCCCGCTGTCTTCTGCATATTGTGATCACGACAAACCATGTTCCCGACATCTACAAAGCAATTACCGTATTTCCTTGAATTAGCGCCGGGGCAGTAATTAATTTAAAACCTCTTCTCACTCCGGCGCTTACCAAGGGCATGCGGTAAATTTAGGCCTGCGCTTATAAATTTGAGTGTGATGTAAGGATACCATCATGAAAAGCACATTTAATAAAAAAAAACGTTATTATGGTCTTACCTTTACTTATAAATGAAGTCCATGCGCCGCTCCTTCTGAACAAAAGCATCGATAACTTGTTTATAGAAGTCTTCCTTATCTTTCTTCAGTTTTAGAAGTCTCTCTGTCTCGATGGAGATCTTCCTTTAATTATTACCTCCTGCTTTGATTGAAAGTCCAGTTTAGAAAACTGTTGTTGTCACTTCTTCTGCAGCCGAGTAGTCGCAAGAATGATCCCTCGGATCACTAGCACCCTCTACCACCATGAGGCGGGAGTCATTTAATGACTCATATTCGACACACGCAGCTACATTAATAAAACATTTTTACTGTTCTTTTTAGCATATTCAATAGCTTGGACCTTAAATCTTACTGAATAGCTCTTTATCTTCTTCCCTTTATGAGATTTTAAATTATTGAAATTAGCCTCCTCCATTTTGGAAAATGATGCCTTGAAAGGTGAAGTGTCACTCGTGACGAGACGGGTTTGACCCAGCGGTAAAACGAGGCATGCGCTAATTATTTTGCTAAACAAGTTTGACCCAGCAGTAATTCTAAGCATGCGCTAATTCTAAGCATGCGCTAATTATTTTGCGAAACGAGGCATACGGATAATATATACCCGGCGGTAATTCAAGGAAATACGGTAGCTACCTGCTGCCACCTACTGATATGGAAGAGTATTACACGGTTACTCTGCCGCGCTCTAGACAGAACAGACACTCAACAACGGCACTTTATTTGCGGATTATAACTACTGGTTTGCAAAAAATATTTTTAACCCAATTGGGTGAAATGACATCATCTCCCACGGCACACCAGACTTTGTTTAAGAAGTTAGCACACTAATGTTGGCATGCTAGCATGCGAATGTTAGCATGCTAACAATTAGCATGTGTCAAATACAAAGTTATATGAGTCTGAGGCGTTCAGCTACGATATTGGCTGAAAATGTTAACAGGCTAATTTTCTGATTGTTTTGGTCTCGTTTAGTGGCCAATACCATTATAGTGTTGTATTTGTAGTTCATGTAGCCATTTTTATGCTTGAAAATGCTTAATTTAGGAATATGTTTCCTTACTGTTAACACAAAGCTAAGATGTAGATGTTGTGTTCAGATATTTTAGCATACATTGATTGACCTATATTGTATTGGTTTTAGTATTTTTAATGTACAAAATGTATCTAAGTGGCCCCTGCATTCTTCCATTTTTTAATTAATGTAGACATTGGATTTTGGTCTACTTTTTTTGACAGAGTTACAGGAGCGCTTTGCTATTTTTAAGTATTTTCTGCAAACAACCTATTCAAAGATCATCTCTAAGACAGCACTCTAATCTTTTTAGGAATCTGCTGCAAAAATGTAACTCTCAGAAGTTTTTTTAACTAAACTCGCTCGCAGCCACCAGTTGATTAGCCCACATGAAGAAAAAAGGTAGGATCTAGAACGAATCCTTGAGGAACACTACTATTATAACTAAAGAAGTTGAACAAATGACTACTGACTGCATCTGAAGTAAACAAGCGACAGCAACACCTTAGTTAAAAAATGTGTAACTACCAAAAAAGAGAGGACTTAAAGAGGTGCCTTGAGGAACTCCTCAGTTACGTAAATCACACGTTTGGACCCCTGTGTTATATGTTCATCCATCCATCCATCCATCTTCTTCCGCTTATCCGGGGTCGGGTCGTGGGGGCAGCAGCCTAAGTAGAGAAGCCCAGACTCCCCTCTCCCCAGCCACTTCGTCCAGCTCCTCCTGGGAGATCCCAAGACGTTCCCAGGCCAGCCGGGAGACAGAGTCTTCCCAAAGTGTTTTGGGTCTTCCCCTTGGCCTCCTACCGGTCGGACGTACCCTAAACACCTCTTAGGGAGGCGTTCGGGTGGCATCCTAACCAGATGCCCGAACCACCTCATCTGGCTCCTCTCGACGTGGAGTAGCAGCGGCTTTACTTTAAGCCCCCCCCACCCCGAATGACAGAGCCTCTCACCCTATCTCTAAGGGAGAGCCCCGCCACCCGGCGGAGGAAACTCATTTTGGCCGCTTGTACCCGTGATCTTGTCCTTTCGATCATAACCCAAAGCTCATAACCATAAGTGAGGATGGGAATGTAGATCGACCGGTAAATTGAGAGCTTTGCCTTCCGGCTTAGCTCCTTCTTCACCACGACGGATCGATACAGCGTCCGCATTACTGAACCGCCTGTCGATCTCACGATCCACTCTTCCTTCACTCGTGAACAAGACTCCGAGGTACTTGAACTCCTCCACTTGGGGAAAGATCTCCTCCCCAACCCGGAGATGGCACTTCACCCTTTTCCGGGCGAGAACCATGAACTCGGGCTTGGAGGTGCTGAGTCTCATCCCAGTCGCTTCACACTCGGCTTCGAACCGATCCAGTGAGAGCTGAAGATTTTGTTCTATGTTCTGTTTGCTAAAATAGTCAATGCGATGGTTTACAGTAGTCCAAGATCATCTATCCAACAGGAGCACTCTAGTGTTTTAGGAATTTACTGCAAAAATGTTTGTCTCCCAAGTTGTGAACTGAACTCGGGGACCGGTACGGCCGGATTTGGCTCCCGAACCGCCAGTTGAATGCACCCGGTCTTCATCTTCACTTACCAGGACTGTTCCCCAATGTACAGTATTTGTTGTTTATTGCTCATTATTTACACAAATGCCATATTAGAGGTACAATGAGTTATACTCGTATATGTACAGCTTATTAACATACATAAAAAGATACAAAAAGTTACAATAATTATTAAAAAGGTTGTTTATTACACCAGACAGAAGTGTATTCCTTCTTTTTAAATTCTTTTAAATCGGGAGACCCCAGAAGGATGCTTGTTTGTTTTTTACCTCCTGAGATAATAAGGCATTTTTGATAAGCGTGCCTATTATGATTGAAGCCCCCACCTCACGCTCTGTTGTGTCTGTTACAATCTAAAAGCACAGCTGTATTTCCTCCTCCTTCCTTGGTTTATTGTCCAACTTCCTGCTGCTACCTTGTTAGCCCTAAGGGGGGTCGCCGAGTGGCTTCCACTCTTGTTTATTTGCCCGTTGCTTTTTTACGAACATTTTTTATCTCGATAAAGACGCTAACACTAGTCCACGGCCAGTTTTAAAGCGCTTTAATCTTGATCAGAATCCGACAAGTAATGTCTCCTGCTGACTAAGGCCCCTCAGGCACAATAGGGGGAAACAATAAGCTCAGTGTTATCAATCGTGCTAATATCAGATTATTTTATGCAAACCCATGGGCTCTTGCAATGAGTTACATGTTAAGGTTGTCCATAAAAGATGGAGTGCAGCTTCACATGATGAATACAAATAAACCTTGGTTATGTAACAATGGAGACACTATAGCACATAGTGTGAGACGGGCAATAGCCTTTAGGGGCAGCATATTAAGAAAAATTAAGAAAAAAAACCCAACCTAACCTGTTCAGCTAACTTTGGTTATGTCAAAGGCATACATGAAATTAATATGGTGGGAGAGTAAACACATAGTCTGAGGTGAGCAGAAAAAAAGCTCCTGAAAATAAGTTTAAGGAAAGGCCCTAATAACCGTGTTATTCTATTTACAACAGAAATAATAATAAATTAGCAAACTTATCTTCCACCACATAATTCTGACGCCGATTTCATTAGCAGAGCGTCTTCTCTGACAGTAAGAAATAGCCCTGATATGTTTTGTTGGATGATACATTGTCCCACATGTAACTCGGGAAGAGAGCGTGAGTCTCGATTTGTCACTGCCGTCTGGTTCTGTCATGGCCAGAACGTACTGTAACGGTACAGTGGGAGAAATATATAACTCTATATGAAGTGTGTGATTAACCCAAATGTATACGGTGTGACTATGTGTAGTAAGTATATGAGGAGTGTTACCAGGTGGTGTTGAAGGCGCGTGTTGAGATCGGTGCGGAAGTCCAGAAAGGGCAAGGCAGGCTCGGAGATCCAGGGACAGGCAGGAGGTCAGGGGTTGGAGCGAGGCGTCGTGGTCCAAAGGCAGGCGTGAGGTCGATCTCCAGGTCAAAACAACAAAGATCCAAAAGTAAATGAAGAAAATGTCACCCACTGATGAACTAAAGTGAATCCAGCGTTGTGTATGGAATCATCTGTGTGGAGTACGGGCTTGAAGTTCCAAGTTTTGGATGACCAAGAACACAAGAAGGCAGTCGTGACTGAGTGACAGAAATTCATGAGGAATGAACACAACACACAGTAAAAATACCAAGGGCAAAGTTGTGGAAAGTAAAAGCAACAGTTCTGCCAGTGACAGGGTGAATGGTTCCAGGAATAACATCCAAGATCTCTGTACACACAAGTACAGTCCTAGGACATTTCTACCATACTCTACACCCATGCGTGTGCATTGTTGTGACTCTGTGGATTATTTGAGGTATTTTTGTATTATAGAAGGTGTTCCTAGTACAGGTTGGATATTTGTGGCTGAGAAAATTGAGTTCTGCCCAGGTTCACTTCTTCAAACCATACTGTGGCTAGGAATTTTTACTGTTTAAGACTGCAGAATCATACGAATCCTATTAACGGTTGGTGCCACATGTGCCCAGGCGGGATACAAATTGCTTGGTGTGAGCGCGTGGTAAGGCACCATACAGAGGCCTAAGCTTGCCCACATGGGGGCAGACAAGTGGATGGAGGATGGGTTATTATGGATGTTGCATTTGTACTAAAGTACACTTTATGCTTTGCTTCCTGGAAAAAGAAATTAGTTGGTACAATCGGGCTGCGGTGAACCAAATAAACCCTCACACACTAGGCTCATTTCTGTTTCTCACTTGGCACAACATCACGTGATCATAGTCTCCTTTCTATATACAAAGACTGCTCAGTCCTTTGTGTTAACTCCTGGGCGACATATGACTCAAATGTGTTCTAAAATGGTAAATGGATTTTACTTGTATAGCGCTTTTCTACCTTCAAGGTACTCAAAACGCTTTGGCACTATTACCACATTTAGCTACTTATGACAGCATCAGGTGCAACTGGTATCTTGCTCAAAGTTACTTCGAAATGGTCACAGTGGGACTAAGGATCAAACCTACAACCTTCATGTTGAGAGACCCAAGTACTACTAAAATAATTGATATATATTTAGTGTGAGGTTGTCAGAGGCTATGCCTGGGAAACCAAAATTATACTTCTGGACACAACGGAACAAAGCTGAAGGCAAGAGTACAGTATATGTCAAGATGGTACGGACCCTGTTGTTATAGTAAGTTAATTTAACAATTTATTGTGGGTTAGGCACTGTCAAAGGATATGGGAAAACCCAATAGCAATCATCTAGATTACATTATGGGAAATTTCCCTACCCTCTTACAGTTTGAAGATACTAATGAAACAGAGGTATTGGAATTAATTTCTATCCTTAAGATATCAGCAGCTGGTCATGATGATATAGGTGCTTCATTGATTAAATCAGTTTCCTCCTATAATATTAAACCCCTTACACACATATTTAACCTATCCCTGCAATCTGGGAAGGTTCCATCAGATTTAAAAATAGCCAAAGTTACTACTGTGCATAAATTCAAGACTTTTTAATAATTATCGGCCAATATCAGTGTTACCATGCTTCTCTAAAATATTGAAAAAACTGGTTTATAAAAGAATGATGCACCACTTGAATGAACACAATAGTCTCTACGAACACCAGTATGGTTTTAGGAAAAATCACTCCACCATTATGGCTCTTGTTCAATTGTTTGAGAAAATCTATACTGCCCTTAATAAGAAGGAATTTGCTCTTGGCATATTCTTTGATCTTTCTAAAGCTTTTGATACTGTTGATTATACTATTTTACTTGATCAAAATATAACTTTTTAAATGGCTGCCTAGTTATGTTTTTAACCGTGAGCAATATGTGTATGTCAATGGTTGTTCTTCATCCAAACTTAAGATGTCATGTGGAGTTCCTCAGGGGTCTATACTTGGATCCTTATTATTTCTCATTTACATCAATGACCAGCTGCTGTATCTTCATCCTTTACACCATTCTTAGATCCTAACTCACAAGAAATTTGAAAACCTCATTAGGGAAGCTAATTCTGGTATAGCCGTGCTATCTGATGGGTTTATTGTTAATAGACTATCACTAAATGTAAAAAAAAATCCACCTTTTTTGTGTTTGCAAGCAAAAACAAAACATACTGTAAACAGAGTGCTAAGATTTCTATTGGGGGAAATGAAATTAGTTAAGTTTCATCTACCAAATTTCTAGGTGTCTGTCATGATCCGTGGTCCGGATTATGTTTTGTTTAGTTATGTTCTGTTAGTTTTGGACTCCACTAGTTCCTGTTTTTGTGCACCCTTGTTTGTTTTGTCACCACGGTGACTCATTAGTTTCACCTGCCTCATTTGATCGGGACACGCACTTGCTTTAATCAGGAGATTATTATTTACGCCTGTGGTTGCCAGTTAGTCGGCCTGGCGACATTGCTCTGTTCTGGCTCGTTTCTTGCCGTAGTTCATGCTGTTCGATTCATGCCGTGTCCAGTAAGTCTTGTTTGTTTATGTCCATAGTTCAGGCTAAGTGTATGTTTCCCGCATTAAGTTTTATGTTCCTTAGCCTCTCGTGCGACCGGCACGCTTTTGTTTTGTTTTAGTTCCTGTCTTTTCCTGTGTAGTCAGGTTAAGAATAAATCATGTTTTTACCTGCACGCCTTGTCCCGAGTAGTCCGTCTGCCTTACTGGGAGAACGACCCCGCAGTAAGTTGCGAAAAAACCCTCGTCATGACAGTATCTTAGTCAATGAAAAATTGTCTTGGACAGAACACATAGGTTCAGTAACCAACAATGTGTCAATATCTCTTGGTATCATCAGAAGAATCAGGGGTTTGGTTCATCAGGCATGCTTCTTAACTCTTTATATACAGTTTAATGTATCCATATCTTATCTATTGCAATATTGTCTGGGCTAGTACATATCCATCACATTTACACAAATAATTCATTATGCAAAATACATTTGTAAGAATAGCTACCTCCTCTAACTATTTGGCTCCATGAATTGATTAACGTGGACCCCGTCTTAAACAAGTTGAAAAACTTATTCGGGTGTTACCATTTGGTGGTCAATTGTACGGAATATGTACTGTACTGTGCAATCTACTAATACAAGTTTCAATCAATCAATCAATATGCTTCTCTGTTTAGGAAACTAAATGTGCTATCTATTTACGATATCAACACAGTTCAGTCTTCTTCTTTTATCTATAAATGTACTTACCTCCCTAATACACCTTTTACATCTTTCAAAGATTATTTTAAAACCAATTCGCAAGTTCATATTCATAATACCAGACAAACTGATAATCTCCATCCTATCTTTGGCCGTATAACTCTTAGCCGATTTTCCATTAAACACAGAGGTTCTTTACTCTGGAATACTCGCCTATGTATTGCAAACTCCTCATCTTCACTCAGTAACTTTAAACATAGATTAAGGGCCAGTCTGATGAATCAACATTCTCCATTTGTTCCTACCATATAATGTAGCCCTATACTTCCTCACATGCACTCACACAAACACACACACCTAGTCTCAATCCACACAAGGTAGACGACTTGTTTTTGTCTTAATTTTTTTATATATTATGTTTAATTTTGTTTGTTAATTTACTGCTTTAGGTGAGAACCTTGCATAAGCCCTTTTTGGGTTTCTTTTCTCACCTGCACTTATTTCTTATTACGTATTTCTCATTACTCATTTCTTGTCTCTATGTATTTTAACAATGTTACGTTTAGTACTGTTTATATTGTGCTAATAAATAAATAAATGAATAAACATTCTGTCATATGAGACACTAAGTGAGTAAGTAAAATGACCAAATGCTTCAAGCAAAAGCAACAATTACTGTGTGTCCTTTGTCTGCTGTGCTGCCTGGAGGGTCCAAAGCCCAGTCAGGTCAGACAGAGCCAAGGCTTCCCTATCTTGAGGGTTCCTCTGGACACTTTATTTTAGACTTGTACGGTTTCTTTGATGGTTCAGTCAGATGATATAGTCTTTTGATTACACTGTTTCTTTACAAAGCGCCTTCATGACAAAAGTGTTCATCTTTTTACAGAATTTTTACAAGTGTTTAAGAGCACTCAATGTTCTTGGCATGACAACACTAAACAATGCGCTTCGCTGTATTTAAAGTCCATGCTGCATACAATACACAACAAAATTATTTTGGGCTCCACATTTCCACAAAGCTAAGGACCTCGGGCCGGACTTCTCCCTACACCATTATTCCTATTTTGTATATCCTGGGGAACTAGCGTCCTCGACATTAGACATTTGATTTTGGCCTATTTATTTTGTCAGAGTATGGGGTAGCGGACTGTCTGATTGTGGCTGTCCGCTCCCTGTACGATCAGTGTCAGAGCTTGGTCCGCATTGCCGGCAGTAGGTCGGACACGTTTCCAGTGAGGGTTGGACTCCGCCAAGGCTGCCCTTTGTCACCGATTCTGTTCATAACTTTTATGGACAGAATTTCTAGGCGCAGTCAAGGCGTTGAGGGGATCCGGTTTGGTGGCTGCAGGATTAGGTCTCTGCTTTTTGCGGATGATGTGGTCCTGATGGCTTCATCTGGCCAGGATCTTCAGCTCTCGCTGGATCGGTTCGCAGCCGAGTGTGAAGCGACTGGGATGAGAATCAGCACCTCCAAGTCCGAGTCCATGGTTCTCGCCCGGAAAAGGGTGGAGTGCCATCTCCGGGTTGGGGAGGAGACCCTGCCCCAAGTGGAGGAGTTCAAGTACCTAGGAGTCTTGTTCACGAGTGGGGGAAGAGTGGATCGTGAGATCGACAGGCGGATCGGTGCGGCGTCTTCAGTAATGCGGACGCTGTATCGATCCGTTGTGGTGAAGAAGGAGCTGAGCCGGAAGGCAAAGCTCTCAATTTACCGGTCGATCTACGTTCCCATCCTCACCTATGGTCATGAGCTTTGGGTTATGACCGAAAGGACAAGATCACGGGTACAAGCGGCCGAAATGAGTTTCCTCCGCCGGGTGGCGGGTCTCTCCCTTAGAGATAGGGTGAGAAGCTCTGTCATCCGGTGGGAGCTCAAAGTAAAGCCGCTGCTCCTCCACATCGAGAGGAGCCAGATGAGGTGGTTCGGGCATCTGGTCAGGATGCCACCCGAACGCCTCCCTAGGGAGGTGTTTAGGGCACGTCCAACCGGTAGGAGGCCACGGGGAAGACCCAGGACACGTTGGGAAGACTATGTCTCCCGGCTGGCCTGGGAACGCCTCGGGATCCCCCGGGAGGAGCTGGACGAAGTGGCTGGGGAGAGGAAAGTCTGGGCTTCCCTGCTTAGGCTGCTTCCCCCGCGACCCGACCTCGGATAAGCGGAAGAAGATGGATGGATGGATTTTGTCAGAGTTACAGGAGTGATCTGCAGTTTTTAAGCACTTTCTGCAAAAAAGCTAGTCAAAGATCATCTCTATGACAGAATCTGTCAAATCTTTTTGAAATGAACACGTGGACCACCAGGTAAATAGCCCAAATGATGAAAAAGAGAGGACCTAAAATGGAACCTTGAGGAACACTACGAGTAAGATGTTGAACAAATGACTACTGATTGCATCTGATGTAAACAAGCTATAGCAACACCTTAATTTGGGCGGCGTGGCTCAGTGGGTAGAGCGGCCATGCCATCAATTTTAGGGTTCCAGGTTCGATTACAGCTTCCACCAGCCAAGTCACTGCCGTTGTGTCCTTGAGCAAGACACTTTACCCACCTGCTCCAAGTGCCACTTGCGAGTCCAAGTGTCACTTAAAGATGTAGATAATGGCTTTCACTAAGTAAAGCGCTTTAAGTCTCTAGAGAAAAAGCGCAACATAAATATAATTCACTTCACTTAGTTACATAAATCACATTACTGGGAAAACATTGTAATTGCTAAAAAAAAAAAAACCTGGAGGAATGCCATAGTTACTGTATCACAAGTGTTTGCGAGTAAGGTTAAAATGTCAATACATGGATCCACCAATGTGTTGACGGTGGTCCGAGTTCCTCTATACAACAGGAACACTCGAGTGGTTATCAGATTTTGCTCCAAAAACGTTTTGAACTGAACTCGGGGGCCAGTTTTATTTCATTCCTGGGCTGAAATGTGCCCGGGGTACGCCAGTTGAATAGCTGTGTCATAGTGTCTAAGGCTCTACAGCCTGAACAACCCGATCTGCATCTCAGCTACCGGTAGTCTATTTTGTTGTGCATCTTGTGGTATTTGGATTCCTTCACACCCAGCGACCTTCCACTGTGAGCATAGTAAGCCATTAAATACTTAAGTTCTTTAAAGGGAATTTTTAAGATTCAAAACATCAATCATTTAAACTTGCGCCGTGACCGTAACCCCCTCCTTATGGACATATTGAAAGCAGAACAACGAAATCAAGAGACAAGGGAGGGCGGAGGTGGAAACTGGTGGTGGGTCGCCGGCCCAAGTGTCCTCGAAACCATCGGGGACGAGTGGTGGCGGCGGCGAGTAGACCGCCGCTGCAGCCGGCGAGCCGGACGGCCAAGGAAGGGGAAGGTGGACGCGAGTGACACTATAACCACAGCAGCCCACGAGTATACCACTGCTGTTGGCACAAAAAGCGTCCATGTACTGGCCACAGATAATTGCGGTTAAGCTCCCGACGGTTAGTATTACCGTTTTAAATTAAAATGTTCAAAAAACTGTGATTGATAACTGCACTTTGTTAAACTCGCGGACCAACTATCGCTAACTCGCTAGGTTAAATGCTAACATGAATGCAAGAAAAATGTGCATCTTTCCCCATTAAGAAACGGCATACCCCAATCTAAACTTTTACAAACACATTGCCGTCTAAACAACCAAGTTATTCAATTGTTTGCATTGAACCTACAAGTTGTACTTTTTTAGGACAGAGTGATCATCAGACGTAGGTGTTTTTAACAACTTTATTATCACAGACTGAGGTGTAAAAACACAGGAAAGTGAACTTGCGTGATGTCACATAAATCGGAAGTGAAGCAGTCAATTTGACTTTAGCAATACAAAACCATTCTTTTGCTTTCACTTTTACTTTAGTTCAAATGGAAGAAGATGAACATGATTAAACAGTCAAATAAAATATGTCCCTTTAAAAAGCCAGAAAATATTGTTTTTCTTCTGCCAAAAATGTATAACCTATATCTATTTATTTAAACTTTATCGTGAATTCTCCTTATCTTGCTATGCAAGCTTTCATTTCCTTGCTATCATTTGCATTTCGAATGTGTTTTGTATGTACTTTTTTGAGAGCGTAAAAAATTGCCTTAACCCATACTTGCCAACCTTGAGACCTTCGAATTTGGGAGATTGGGGGGCGGGGATTTGGTGGTAGCGGGGGTGTATACTGTAGCCCGGAAGAGTTAGGGATGCAAGGGATTCTGGGTATTTGTTCTGTTGTGTTTAGGTTGTGTTACGGTGCGGATGTTCTCCCGAAATGTGTTTGTCATTCTTGTTTGGTGTGGGTTCACAGTGTGGCGCATATTTGTAACAATGTTAAAGTTGTTTATACGGCCACCCTCAGTGTGACCTGTATGGCTGTTGATCAAGTATGTCTTGCAGTCACTTTTGTGTGTATGCAGAAGCCGCATACAACATGTAACTGGGCCGGCACGCTGTTTGTATGGTGAAAAAGCGGACGCGTCGACAGGTTGTAGAGGACGCTAAAGGCAGTGCCTTCACGGCACACCCTTAATATTGTTGTCCGGGTGAAAATCGAGAGAAATTCGGGAGAATGGTTGTCCCGGGAGATTTTCGGGAGGGGCACTGAAATTCGGGAGTCTCCCGGAAAAATCGGGAGGGTTGGCAAGTATGCCTTAACCGGAATACATTTTACTGTCTGACTTTCTGTATTTATGCACAGAATTATATTACTTCAGGCCACAGTTGTTCTTTATCGCTGTGGTAACACTGCCGCTTTTCTTCGGAGCTATGATTGCTATAGTTTGCCAAATCATCAAAAAGGCTATTTTTATTTATTTATTTACAGACAGACATAGTTTTGTATTTCATTGTTTATTTTGTTGATATCAAAGTCATTTCTGCAAAAAGGTCATCCCTAGAAGCACACAGCTTATGGACAGGGACCCACAGTTAAAATATACATCATCATACAAAATTCAATACAATACAATACATTTCAAAATCTACCCACCAAATAACCATTTACAATTTAATATATTGATAAAAAAGGAATCTTTAAATCCACCAAATCAGTCTCAATAACCTATTATTCAAATTTGATTAAAAGGTTGCATCTTGAAGATCTGCGATAATCTCATCATACATACAGAGGTCAAGACCAAAATTATGCGACTAATGCGACTTCCTCAACCATATTTAATCAAACCTTTAAAGCATGTGAGTTTTCCTTATTGTAATATTGCATAATCATGCTACAATAATCTCTAAATAAGATTAAATATTATTATTAAACCTGCTCAGTGGCCTTGTGGTTAGAGTGTCCGCCCTGAGACTGGAAGGTCGTGAGTTCAAACCCCGGCCGAGTCATACCAAAGACTATAAAAATGGGACCCATTACCTCCCTGCTTGGCACTCAGCATCAAGGGTTGGAACTGGGGGTTGAATCACCAAATGATTCCAGAGCGCGACCACCGCTGCTGCTCACTGCTCCCCTCACCTCCCAGGGAGTGTACATGAGGATGGGTCAAATGCACAGGATAATTTCACCACATCCAGTGTGTGTGTGACTATCGTTGGGACTTTAACTTTAACTTTAAATAAACAAATGTGTGCCATAACAATTCAACTGTACACTAAGGAGGTACCTTAATATGTAGCCCTCGCTTATGCAAATCAAGCAGTGTGCAGAAAAAATACTCATAAATATATTTCATGTTGTTGTTTTTCTCACAATAGCAGCACTGGCTTAAATTGTTCTCCAAATGTACAACTGACCCAGTTCTCACACACATACACACACTGACACACACACACAGGTTTGTAAAAAGAGCCGAGGCCCAGCTGTCCTAATACTTCAGTCGAAGGCTATCCTTATCTGGGGATTTCCAATCAAGCAGTAGCGCACACATACTCTATTGCTCCTTCACTCTGCGAACGCACTTCCACGCATTGCTGTCAGCTCCTTCCTGTTTTCGGAGACGTCTTAAGCGCGCCGGAACGGAAATGAGTGCTCCTGTTTTGTGTTTGGCTGCATTGTTCCCGGGCTCCTTTAACCGACGCCACACGTACGGCGAGTGGCGGCCAAATGGATGCTTGTGTGGCACCACATACAGACTGGGAACTGAGTCACTGGCATAGTCCAGTGGGCAACAATTAAATCTACATTATTCTGCACTTTGTTCTTCTGTCTAGTGTACATTTATATATTCAACTTTACAAATAAAACGTTTCCTCATTATCTTTTATTTATCTATTTCTTTTTATCATTCTAAACTGGCATCTGGTATGTAGTACTCGTGGGGGTTCTGGATGTTGGATTTCACTGTGGCTTTTGCGGGTGGGCGTGGCTTGGGCTTATCTCGACTTCCGGATGCGCATGTCTCGCGGTCTGGTGTTTTGGTGCTTTAGTATTGCAGGGGGAGTAGTGACGGCACAGTTCCACAAGGGGAGGATGTTGCTGTATGTTTTATTATATATATGCACAATATATATAATAATACACAATACTAGATATAAATAAACTAGGCTAGAGAATGGAGTGTGACCAAAATCCAAGAGTGTGTGGTGTTAGACTAGGTGTGTGTAATTACTTGAGTGTTTTACCTAGTGTTGACTCGAGAGGAGGAACAAGGCATGAAGGCAGTCTGTGGGGCAGGCAGATGGTCAGGGCGAATGGCGAGGCGTAGGAGGTCCGTGTCCAAGCGGGGGTCGAGGATTGAAGAGGCAGTCCAGCAAGCAAAGAAAACTATGGCTGACGAGACGCACAGCTCGTCGATGCCGGGACGAAGGCAGACTGCTGGGGAGGATGACAAGGAAGAACAATGAAACACGGAGGGGAAACACACAGAGAGACAGAGAGCATAAAGCTGGGTAGTCGGCTTACTGTACACGACAGAAGAGCAAGTTCCGGCAAGGATCCTTGGGTCCACTGGTCTTTATTCAGGTGTGCTGATAGCTGA
>NC_084572.2:10350000-10365000 GCF_033978685.3 Nerophis lumbriciformis | reverse complement strand
GCAATCTATTTTTAAGCTGTTGTTTCTTCTCGTCGTCATCACCTCCCCACACATTCTCAAAGAAAGGAAGTGTTGTATACGTGTCACCACCTGCATGTGAACGCTGTCAAGTGTATGCGTGGTGTGTGTGTGTGGTCATACTGCAGCTTTGCATGCATGTACAGTACTGCATTTATGAGATTGTGTTGGTATATGCATGTGTTATACAGCCAGTGTTTTTAGCAGTGAAACTGTCTGTTTTATAATGTCAACATGCTTTGTAACATATTGTACGTTTAAACAGTTCTTTTTGTGATGTTCAGACTTTATTCTGTTAAAATTCAGACTAATTTTTTCTAAAATTCCAACACTGTCCTTACTTCTTAGAAAATATTTTTTGCAACTTTTTCTCTTGCCTGTTTCATAGGAAATCATATGATAGGGGTGTGAATCTTTGGGCACCTAACGATTCGATCCAATTCTGATTGCTGGGGTGACTATTTGATTCAGAATTGTTTCTCGAGTCAACACTGTGGAGGTTGCCCTCCTGGGGGTTCTTCAGACCACCAAGCACCAACATGAGAGCCTGTTTCAGGGTTACAATATTGTTTTATTTTTCAATAAGTCTCCCAGTTGTTTTTTCCTCTTTCGCTCTCGCTCGCGCTCTGGCTCCAGCTCCAACCCTGTCTCTCTTCCTGGCTGCTGCTTATAACAGAGCGACAGGTGATTAGATAACAAGGCCCAGGTGGGCCATCTACGCACCTGTCGCTGATTTCAAGGCCCGTCCTGGCACACCCCGCTTCGCTGCAGGCCCGCAGGCCACGCCCCCCTCCACAAACACAATTTTCGATTCAAACTGATATTTGGATTAATAATGACAACGAAACCTTTTTTTAAAAACAGGTTAGAGGTTAGAAAAGCTCTTTCTGGTTGCATGTAGATGGCCTAAAATGTATTTCAAAAATGTGATTCTCATTAAAAATAATACTATTTATTTTCTTTTTTTCAATATGTTTTTTTAAATTTATTTTTGAAAATTATGAACCGATTTTGAATCGGTATGCATAAGAATCGTGATTCAATTGGGAATCGATTTTTTTGTGAACCCCTATCCAATGATACAATTGTAATATATTTAATCAATTATAATTTTATATGTGAAGTATATTTATATAGCGCTTCTTGTCTCGTGACTCAAAGCACTTTACATAGTGAAACCCATTATCTACATAATACAGTGTGGGTGGGACTACGAACAAATGGGTAAAGTGTCTTGCTCAAGGACTCAACGGCAGTGACTCGGATGGCGGAAGCGGAAATCGAACCTTTAATCCTCAAGTTGCTCGCATGGCCTCTCTACCAACCAAGCCACGCCACCCCATATATATATATATATATATATATGTATATATATATATATATATATATATATATATATATACACACCGTATTTTTCGGAGTATAAGTCGCACTGGAGTATAAGTCGCACCTGCCGAAAATGCATGATAAAGAAGGAAAAAAACATATATAAGTCGCACTGGAGCCCGGCCAAACTATGAAAAAAACTGCGACTTATAGTCCGAAAAATACGGTATATATATATATATATATATATATATATATATATATATATATATATATATATATATATATATATATATTTTTTTTTTTTAATATTTATTTAAATATTTGTATTTATATACAGTACAGGCCAAAAGTTTGGACACACCTTCTCATTCACAACACAACTGATGGTCCCAACCCCATTGATAAAGCAAGAAATTCCACTAATAAACCCTGATAAGACACACCTGTGAAGTGAAAACCATTTCAGGTGACTACCTCTTGAAGCTCATCAAGAGAATGCCAAGAGTGTGCAAAGCAGTAATCAGCGCAAAGTATGGCTATTTTGAAGAAACTAGAATATAAAACATGTTTTCAGTTATTTCACCTTTTACCTCCACATGTGTTCATTCATAGTTTCGATGCCTTCAGTGACAATCTACAATGTAAATAGTCATGAAAATAAAGAAAACACGTTGAATGAGAAAGTGTGTCCAAACTTTTGGCCTGTACTGTATTTATAAATATATATATACAGTGTATATATATATATATATATATATATATATATATATATATATATATATATATATATATATATATTATTTTTTTTATTTTATTTTTTCCCCCCAGAATTTTACAACTTTATTCTTGCAGACTTAACACTTTTTTTTAATACGGCAACCCCATTGTTATTAAAAAAAAGTTAATTTTTCTTATAATATTAAGTTTTTTTTCTTTAAATTGTGATTTTATTGTTATTTAAATCCTACTTGCTCTCTCACACGGTTGTGACTTTTTTCTTGTACAATTACTTTTTTTTCAATGTTGCAACTCTATTCTGCTATTACAAGTTTTTGTATATTACATCTTTATTGTACTCTTCCAAAAATGATGACTTTTTATTTGTACTATTGCGACTTTATGCTTGTATGTTGCAATTTCATTCTTGTTGCTTGACCTTTTTCCCCATAGTATTACTATCTTTTCCCTGAGGGCTCAAATACTGTAAAAGACAAAAGGGGGGCAAAAGTGGCAGTGAATTATTTGGTACGACGTTGCACAAAGCAGTAGGCAGAACGAGAGTTTGTGAAAGACAAAAACACACCAGAAGATTTTGGAGGCTGGCGGAAGCTTGTGGTCACTGTCGAGCTGCTGAGGCAGCGCTGGCAACTCACTGCTGCTTTTTTTTTTACTGGGATCAAGGCTGAATCCATCACGCTTATTTAACCCTTTCAATGTCCACACAAGGCCAGTAAACTGACAGGCCATAAGTGTTTGTTTGTTTGAGCAAAAAAAAAAAAGGATTATAAATATTATATTTGGAGGGTAGAATAGCACTCGTGGGATGCTATGTGGGCGATAAGGACTAAGTCAATCGATTCATGCAAATGAGCACATTTAGGCGGATGGTGTGTAAACCAACAGTATCTCAGCAAGTCATTCACACCTGCACATAACCTCAACCTCTCACTTGTTTCCCAGCTCTGTCACACACGTGTTGACTACAGCACTATTAGCACTGTGGAGTGTGTGGACCTCTCTAACAATTTTAGGGTGAGTTTATGTCATTTTTACCTTTACCAACTATGAGACTTTTTATTTTGCTCGCTCGTCTTTTGTTTTTTAGCATACGTTATTGCACAAAATCAACCTAGTCAGTTTCCACAGAGCTATGTAGATTTGTGGAAAACGAGCCAAAGACGAAGCCACAAAAGATAATGAAATGCATTTTTAGTCTTTTTTATGTATTGGTGGCAAGTTGGGCAGTGACTCCACCGGATCCAGCAGATGGGGCTGTGCTTAAGCATTTAAAAAAAAAAAAGCTGACGCAGTTTCTCAAACGGCTGTGAGAAAAGAGTTGCTTGTGCTGCAAAGACAGACGATGGACAGATGATTCTTCGTCCAGCTATGTGTCAACATGTTTGGACATATCGTCTATTCAGCAATATCGTTTTATAACTTTATACCTGCTGGATGACTTCAGAGGCTGATAAACACAAGTTCAATTGTTGTGTTTTGGTGCCTGCTGGCATTTTTTTTAAATGCTTTTTGTTTTTTAATTTAGGAAATACAGCATATTATCATAATTAGGGATGTCCGATAATATCGGACTGCCGATATTATCGGCCGATAAATGCTTTAAAATGTAATATTGGAAATTATCGGTTTCAAAAAGTAAAATGTATGACTTTTTAAAACGCCGCTGTGTACACGGACATAGGGTGAAGTACAGAGTGCCAATAAACCTTAAAGGCACTGCCTTTGCGTGCCGGCCCAGTCACATAATATCTACGGCTTTTCACACACACACACAAGTGAATGCAATTCATACTTGGTCAACAGCCATACAGGTCACACTGAGGGTGGCCGTATAAACAACTTTAACACTGTTACAAATATGCGCCACACTGTGAACCCACGCCAAACAAGAATGACAAACACATTTCGGGAGAACATCCGCACCGTAACACAACATAAACACAACAGAACAAATACCCAGAATCCCTTGCAGCCCTAACTCTTCCGGGACGCTACAGTCTGACAAGCCTATAAATGTGTTGGTCATGTATGATGTATTTTTGTTATTTTTGTTTTGTGATGTGTAATGTCTATTGTTTAAATGTAAGGCAGTGAAAATGAATTTCCCCAACATAAACCTATAAATCTAAATCTAAAAAAAGATCTAATCTAAATATACACCATTTGTTTTTCATGTTTTTCCTAATAAATTCAGTTTACAAAAAAAAGATATGTGAGTGTGAATGTTGCCTGTCTGTCTGTGTTGGCCCTGTGATGAGGTGGCGACTTGTCCAGGGTGTACTCCGCCTTCCGCCCGAATGCAGCTGAGATAGGCTCCAGCACCTCCCGCGATCCCGAAAGGGACAAGCGGTAGAAAATGGATGGATGGCTAACTCTTAATACAAAAACATGTCTTTCATAAAGCATTTTCTTGTGTTTGGATCATTCCAGACGAATAAATGTGCTGCAGTTGTGATGGTTCATCGCCTCTTTGCAGCGCATCAGCATACTCTAAAATTCTGTTGTCTAGGGATGTAACGATAAATGGCAATAATGATAACCGCTGTAAAACTCCAGACGGTTAGTATTACCGTTTTTGATAGCAGCACTTTAATATATTCACGTACTGACTGGTACCAGCCCATAGATGGTAAAATCCCTAAATTCCTTGCAATAGCTGGTTGAGAAATGTTTTTCTTAAACTTTTCGACAATTTGCTCACGCATTTGTTCACAAAGTGGTGACCCTCGCCCCATCCTTGTTTGTGAATGACTGAGCATTTCATGGAAGCTGCTTTTATAGTCAATCATGGCACCCACATGTTTCCAATTAGCCTGTTCACCTGTGGGATGTTCCAAATAAGTGTTTGATGAGCATTCCTCAACTTTCTCAGTCTCTTTTGCCACTTGTGCCAGCTTTTTTGAAACATCTTGAAGGCATCAAATTCCAAATGAGCTAACATTTGCAAAAAATAACAACGTTTTCCAGTTCGAATGTTAAGTATCTTGTCTTTTGTCAATTGACTATAGAAATTGAAAAGGATTTGCAAATCATTGTATTCTGGCACCAGCTCATTAACTTAAATGCTAACATGAAAACAAAAGACATTCACTTCTTTCCTAATTAAGAAAAGACATACCCCAATCTAAACACATCGCTGTCTGAGCAAATAAGCTATTCAGTTGTGCATGTTGAACCTACAAGCTGTACTCTTGCAGAACAAAGTGATCGTTCTTCACTCAGAGGAATACCAGACATAGGTGTTTTTTACGGTGTGTTTAAAGACCGTTGAACAAAGTAGGATGCCGCAACACTCTGCAAAAATAATATATGATATTAATAGATATTTGTTGCACACTTTTCATTTAAATACATCTTAAAATGCTACAGTACAAACCAATGTTTGAAACAATAAAAGCTTAGCCATTAAAACAGACAAAACACCAAGACTAAAACGCTATCAGTGAAGCATGAGAAACACAAAACATGCAAATTAGTGGATTTTCTAAGAGTGTGTGTGTATTTATTTTAGTTAAAAAAATTAAAAAAAACCTGTTCAAAACATTACTCATTATTTAAAAGTACTTTCTCAGCACATTAAACAATACCGCAACAATAATAACCATGATCATTGTGGTCACAATATCGTGACATTACATTTCAATATTGTTACATCTCTACTCTAGATTACAATTCTATTTTGCAGAAAAGGTGGTACAGAGTGTGCTGTTAGTTCAAAAACATTGCGTACAGGTTGGAGCGCACATTAACGTGAACATACTGACAGTAACACACTCAAAAACCTTCAAATTAGGCGGTTTGCACCACTTTTCAATTGTACACGCAATCTTAGTGTATCACATGCAACACGGCCACTAACAGCACAAGCAATTGTATAGTTTGCACACACTGTTTAGCGCATGGTATATGGATATGATTAGATCAGGCCCTACTTTGCATGTAATACATGTCAACATTTTAACACTTTGTTAAAATACTTACTTCTAATACCTAGGTACATTTTATATCAAGTACTTTAAGACTTTTAGTTAAGTACTTTTCTAAAAGGTGACTTCAACTTCTACCAACGTCTTTTTCTAGTCAGATACTTGTACTATTACTCAAGTATTGCTTCAAGTACTTAATACAGGACTGCTAATAACTTATGTTGTTTTAATAGAACCCTCACACATTTGTCAACAAACTGACTCTCCGACAACGTCGCACACTGGGACATCTGTGTGTTCCTTCATTTTCTGTTTGACACTGAAGCTGTCACCGCGTGCGAGGAGGCACTTCCTCTCTGGGTCATCTTTCTGATTTCTTTTTACAGACACACAATGAGCGTGAGCCATGACTGGACAGGTGACCTGGGATAACACAAGCCGCGTGTTCAGCATGGAGCCGACAGGTAAAAACCATGATTTACTGTAATTTGATTGTATTTTTCTGGGTTACTTTTTATTGTAATGAGCTTGATTAAAGTAAATTCTTATTTCTTATTCACTTTAAAAAAAATCAAAAAATCAAAATAAAAATTATATATATAAATATATATATATATATATATATATATATATATATATATATATATATATATATATATATATATATATATATATATATACATATATAATATAACTATATATATTTATTTATATATATATATATATAATTTATATAATATAATTCGGTACTTTTTTGGCACCGACCAACTCCCGATTCACAAAAAATCCAACGGTGCCTTATTTCGGTACCAGGGTTAAGCATAACGTTACACCCGGTTGCCAACTCAGCCGGCTATTCGCACTCCGGCACTTGGCGATGACCTTAGCAGCACTGATAGCGAACTCAGCCAAACTACCACTAGGTAATGTTGCAATGCCAAAAATAAATTGTCACAGAAAAAGCTCCAATGTACTGAAAGCAAAGTAAGGCTCCACTTTTCCAAAAATGTGATAGCTCGATGCTAATGTACATTGGCTTTGCTATTGATATGCTATTGATTAGCATTAGCGATTTTACATGGCAATTTTAACATCTACAAAATTGTTAATGACAACTACAACTCAAATGCTCGTTACAATCAACAACTGATGCGGTATAACTACAATACTTGCGGTATTAACACTTTTTGGCGCAACAAAAGACGAGACAGCAGAGATTGAACTGACTAGCCAACACACCATAAACTATACACTCCTGACAGACGTTGTCTTAATCAGCTCATGTTTATGTGTTGCAATATTTTTTTTATTTTACTATCAAAAACAATTACTAATTATGTACATACCCAAAAGTACCGAAAATTGGTACTGGTATCAATTCCTAGTGACCGGGTATTGGTAACATATCGGTTCCAATGTGAACAGTACCCATTCACTATTATTATTCGGCCTTCGCATGTTCAGATTGTTACCATCACAAAATCTCTGTTAAATATAAAGCAAATGTTTTAAATTACCTAAACATTCAATTGTAAAATTGTTAATAACTTAAACAAAAAATTATCAAGGCCTATTACACAGCTCGATAATAAGTCAGGTTTTAATATTTTTAGCAGTTGTACAAGTTTATAAAGAAGTTATTGTAGTTAATCAGAATCAGAATCAGAAATACTTTATTAATCCCCGAGGGGAAATTAAAAAGTGGTTGTCTTGACTTTTATCACCAGCTGGCTGCTCCCCGACAATCCCGGAGCGCGAATTGTACCGCAGCGTCCAAGCGGTTTTGCCCAGAGAAACCGACAACCTGCATTCTCCCGACTGTCTCAACAAAGGTGCCATTCTTTTGTACAGTTACAAAGTGTGAAGAAACTAAGGGTAATTTTCTCTCACGTGACGCACATTCAGCTGACGTTGTTTCCGCTGCTTCAGCATCAGCAGAATGTTCAGCTGTTAGTCAGAAGATTTATTCTGATTTTGCACGCTCATAAAAGATTGTGACACTTTTAGCAAGTTGGTGTGTTTAACACCCTGTACGTGTGTGTGTGTGTCTGTGTGCATGTGTCTAGGCATGCTGAGATGGACTCTTCACAAGAAGGTGCAGGACAATCCGGCCAACAGCGTGTCTCTGCTTTGGGTTCTGATAAAAGAGCTGGAAAAGGTGATTGACACTCTGACTCATCTTTTGGGAATTACATTGGAAACCTTACCATAATCTGTTTTTCACAATAAAATCCAAAGCCACTATCATGCTAAAAACTAGTTTCGATTTATTACTGAGTCTTGCTGAAGCTTTTGTCATGTTTCTCTTAAGGCGGAGAGGTGGGACAATCGTGAATACATCATCCCTCTGCTCCACACACTCATGTATGCCATCATTCAGGTACCATTTTTTACACTGTTTAAATACAGCAAAACACATATTATATATATATATATATATATATATATATATATATATATATATATATATATGTATATGTATATGTATGTATACATACATACATATATACACATACATACATACATACATATTTAAACATACATATACTGTATATGTCCAATGAAGTCCAGCTACTGTGCAGGTTGCATTCCATCATCGTATACAATACAGTGGAACCTCGATTTTCGAACTTAGTTGGTTTTTGAACAGGGTTTGTAAATCGTAAAGTTCGTAGAAATGTATATTTTTATATATTTATGTATTTTTTATATTTATAATTTATACATTTCTCCATAAGAAACAATGTAAATATGCATAATTGTCAAGACTAGAGCTTTGGCGTGGTTTGTTTTCCCATGGTGCAAATGATTTGGACCGGACATGGCGTGAAGGTAAATACATTTTTATTTTTACACTAACAAAAGAACAAAAAGCGCGCTCAAGGCGGAAGTACAAACTTGACTAATGAAACAAATACTTGCACGTGGGCAAAAAACTATGGACATGAACAAAAGTCGCTAACTGTTGCATAAATAGAAAAAAACTTACTTGACGATGACGTGAACAGGGCCGCATGGACTATGAGCATGAAACAGAGTGTCAGGAGTGTGTCAAGAGTGATGTCGCCAGGCTGACTGCCTGGCAACTACAGGCTTAAATAGTGATGACATGATTAGTGAAAACAGGTGTGTGACTCAAAATGTGAAAACATGAGACAGGTGCGTGACATGACGATGTGAACCAAGTGAAACTAATGGTTACTATGGTGACAAAGGGAGTGAAGACAAGAACTAAAAAGTGTCCAAAAACCAAGCAAAACATAACTAAACAAAACATGATCACAGACATGACAATAATGGGTTCCAGCCTCAATCCCTATTTTAGTTTAAAGGGAACTGCATTTTTTGGGGGGGAATTTTGCCTATCGTTCATAATCACTGTGTAAAACAAGAAGACAGATATATTTTTTTAATGCATTCTAACTCTTAAATAAATGTAAATAAAAGTCTGCTTACAATGGTGTCAACTGGAGGTCCTCTATTCCGCTCATAAAGCTTTCTAAATAATCATCCAAAAAGCACCAACAATACTCCGTTTACATTTTGTGACCTGAATTTTGTAAGCCCTAACACAGCCAAACTATTTATTGTCACAGAGAGCTAAAATCTTGTTGCTGCTATACTGACATCATCACCCGGTGAGCTATTTTCTCGCCTTGGAGCTCGTGCAAGTTTATTGTAAATCATAAATAATGCCTGTCACCTTGACAGAAGAAGGATGACAACATAATCCGACAAGTTGGTCAACTTTGACAATCAATTTAGACCCCGAAATGGTGAGAAAGACACAAAAAGATGCTCGGTCCCACACTCCTTTTTTTCTTCGCGAGAAATATGAGTCATTCTTCATCTAAACGAGAATATATTAACATTCTAATTCGAATTCTGCATGAATAGTAATCAGTGATGTTGTCGAAGGAAAAAGCGAACGTCATAATACATTTTTTAAATTAATGCGCCGCCATATACTTAAAAATATCAAAATGCTTTAATATTACATGTTATTATAAATATGCATGTTACTACATTCCATTTATACTTACAGTGTGTATATAAAACTTTGATGGAGGTGTTTGGATGTTTTTTAAGCGCTGTATAGGCAGAATAGACCGTCTCCCATCGACTCCATTGTAAGCTGATTTTTGATCACATGTATTTACTAGTTAAAATGCATATAAAAAATAAAAACATATGTGTTCCATAAGGTTTGTAAAAGACGGACAACATTTTTAAAAAGTGCTGTTCTCCCTTTAGTTTTGTACACTTTGAACACAATATGAAGTGTTATGCAGTACTATATATCAAACAAACATAACAGGCAGGTGATGAATTAACTATCTTTTTATCTTATGTGTTGCTGTGCCAACACGTGCACACAAACACAGAAGTCCCTTTGGTGCTCCCACAAACTATCAGAAATCACAAAATCCTTAACTTTAGAAACCATATTGCTACAATTATAAACATTTACAAAAGTCAAATCCACTCACAGTACATAAAGCTAGTTCTGATTCTGATTAACATCGACAAAGGAGCAGTTCGTGCTCGAGAAAGAAATGAGCATACAGAGGGAGAGAAGAGATGTCCGCTTAAAAGAGGTGCCGCTGAACGAGAATTAGTCTTCTCCTGTGCTGTGAAATAAGTCCGCTCTGGCATCTTTTTTCCAGAAACATATGTTCTCATCACAATTATAAACTTGCTGTGGTAGAAAGCCGGCTTCCTCAAGCTCTTCAATACAAACAAGCACAAAATTGCTGCCAGGGACACAAAATGAATGAAGGAGGCATATTTGGCTCGATCTGAAAGTTCATAAACCTAAAAATTTGCAGATAGAGAGGTTTGTAAATGGAGGTTCCACTGTATACCGTATAAGGGAACTCCGCTTGATATCGCGGAATATATGGGATTGAGGAGGTGCATGGACTAAAGGAGGCTGAGAACAAAGCCTTGCTGAACAGAAGAGAAAGGAACTGATCAATATGCAATGTGGGGGCGGCTTTGATTGGTTGGTAGAGCAGCCATGCCAGCAACTTGAGGGTTCCAGGTTCGATTCCTGCTTCAGCCATCGTAATCACTGCCATTGTGTCCTCGGGCAAGACACTTTCCCTACCTGCTCCCAGTGCTACCCACACTGGTTTAATTGTAGGTTGAATATGTAGATCGTGGGTTCCACTATGTAAAGCTCTTTGAGTCTCTAGAGAAAAAGCGCTATATAAGTCTAATTTACTTCACTTTACTTCATAATGTATTGAAGCTGTAAAAGCTTGAAACCCGACCGAGAGCTGTCAAAATAATTGTGCTAATGGCATATTATAGTAATTAATAATCCGATAAAAAATGTTAACGCTTTTTACTTATCTGCAGTACAGAATGAGTAAAACGTCTCTGGCAATGCATTTCAGGATGTTTGTCCAAGTCGTGTTACTGTTGTGCATGGGCAAATGGGCAGTTAATCCAGCAGTGACAGACTGTTAAATAACCAACAACCAAATAAGTTAATGTTAAAGACGTTTAACAGCAGTTCCGTATTGATATACATTTCCATGGTACTTGTGTCTTCCATTGTTCGTTGGCATGGAAAATTCAAGCACAAAAAAACATGGCGCAACAGTTGACTGACTAAAACGCACACTCTGAGGAAGGAGTTTTCTTTTCACCAAAGCACTTTTGGCTTAAAGTAGCACATTACATATGTAACCGGTGGTCTTTTCCTCTGCATTGTGTAGAATTGATTGAACATGACCGACACCATGTGTTGCTGCTCAGATGCACTTTACTGATAATACACAGAATACAATTGTTGTCAATAACTTTCTGCCATCGTCGAGCCCCTACACAAATATAATAATGATCAAGAAAGTGAACTTAAGTTCTTAACAAGACAATACATTTTTTGGAAGGCGTGTCCAAAGCATATAAAAAGACATGTATCCCAGTAATTATTGCAGTAGGAGGGACAACGAGACAATGGTTCAACATTGACAAAACATCGAACAACATTCAGGTATTTACATGTAACTTACACATTTTGTGTAATTATAACACATTATAAAATACATTATTTGCAAGACATAATTGACCCTGTTACACATAATCAAATTATTCACACAAAATGAGCAACAGGTCCACATTCATGTGGATAAATAAATGTTTGTTTAGAAGAACAGACATGATTTAACATGACATGACGATTTTAACATACAAATTATGTTAAAGGTTTTTAATAAACACGTTAAGTGCAAATAGATTCCCTTCTTTCTTGGCCATCTTTGCCCATGCAAAATGAACTGTGAGCAAGTTACATACTGCCCCTTTGATAGGCGACAGATAAATTAATACTGTGAATTCATCCACAGCAACCCTGTGATTATTTCTAAATGCATGTTTTCATTATTTGACAGAATTCCTAGGAATATGTTGACTTTGTAAAAAATATGTACGAAGCATGTACATGCATGTGTTCATATCCCAGACAGCCTACATCCCAGATGAGCTCTACAAACGTGTTTATGACGTCTGTAAGCGACTGCTGACCTACCCTCAGCCCTATTGCACCGTCGGCCTTAGCTACACCAGGCAGATAAAAACTGAACGCTCCATCCCAGGTACGAATCAGTCGCCAGATGTTCCACTGAAAGCTTTTTGCTTTCATACCTCTCCCAGGATTGATAATGGATGGATGATTGACTGTGATGGTGTATGTATACTGCAGGTCTACTCTATCAGAGGATGCTGGTCGCAGAGCAAAGACTGAATAATGAACATTATCCCTTTCAAGAGAGGTTTGCCATTTATTCTAATTGTTTAAATGTTACATTAGGCTTCCTAATACTGACACATGATGTTTAATTGTGTGTAAATCCTACCAGGGTTTTTGTTCTGGCCGACCCTGAGGTCTTTTCTGGCTCTGTGGCACAAGTTGTGATGGATGACATTGAGGCAGCAATGGCTTCTGTTTCAAATCCAACAGCTCACATGTGCAATGTGGTCCAACATTCCATCCAGGCTGCTTTAGGAGAGCAGTGCCACGGACCCAAACTGACCAAGACCCTTAAGGTCAGTGTAACTTTCCCGTCTTGACTTGTATGTTTGGTTTAGTACAGTGAGTATGTCTCTGTAATTATTGACTGTTCCCTTTACCCACCTACAGTATAATCACATATTGTTTTGGTGGTTTCACTATTACTCACCAACTCTATTTTTGAATTCTATTTTGTTAAACATTGACTTGATTTGTTTTTTTCAGTTTTCCTAACATTTAATGGAACCATGCAAACAAAACCAAGACCTATTTTGATCAATTGGCTGAGTTCGAAACAAGTGTTTAAATAGTTGCACCTGCCTAGCAATAATAATAATAATAATAATAATAATTACTATTAAATAGTATTTTTTTAGATGGATAAAAAGAGGTATACTGTATTTTTTTTTTTAGAAATATCTTTATTTGTCTCATATACAATGTACCGCAAAATGTGTTGCTGCAATTTACCCAGCCTCAATAGGCAGCCATTGTGCGGTATGGTTGAAGCTCAACATCTTTGTCTAAAATGAATATTATAGTTATAAGGACTGTGATGAGGTGGTGACTTGTCCAGGGTGTACCCCACCTTCCGCCCGATTGTAGCTGAGATAGGCTCCAGCGCTCCCCGCGACCCCAAAGGGAATAAGCGGTAGAAAATGGATGGATAGATGGATAGTTATAAGGAGTTTAAAACTGAATATGATATTCACGGTCCACAATATTACATAAACCTGTGCAATCTATTTGGCCAATATGAAAGCTATATCAAGAAATCGGTCTATTCAAAAATGACAATGCTCTGTTTTGATTGCCACTGTCAGAAAGATACTTATTCAACCTTTTATTAATTATAGTGGGTGACAATTGCATTGGTGTCGAACTGAACTGCATGACAGCACTGAGAGGCTAATATCACCAAAATATCAAAAGCACCTCTCAGTATTTTTTTCTTATATTTTATTGTATTTACAAAAAACACACAGATATTAATCCGTCTAATAAAATAACACCGTATTGAACAATCCCAATTCCAAACCAATCTCAGCCCCGCAACACTCCAAGTAGCAATCCACAGACCAATTGAGAAGACACCCAAACACAACACTAAAAACAACACAAAATAATAATAACAACAGTATCAATAATAATAACAATACTAACGTCAATGACGGTGATTAAAATATCAAACAACAACAAACACATCACTCATCATTTCCATTACCATCACAGCCATACCAGTGTCACAGGGGCTAAGAATTGCATTGCATCTCATAAGCTTGACATACCCATTTATTACCACAAGAAATAAAGTCATATTTTAGGTTCATTTAATAGTTCAAACAAAATCATATAATGGATCCCATATTCCAAGATATGACTTATTATTATCTAACCTAAATGCAGTTATTTCTACTGGTATCATCGCCATAGCTTGTGTGTACCAGTCAATAAGAGTTGGACTATCAGCATATATATATATATTTGTTTATATTATTGTTTTTGTTATAATGCATATTGACTAAAATGCATTTTATTCTTTGATGACACAATACTAAATTGATGGAGATCTCCAATATTATAAATTTGAGTCGTCATTGGGATATTTGTATTTGTACCGAGGATGTCGTTGTGGCTTGTGCAGCCCTTTGAGACACTTGTGATTTAGGGCTATATAAATAAACACTGATTGATTGATTGATTGATATTTACATTCAAGAATGTGACTGCTTCTGTTGTTGTTTTAGACTACAACTTCTTTTTTTCTGACATTTTCACAGTAAATGAATGAGTTCCTTCAGCTCCCTGACACTTTGTTTTATGCATTTAAAAAAAAATAAAACACCACTCCGTATGATACAGTACAATTCTGTATCACTGCAAAAATGTTTTCCTACGTTCATTTATCTGATTTGCCTAATGTTGATGTGCATTGTGTTTATGTGCAGTTTGGCAATCACATACATT
>NC_084572.2:10057500-10345000 GCF_033978685.3 Nerophis lumbriciformis | reverse complement strand
CAACATGGCACTGCCATATTTATTATTGAAATCACAAAGTGCATTATTTTTTTTAACATGCCTCAAAACAGCAGTTTGGAATTTGTGACATGCATGAGGAGGTTGAGGTGGGCGGAGTTGGGGGGGGGGTAGCGGGTGGTGTATATTGTAGCGTCCCGGAAGAGTCAGTGCTGCAAGGGGTTCTGGGTATTTGTTCTGTTGTGTTCTCCCGAAATGTGTTTGTCATTCTTGTTTGGTGTGGGTTCACAGTGTGGCGCATATTTGTAACAGTGTTAAAGTTGTTTATACGGCCACCCTCAGTGTGACCTGTATGGCTGTTGACCAAGTATGCATTGCATTCACTTGTGTGTGTGTGTGAAAAGCCGTAGATATTATGTGATTGGACCGGCACGCAAAGGCAGTGCCTTTAAGGTTTATTGGCGCTCTGTACTTCTCCCTACGTCCGTGTACACAGCGGCGTTTTAAAAAGTCATAAATTTCACTTTTTGAAACCGATACCGATAATTTCCAATACTACATTTTAAAGCATTTATCGGCCGATAATATCAGCAGTCCGATATTATCGGACACCCCACCTTATATAGCTTAGATACTGTGGTGTTATTTTTATTTATTTATTTTAGTCGTAACATACAGTACAGTGCAACGTCGGTTTTAGTGAGCGTTCCAAAATGTTAGAACGTACCAAAACTGAAGCAATTGTTTTCCATATGAAATAATACTAACCAAAAATATAAACACACATTTAGTAGATAATCATTATAGTTTTACAAGAATAAAAGAATGTGAAACAAATATACTGATGAAATGGATACATTATCATTTTACATCACTTTATTGAAGACTAGTTGGTGAAGGGAGAGTGTTTACTTGGACAAAGCTGGACAGCCAGCTAACATTTAAATGTCCTCAAATAAGCACTCGAGGTTGGTCTTTTCTTGTATTTCGTCAAGTCATTCACAAAAGGTAAACATGGTAGGCTATAGGCTACTAGGATCTCACAGCTACACAACAGCTAAGCAGACAATAGCACACATGTTAGACATGTAATAAGTGTCCTTAATAGGCAAATATTGCAGTCTAAAACAACATATTTATCAATGTAAACAAGGATTAGATCATTGCTATTGTATAGTACTTACACATGCAAAGTCTCCAAAACAGAAGCATATTAAAAAGTATCCAGTAACAAGTGTCCGTGTCATTTAACTTACTGTGTTATGAGCGTAACTTAGTAAATTATTGTGGCCAATACAGTAGGTGTCACCAAAAAAAATTAAATACCATTCCACTTCAACTTAAAGACATCCATTCCAGACAGATACTAACAAATAGGTTAGTGTGTTTTATACCTACCATTGTTCTTTTTTTTAAATTTATTTCACTTGGGGCGGTATAGCTCGGTTGGTAGAGTGGCCGTGCCAGCAATTTGAGGGTTCCAGGTTCGATCCCCACTTCCGCCATCCTCGTCACTGCCGTTGTTTCTATGGGCAAGACACTTTACCCACCTGCTCCCAGTGCCACCCACACTGGTTTAAATGTAACTTAGATATTGGGTTTCACTATGTAAAAGCGCTTTGAGTCACTAGAGAAAGGCGCTATATAAATATAATTCACTTCACTACTTGATCAAACCTGTTCTAACACAATCAACAACATCCATCCATTTTCTACCGCTTGTCCCACTCGGGGTCAATCAACAACAATATATTACATTTCTGCATGCTTCCTGTAATATATTTTCAAATCAATATCGGTTTTGGCCAAAATTTAGAGCTCCAATATCGGAAGGGAAAAGTTGTAATCGGGGCACCCCTAAAGCTCACACAATCAATGGCTGTCACTCCCCGACCGGTTCAGGAAGACCCGATCAGTCCACGGATGCGCGAAGCCTACGTCACTTCCACCAACTTAAGTTATGTTTGTGTCCGCCGTCACACTTACCATTGTTTTTTGTAATCCTGATTCCAATAACAATGTCATAATTAAATATTACACATAAAACAACAAAGCGTTATTTAAAAACACAGTATTTATTTTGAAACCGTACAACTCTGTACAGATGTATTTACATCAAATACATCAATTCACGACACTGACAATTTAAAAGTATAATTTTTGTTAGGCCGTTTATATAGATTTAAGTTGCGGTTAGTGCCTCATTTACAAAAAAAAATAAATTAACATTTAAAAAAAAACAAAAAAAAACGCAATGTGCCTCATCTATTGCAATAATAGAAGAGTGAAAGTGGTTGAAACTGTGGCGATAATTCGCCCTGATTTTGTCATTCTACACCTTGTTCATTTTTATATTATTGTTGTCTTTTAATCCTAGGTAAGCTATTATATATAACATTTATAAAACATTAAAATATCACAGAACGTGACGTCGCAGAAGCTTCGCCGTAAAATCTTGCAAGTCCAGGAAGTGATGTAAGTTTCCCACATGTGTGGTCTTGTGTGCAGGTCTTTTGGTACTGACCGGGAAGTGACAACAATGCCATGTCCGCAAGGCTAACTTTTTGCCATCAATCATTGTTATTTACACCAGTCAAAGCGGACCTGTACTTTTTTTTCCTTATAATTCACAATCCTTATGTAAGACAAGAACACATATGTCTTTTTGTTTTATGCCATCGAAGTGGTAAAATTCGGAAAATACGAGGTGGCTAACATTGCAGATAATGGAAGTACTCCATTGTGCCCAAAAGACTCTCTAAAAAAACATCCCAAAAATACTCCATTTACATGTTGTTACCTGAAATTTAAATATTAGCTACTTGTTATTATAAGCTATAATGCAGATAAACTACTTTTAGCCGCGCCATGATCGCAGGGAGATAATTAGCTTGTGCTGCTATATTGACATACTGAGCCGGTGAACTGCTGCATCGCCTCTGGACTGGTGAAAGTTAATTCTAGTTTGTAAAACATGCCTCTCACCTGAATAGTAAATGATTGTAGCCATAAGCCGAGTATTTGATCCATCCTTTTTCTACCGCTTATTCCCTTTGGGGTCGCGGGGGGCGCTGGAGCCTATCTCAGCTACAATCGGGCGGAAGGCGGGGTACACCCTGGACAAGTCTCCACCTCATCGCAGGGCCATTTGATAAACTTTGATATTCATCTTAAACGCGGAGATCGCGAGAAAGAATAGAAAAGACGCTTGTATTTGGCACATTTTTTTTTTAAACCTTTGTGAGGATTATGATTAATTCTTCATCTAAACGGGAAGATATGAACATCCCATCAGTCGGCATCCCAGTGAGAGCAGACAGTGTACAGTAAGTGTGTGTTTTATTATGTTCGAAGTTTGTATTTCTTGTAAAGCACCTAGGACAGGGGTCGGCAACCTTTACCAGTCAAAGAGCCATTTTGACCAGTTTCACAAATCAAAGAAAACAATAGGAGCCGCAAAAATGTTTTGAAATTTAAAATGAAATAACACTGCATACAAAGTTTTTTTTTGCTTTGTGCTATGTATAAACCAAGGGTCTCAGACACGTGGCCCACACCTTAATATGAAAATGTAATGTTAGTGCGGCCCAGGTTTTATATGAATGACGCTTGACAGCATCATACTTATCAACCCTCCCGATTTTATCTGGCAGACTATGAATTTCAAGGCAACTGTTCTCTCGAACGTGCCGTGATGGTACAGCATTTAGCGCACACTACAATCAGCGTGCCGGACCAGCCACACGTTGTATGGGGCTTCTGCTTGCTCACGTAAGTGACAGCAAGGCATACTTGGTCAACGACCACACAGGTTACACTGACGGTGGAGGTATAAAAAACTTTAACACTCTTAATAATAATGCGCCACACTGTAAACCCACACCAAACAAGAATGACAAACACATTTCGGGAGAACATCTGCACCGTAACACAACATAAACACAACAGAACAAATACCCAGAATCCCATGCAGCCCTAACTCTTCCGGGCTACATTATACACCCCCGCTACCAAACCCCGCCCACCTCAACCGACGCACAGAAGAGGGGCGGGGGGTTGATGTGTGAGGGAGCAGGGTTGGGGTGGGGGCGGGGTTTGGTGGTAGCAGGGGTGTATAATGTAGCCCGGAAGAGTCAGGGCTGCATGGGATTCTGGATATTTGTTCTGTTGTGTTTAGGTTGTGTTAAGGTGCAGATGTTCTCCCGAAATGTGTTTGTCATTCTTGTTTGGTTTTGGTTCAAAGTGTGGCGCATTATTAGTAAGAGTGTTAAAGTTGTTTTATATGGCCACCGTCAGTGTAACCTGTGTGGCTGTTGAGCAAGTATGCCTTGCTGTCACTTACGTGTGCAAGCAGAAGATGCATATAACAAAAGGCTGGGCTGGCACACTGTTAATACAGATTGTAGATGGCGCTAAATGCTGTACCATCATGGCGCGCCCTTATTATTAATGTAAGGGTGAAAATCGGAGAGTATTAATCCCGGGAGTTTTCTGCGAGAGGCACTGAAATCCGGAAGTCTCCCGGGAAAAACGGGGGGGTCGGCAAGTATGCAGCTGAGCCGCATCAGAGTGATCAAAGAGCCGCATGCGGCTCCGGAGCCGCGGGTTGCCGACCCCTGACCTAGGACTACCGTTACATGATTCTTAGGGCCTGATTTACTAAAGGTTTGCGTGTACTAAAACACGTGCAAACTTGATAGCACACGCAAAGCTGATCTACTAAATGTGTGCAAAGTGGATTGCATCTGTTAAATGAGCAGAATAGGGCGTGCAATCCATTCCGTGTCTCTGTCTTCATTGATATGCAAAATATATGCTGATCAGCTAAGCGGCCATAATCCTTGGAGGAGAAGATACAGATATAATTATTTAACACGCGCTACATGATTTATCAACAGTCATGACTGTTTTACGAGCATTGTTTAGGGATATTTCTCTTGTTGCCTTATTTGTATTTGACTTTATTAAATGGATTTATATTAATGTTTGGCGCAGAAGGGGATAGAAAGAAAAACATAAGTAAGACAGAAGGGGAAATTATGGGGACAAGAGGGGGATAAGATATACGACAGAACAGCATCAGCAAATACGATATGTACAAATATGATAGCAAAGAAGCAGTAAATTAGGTAAATACTAATAACACAGAAATGACAATGAACATTATTGCACTACAAAAGGAGCAATGAAAATACCAATAGAAATAGCACTATTGATAATGAATAACAATAAAAGGCCCTGAGTGTTTCTCAGAAGCTGGATCTGTTTAGCACACAGCTTCTAAAACCTTGTGTTCAGGCTCAAAAATATAAGGTTCCGGATCATCGTTTGTTCCAAAGTCATCGTTGTTGGCTCTCATGAAGTCTGCATGATTAGTAGTGTTGTTGAAGAGAAAATAATACGCTGCCATAAAATGGCCATATGCCATTTGTTTTGGTGGATTTAAAGATTCCTTCTTTATAAATGTCAACCTGTTGGTAGGTTGGTATGGAATTGTAAATGGGTATTGGGTGGGTAGATTTTGAAATGAATTGTATTCTACTGAATTTTGTATATTTATGATGATGTATATTTTAACTGCGGGTCCCTATCCATAAACTGTACGCCTCTAGGGATTACCTTTTTGCAGAACGAACTCTGATATTAACAAAAGAAACAATAATGTCATATAAAATTGTCTGTACATAAATAAATAAAATACAATTACCAAATGACACAGATATTACATATCATTATGAATGTGCCTGTTACTACATTGCATTGATATTGACAGTGCGTATATACTGTAAAACGTTGATGGATGTTTTTGGAGTTTTTTAGTGCGCTTTGTAGGCGGAATAGATCAACTCCCATTGGCTCCATTGTTACCTGACTTTTTCTAGCGTTTATTTACGAGTTAGAATGCATTAAACAAAAGAAAAACATACTGTATGTGTTCTTGTCTTACATAAGGATTGTGAATGATAGGCAACATTAAAAAAAAAGTGCAGTTCCCCTTTAAAGAAACTTCAGGCTATTTGTGTTTCACACTTTAAAATCGCTGGGTTTGGCCTGCGACATATTGGCCTATTTTCACTTTGACTCCGAGGAGGAAAAAAGTTTAGGCACCCTTGGTTTTTAGACTGGTGGTTCTTAACCTTTTTAAACCCGGGCCCAACTTTTCCACTACAGAGGGGCCCGGGGTGCACTCAAAGATTAACACTTAATTAGTAATCTTACAGGGCAGTACGGTGGAACAGCGGTTAGTACGTGTGCCTCACATTACGACCTGTCCAGGGTGTACCCCACCTTCTGCCCGAGTGCAGCTGGGATAGGCTCCAGCATCTTCGCAACCCCGAGAGGGACAAGATGAATGGATAGTGTTCTTAATCTTGATTTTAATGGTATTTTATAATCATATCTAACCTACTTACATTTTACAACCTTGTCAAATGATATGAAATCATGCGTTAATCACACAAATTATTTATTTAAAAAACTTTAGGCTTAGGTCAGGCTGATTAGGAAAAACAAGTACGAACAAAATATACTGCATAAGAAGGGACTCATTAATAACTGAAAAATAAATGTACATACAATTACATAGTGCTAAATTAAATAAACTAAATAAATAATAAATATGTTTAATTAAACTGTCGATACAATTAAAGTACAAATGAAAATACAGCTTTGTCATAATTTTTGCGCTTAAGAAACGTCTTTATATACAGACTTTTTCTGTATGATATTGTCATTACTGCCACAAGTGGTGAAATAGTGTATTACAACTGAGCACTGCTGCGCATACTTGCCAACCCTCCCGAATTTCAGTGCCCCTCCCGAAAATCTCCCGGGGCGACCAGTCTCCCGAATTTCTCCCGATTTTCACCCGGACAACCATATTAAGGGCGTGCCGTGATGGCACTGCCTTTAGAGTCCGCTTTTTCACCATACAAACAGCGTGCCGACCCAGTCACATGCTTTATGAGGCTTCTGCATACACGCGAAAGTGACTGCAAGACATACTTGATCAACAGCCATACAGGTCACACTGAGGGTGGCCGTATAAACAACTTTAACACTGTTACAAATATGCGCCACACTGTGAACCCACACCAAACAAGAATGACAAACACATTTCGGGAGAACACCCGCACCGTAACACAACATAAACACAACAGAACAAATACCCAGAATCCCTAGCATCCCTAACTCTTCCGGGTTACAATATACACCTCCTCCCCCCCCCCCATCTCCCGAATTCGAAGGTCTCAAGGTTGGCAAGTATGCTGCTGCGTCCCATACGGACAAGAGCTAAGAAGCCCTATAGTTAAGAAATACTGGTTTAGACAATAAAAAACAGCAAGTCTGCTGGTTGCAGCAAAGTAGTGGGCTTGATTTTGCCTTAGTTGCCTCAAGACATGATTACTATTGACAACCAAATTCACATAATTGACAAAATTCTAAACAATCAATTGTCAATAATTACGCTGAAAACTGTGTGCAGTTCCAACCTGAACTGGTGGCTTTTTGGAGACTCACGTTTCTGCATTTCTTTTTCCCAGCGAGCAAGAGTCGATCAGGTTGTCCCGCCGTGGAGGCATGAAGGTGAAACCGTCCGTGAAGGACAGCGTGGTGCTCATGCAGGACACCCTGGAAGGTCACGCCAGTCTGTGGACAGGAGGACTCGGGGGCAGGGAAGGAGGAAGGCAGGTCACGCTGCAAAGGCGAGCAGGAAGCAGTGCAACTCAGAACCCCTTCCCCAAGCAGCAAAGACACTTTACCGCAAGGATCGTGGTCATGGGGAGTGATAGTGTAGTGGGCCGCCTGGCTAAAGCCTACTACTGCTTAAGGTGAGGGATTCAACTCTTTAGTTCAGGTTTAGAACTCGTACAGAGAGCTGTAGTACCACAAGTCATTTTTAGTTTTTTCATCACATATTGGTGAGGGACCATGAAATAGTCTCACAACATTAGGTACACCAGCACAAGCCAATGGGACCAGTAGTTCTCAAGCAGTGGTACACCAAAGAATCACTTAATTAAATATTCAAACACAGTGTTACTGTTCAAACTGTGTCTGATGTTACAGTGACCAAAACTGTTAAATATACTTGTTTAATAGAACCTCTGCCTTGTTTTAAATGAATATTTAGGCCCAGTACGCCAGTGTATTTCAATGTTGGTCATTATGGTGACAAATGTTTGAGAACCACTAAATGAGACAATTCAGATTTTACTAAAATAATGCTCAGTTATGATATATTTTGCCTCCCATGTCAACACTTGGTGGATTTTAATTACAGCTTATTGCAAGGAATTGTGCAGCTGCCCTCATTGTTGTGGCCAGCATGTAATGAGTAGGTAATGAGTTTGTAGGGTCATTCAAGCACTAACAATACAGTTTAATGACCTTTAATGATCACAGGTATACACGACCAAAATTACTTTCCTCCATCGGGTGGCGGGGCTCTCCCTTAGAGATAGGGTGAGAAGTTATGTCATTCGGGAGGAGCTCAATGTAAAGCGGCTGCTCCGCCACATTGAGAGGTGACAGATGAGGTGGTTCGGGCATCTGGTCAGAATGCCCCCCGAACGCTTCCCGAGGGAGGTGTTTAGGGCAGGTCCGACCGGTAGGAGGCCACAGGGAAGACCCAGGACACGTTGGGAAGACTATGTCTCCCGGCAGGCCTGGGATCACCTCGGGATCCACCCGGGATGAGCTGGACAAAGTGGCTAGGGAGAGGGATGTCTGGGCTTCCCTGCTTAGGCTGCTGCCCCCGCGAACCGACCTTGAAAAAGCATAATTAGATGGATGGACCTTTGCTCTAAGGAGAAGAGGGGTATTATCACCATTTTATAGAAGGAGATTGTCTAACACATTTTGTTAGGGCTGTGAATCTTTGGGCACCACACAATTCAATTAGATTTTTGGGGGTAACGATTCAGTTCAAAATCCATTCTCGATTCAAAACAAATCTTGATTCAAAATCTACACTTTTTTTAATAACGTTAGATGCCAGTTCTATGATTAACTGCATTCCTCAGTAAAATAGATAAACAGCGATGATCAATTTCTATATTACCGTATTTTTCGGAGTATAAGTCGCACCGGAGTATAAGTCGCACCTGCTGAAAATGCATAATAAAGAAGGAAAAAAACATTTATAAGTCGCACTGGAGTATAAGTCGAATTTTTGGGGGAAATTTATTTGATAAAACCCAACACCAAGAATAGACATTTGAAAGGCAATTTAAAATAAATAAAGAATAGTGAACAACAGGCTGAATAAGTGTACGTTATATGAGGCATAAATAACCAACTGAGAACGTGCCTGGTATGTTAACGTAACATATTATGGTAAGAGTCATTCAAATAACTATAACATATAGAACATGCTATACGTTTACCAAACAATCTGTCACTCCTAATCGCTAAATCCCATGAAATCTTATACGTCTAGTCTCTTACGTGAATGAGTTAAATAATATTATTTGATATTTTACGGTAATGTGTTAATAATTTCACACATAAGTCGCTCCTGAGTATAAGTCACACCCCCGGCCAAACTATGAAAAAAACTGCGACTTATAGTCCGAAAAATACGGTACTTAAAATACAAATAAGGCAACAAGTGAAATATCCAACACTTCTCTTTTCTAAAGTAAGTGTGTACAGCAAATATGGACATCTACATCAACAATATGATTTGCTTGAGTGGCTGGACAGGACAGTTTGGGGGGAAAAAATGTTTTTTTTTAATCAATTAAGAATCGTCACAAATAAGAATCACGATTAATCTGAAAATCGAATTAATTGTTTTTGACACCCCTACTATTTGTGCTTCTTACCTATCTTGACTTTCATTGCAGGAAAAGGGAAGCACGGAGACTTTTTCTTACTACAAAAGTCAACCTGCAGTTTTATTACATTCCCGTTGATGCAGTGTCAACTGTCACCTCCTCTGGCAAGGTGCGATAAGTCCCCCACCGCATGTGTTTGTATAAATACACACAAGCCTTCTCGTACTACATGGTGGATGTACCATAAGAGAAGTTTAGCATGTGAAAAAAATGTGCATGTTTGGACATTTGGGTTTACTGCGCAGACTTGATCTTCCCTGCTGTTGTCATTTGTCCCATAGGAGAACCATCAGTCCGAGCAGAGTTCCTGCACCCTCGGATCCTACCTGAGCAGGGTTGACCCGTGGTACAACTGCAACATCAACGGTTTGGGCTGCATGATCCCCAAACTGGCTAAAATGGTAAAATAAACTTGTCAAAACAAATCTACAAAGTAAACACAGCCAGGCAAGCCTGTTGCATTTTGCGTGGCCTGAGTCCTAACCATCACATGGGTGCATCTCACGTCATTCTAATCAATCCACAGCTTTGTCAAAAACTATGCTTTTACAAAGATGAATAATGCTCAGTTTTAATTGACTCTGCATTGTTCTGCAGCAACAAACAACGCCAGCAAAGCCCAAAGAGCCATTTGTGTCTGATGTCATTTCTTACTACATACGTATGGGCCAACAGCCGGTCTACTTCAACATCTACTGCGTAAAGGTAAGAAATCACATCTTATTTGTCTACACAAATTAACTATGTCTTATGTCCATTTTAGCATGCAAACCACATAAAGAATAAATACCGGGTACTAATCCCATGTTTACGTTCTGTTGAATGTATACTTATATTCAGTCCCATCTGTATTTTGCAGGCTTTGATTGCTGTTGCCTAAAATGCCTGACTTTTCCGCAGCTTTTTCAAAAAGTTGCATTAAAAGTTAGGATTTTTTATTTTTTCTAAATTATTGTGTCAGTTTGGGATTTTATGAATATGTTGTCTATGCCTTTATGTTGTTTTTTTTAAGTTTGTTTGTTTTTAACCAGTCCTGTCCAGGGGTAAATATTATTGTTGATTTAGACCAGGGGTGTCAAACTCGTTTTAGATCGGGGGCCACATGGAGAAAAAGCTACTCCCAAGTGGGCCAGACTGGTAAAATCATGGCACGATAACGTAAAAATAAAGACAACTTCAGATAGTTTTTTTTTTGTTTAAAAATAAAACAAGCACATTCTGAAAATGTACAAATCATAATGTTGTTGGTTTTTTTTACACTTACATGTTGCGGTTAATAGTATTCTATCTTTATTTGTTGTTATTTATATTTTCTGAATAAATTATGTGATAATGTTCATCAGTCTATGGACTGGACTCTTACTATTATGTTGGATCCACTATGGACTGGACTCTCACAATATTATGTCAGACCCACTCGACATCCATTGCATTCGGTCTCCCCTGGGGGTGGGGGGGTTACCCACATATGCGGTCCTCTCCAAGGTTTCTCATAGTCATTCACATCGACGTCCCACTGGGGTGAGTTTTTCCTTGCCCTTATGTGGGCTCTGTACCGAGGATGTCGTTGTGGCTTGTGCAGCCCTTTGAGACACTTGTGATTTAGGGCTATATAAATAAACATTGATTGATTGATTGATCAGTCAACTCATTGGTGTTAATTTTCAATCTATCAAGATAAAACTATTATATCAAAATCAAATTACAGGATGTTATTTATGTAGTTTTAAAATTTTCCTCGACTGATGTACTAACATTATTTGGTTTATTTTGTAAATATGTAGCATCATTTACAAAGATACAAAGAATTGCTATTGCGACATCCAGTGGACACATTTGGAACAGCAGTTTCTTTCATTAAAAAATTTCAGGTTAATTTTTTTACTTAACTAACTCATCCCACGGGCCGGGTAAAACCTGTTCGCGGGCCTGATCCGGCCCTCGTGCCGTACGTTTGACACCCCTGATTTAGATGCTAATATTTGCTGTTCATACTTACTTTACAAAAGTGAAGTGCGGGATACTTCTCTTGTTGCATTCTTCGTGGTTAGCTTTATTAAATGTTGGGATATTTTCAGTGTTTGGAGCAACCAGAAAAAGTAAACAGACAGACGAATTATATATTACGACAGAGAGGGACAAAAAACAACTACATTAGCAGATACAATGTATACAAATATGATACCAGTATGTATTAGTAAAGTAGAAAGTAATAACACAGTATTAACAATTAAACATTTTTTACACTACAATTGAACCAATAATGATCATAGTTATAATACTGATAATGATGTCTATGTTATAAGTGTTGTTGGTACCCCCCCCTCCCCCAATCTACCAAAATGTGCTTTACTTGCATATTAAACCTAAGTGCACATTTTGGCAGTTTGGCATCAATGTACCAGTGCCTCAAGGATCTCACAGACCTCTTTTCAGATGCCTGAGTTTTTTCCAAGAAGTTGTGAAGCGATACGTTTTTTGGCCTATTTTTAGCCTCAACAGGGTACACTTGTATTCCTGTGAGGAAACGACAACAAATGGTATCTTTGCCTTTTTATAAAAAAATTTAAAAAAAGTAATTTAACACTTTCACGGTTGAATATAATTTATGCTGAAGACTAAACAATGCAAATACTTTAAGTCTTAGGGGACATTAACATATAAATGATACTTTCTATACCAACTGAACACGGGCTTATTTAAAGTATATCCATTCATTTTGTAGTCATCTCCCTTGAAAAGATGTTCTGCGTGCATAGTTTGCAAAACAAACACCAGCCAAGACTCCCTTATTGCTGGGTTGGACGTGACGCCTGGACGCTAAGTGCTCAAACTCAAGAACATGCCGGGCAAACAATAGTCAAACAAGCAAGAAGTCATTTGAAAGTGGAGTAAAAAAAAAATTGATTTATAAATATAGTTCATCACAGAGGGAGAGAAGTTGTTAGGATAAACAAAAAAAGCAGAGAAAGGTTGGTGTCTTATTAAGCCGAGTCAACAGCATATTGAGTTTTGTCATTGTCTATGTGAACTTAAAACAAACTGTAAAAGCCTGTTTATCATTTATTAACCTTTCTTATTATTTATTTACTTACATATGAGCAGTTTTCTTTTGGAAACTTCCACATGGAATTAATTAGTATGCTGTTGTTAGCATCACAAGATTAATACATCTCTCGCATGCTGCATATTCATAGCAGAAACATACTGCATCTGGATATTGCGAAATATTGCTGGAAATTAAACATTGCCGGAGTACAGGGAAGTGACTTTAAAAAAACATTGTTGGACAACAGGGAAGCAACTTAATCTAACTAAACATTGTCGGACAACAGGGAAGTAATTTAATCTAACTCTACTTTGAGACAAAATATTAACTTCCCACTTGAAATACTGCAGATGCCAAATTATAGGTGGCAGCAAAATATTTGGCTTGCAACGGGAGATATATTGCAAAAAATGAGACTTATAGTTACAGTATATGTCATATAAAAATGTTTTGCCTGACAACACATAAACTAACAACAATGACATAGCGTTGACAGTACTTGTTAACGTCCATGAAATACGAATAAATCCAACGATGTATTTCATAATGGATAGAATAGGATAGGATACACTTTTATTCATCCCACAATGGTGAAATTATGTGGTTGCAGTGCAGATTCAAAAAGTCCACAAAAAAGTGTTAAAAGTAGCGCAAAAGTCACAAAAGTGCCACGCCTCGTTGCGCAGTCCCAAAGCGGTTTAAAAACTATTATGCAAAACTAACATTTCTTACATATTGGTACCTGTTTTTGTGTATTTGGGATCTGCATAAGTCCAGAAAATGTTTAATCAAACCATGGAGGCATGGCGGAGATATTTATAAAACCATCTTGCCTTCCTTCTTACTTACCCCAAACGAGCCGTTTGGGATGTTTTCCTAAATGTGACGTCAGCAGATATCTCTGTATATGGTAGAGATGTACCCAAAGTGCTCTGCGCGAGTACGCCATTGTACTTGTAGTCAATAAGCTCCTTATTTTTCTCTATCCTCTTGTTGTGGGGCAGACTGGCTCATACATGCACATGCATCCTGCGCCGTTGCCATTTGTAATACAAAGCAGCGTACAGTTCTAACTTATATCTGTCAGTAGACTCCATATGGAAGTGCTAAAAACTACAACAAAGATGGCGGGAAAAAGACCCAGCCGAAGTGGAGGCACGTAAATAAGACCGGCCACAAAACGACGCATCCTGAAGAGATGGTCAGAATGCAGCTCTAAAACATAATCTATGAAAATATTACCCAAAAAATACTGTTACATGTTATGTAGACCACAAAGTTTACCAGTTCGAACGTTAAGTATCTTGTCTTTGCAGTGTATTCAATTGAATATCGGTTGAAAAGGATTTGCAAATCATTGTATTCTGTTTTTAATTTACGATTTACACAACGTGGCAACTTCACTAGTTTTGGGTTTTGTAAGTGCACGTTTTTGCAGTTTGGCATCAATGTACCAGAGCCTCAAGGATCTCACAGGCCTTTTTTCAGAGGAAACAACAAAAAAATGTATCTTTGCCTTTTTATTAAAAAAAAAAGGTAATTTAACACTTTCACGGTTGAATATAATTTATGCTGAAGACTAAACACTGCAAATACTTTAGTCTTAGGGGACATTAACATATAAATGATACTTTCTCTACCAACTGAACACAGGCTTATTTAAACTATATCCATTTGAAAAGATGTTCTGCATGCATAGTTTGCAAAACAAACACCATCCTGCGCCGTTGCCATTCCTAAAACAAAGAAGCGTACAGTTCTAACCTCTATCTGTCAGTAGACTCCATATGGAAGTGCTAAAAACTACAACAAAGATGGCAGGGAAAAGACCCAGCTGAAGTGGAGGCACGTAAATAAGACTGTCCACAAAACGGCGCATCCTGAAGAGACGGTCAGAAAGCGGCTCTAAAACATAACCTGTGTAAAATTTTGACCAATAAAACACTATTACATGTTATGTAGACCACAAAGAAGTGTTTTTTTTTTTTTTTTTTTTTTTTTTTTTTTTTTTATGTCCTGTCCAGCTTCTCAGGCAAATCATATAGTTGATGTAGATGCCCATGTCGGCTGTTCAGATTTACTTTACAAAAGAGAAGTGTAGGATACTTCTCTTGTTGCCTTATTTGTATTTGACTTTATTAAATGTATTTATATTATCATTTAGTGCAGCCGGGCCGGAGCAGGAGGGGATAGAAAGAGAAAAAAAAAGAAGACAGAGGGGGAAATTGTGGGGACAAGAGGGGGATTAGACAGAGAGACAAAAACAACAACAGCAAACAACAACAACAACAATAGAGCAACATCAGCAAATATGACATGTACAAATATGATGGTAAAAGTAATAGCAAATAAGCAGTTAGCGAAAAATAAAAAATAATACAGAAATGACAATGAGCATTATTACACTACAAATGGATCAATACAAATACCAATAGAAATAGCGCTATTGATAATGAACAATACCAATAATTTACCTTTATTATCAACAATACAGTTGTTTAAATGCAACAATACATATACGTAATGATAACTTGAGATACGAAAGAATGCAGAAAAATGGAGGGGGAGAAAGAGAAGCAACCTACATTAACCTTGTAGATTGTTATAGTCACAATAGGTTAAGCTTTGTCAGTGTGCCATGTGTTACACCCAGTTTACCCTAGGGCAACAACGTTAACATATGTTTGATGAAACGTGATTATGTGCATGAGTGTAAGTATGCATATGTACTTGTATATGTACAGAATGTGTATATGTGTTTGTACAATGAATGTATATGTACAGAATGTGTATATGTGTTTGTACAGTGAATGTATATGTACAGTATGTGTATGTGTATGTTTGTATATTGAATGTGCGTGTGGATGTACGAACATTAGGTAGGTAAATATGTACTGTATTTGTGTATGTATGTGGGAGCGTAGGTACCTATGTACGTATGTGAGCATATGTGAATTTGCATGTACAATACATTCGACTCCCAGAGTGCGTGGGAGCCAGAGCACGGCCCCATCACCCCCGAGAGCCCAACCCACAAACAGGAGGCGTGGTGCCCAGGGAACCAGGGACCACCGCCCCAACGCAGCCAAGCCGGCCAGCGACAGGAACCCCAGAGCCCGACCCACCGTACCGCCCACAAGGGCCAGCAGCAGGCCGCAGACAGACGCACCCGGCAGAGGACAGGGCACGAGAAAAGCAGGGGACAGCCAGACCCCAAGCCAGCGAGAGACCACACCCCACACGGGCAGAAAGGCGAGACGCCCCGCCCGAGGGACCCAGAGACTCCCCGCAACCGGACGGGAAGACCGCCCCCGCCCCACCGGCAACCGGGCCCCCACGAGCCCACCCTCCACCCCCGGAGAGCGCGGCGAGGCCAGCCCCCGGCCACCCCACCCAAACCGGCCGCCGCAGGACCACCCAGGCACAGGGCCACGGGAACCACCCACCCCACCCGCAGGGACCCCAACGATGGAGATGGAACAACCAGCAACCGCCCCGCCGAGCCCCCCCCCTGAGGGAGGGGAAAATTAAAAAATAATATTAATAAAATATATTAAAAAATAAATAAATTAATAAAGAAGTGTTTTTAATGTCGAAACAAATAATAATATGACCCCTTTAAATAAAAAGGTAAAAACTACGGCTGTCAAAGTTATTGTGATAATAATGTTTTAACTATAAGTTCCTTTAACGGCGTAAATGTTTTTGATGCACGATCAACGCTCTTGCGTACTTTTCTACCCTTGGGGCCGTTTCAAAGCTTGGGAAAATGTAATGGCGTTCAGTTACTGTTGAGCCACAAGAAGGAACATTTTGAGCAGAAATGTGTGACAGTGAGTGTCTACAGCAGCATCTTTTGCACCTAAATCTTGTAATTTTACAATTTTATTATTATGAATACCGTATTTTTCGGAGTATAAGTCGCACCGGAGTATAAGTCGCACCCGCCGAAAATGCATAATAAAGAAGGAAAAAACCATATATAAGTCGCACTGGAGTATAAGTCGCATTTTTTGGGGAAATGTATTTGATAAAACCCAACACCAAGAATAGACATTTGAAAGGCAATTTAAAATAAATAAAAAATAGTGAACAACAGGCTGAATAAGTGTACATTATATGAGGCATAAATAACCAACTGAGAACGTGCCTGGTATGTTAACGTAACATATTATGGTAAGAGTCATTCAAATAACTATAACATATAGAACATGCTATACGTTTACCAAACAATATGTCACTCCTAATCGCTAAATCCCATGAAATCTTATACGTCTAGTCTCTTACGTGAATGAGCTAAATAATATTATTTGATATTTTACGGTAATGTGTTAATAATTTCACACATAAGTCACTCCTGAGTATAAGTCGTACCCGCGGCCAAACTATGAAAAAAACTGCGACTTATAGTCCGAAAAATACGGTACTTGTTTTGAATGTGTTTGTCTTGATTTTAACATCAACTTGCCAACGGACTGGAAATGGAAATTAGCCATTGGCTATAATCTCACATATTTACACGCCAAACGTTCATTAATGTGTATTGTCCCTTTCAAATGAAATAAATCTCAAATGCACAAAGAAAAAGGTACATTATGGGAATCCTATGTCCAAAGCCATGGCAAGTCGTTCTCCCGACAAGACAAGACTATTTTATTTCGATCGCTGTGAGCCGCCATCACGAGAGCAAATGCTTGCTGCGCGCTTTGCTGCTAGCAGAGGAGGAGCTTCTCTTTTATGTTTTAGATACAAATGTACTGCATTGATAACATAAAATGTAGATTGTTACGGTAACTTGTTTACTAACATCGGGTAAAAGCTCAGCAGAAAGGAAAGCCAGTAGGCATGAAGACTTTATATTCATGATTTTTGTCACATTGTCAAAACATGTCATAACACCTCTTTTCAAACCATTCACACACATCCGGCTTCACAATAATAGCGCTACGTGTCACATCCAGTATAAGTACAGTAACATAAAGGAAAATGTCTTAAATTATGATCATGCTTTGATTTTCAAATATGTTTTGTAATGTAATCTGTGATATTTATCCCTAAAGAAATGCTAATACATCAGTTGATGAATATAGAGGAGGACATTTTGTGGCAGATTAAAATCAAGTGTATGTTCTCTTACAACATGCTCTGGTTGATAGTCCTCAATTACAGAATGTTTAGCAGGCTGCATATTACACTTATTAATTAATAGAGAAGGTTAAAACATTGTCACGCAGCGATATGAATACCATTAACTTGTACAACACGTACAGAAAATCAGAAGCATTTATTCAGGTAAAAATTTCACATTTTACCAGACATCCTTGACAATCAAAGCATGTTTGTAACAATCCACATTTTGTGTTATTAACGCATGAAACTTGTATCTAAACATGGTGTAGCTCCTCCTCTAAATGCAAGTGCTCCTACAGCAGAATTACAAATTATGTATTCTAACTAAATACCAAATTTGCCAAGACACCACGTAATTTTATTTATTTTTACTTTTTTTTTAATCGTCATTAAAAAGCTTGTTTATGTCTAGGGCTGCAACAACTAATCGATTAAATCGATTAAAATCGATTAGAAAAATAGTTGGCGATTAATTAAGTCATCGATTCGTTGGATCTATGCTACGCGCATGCGCAGAGGCTACTTTTTTATTTTTTTTATAAACCTTTATTTATAAACTGCAACATTTACAAACAGCTGAGAAACAAAAATCAAAATAAGTATGGTGCCAGTATGCTGTTTTCTTCAGCAAAATGTAGTTCGTCTATTTTATCCGATTATTAATCGATTAATCGAAGTAATAATCGACAGATTAATCGATTATCAAATTAGTTGTTAGTTGCAGCCCTATTTATGTCCATTTTGTGTTGATGGTAAAAAAACATCTAATTAAAGCAAACTAATTGTCCAGTCATAGTAATAAAACCTTGAAAATGATCTGTCTCGGGTACACTTATTAATGATGAAAAAATTACATTTATCTGTAATTAATCGCAATTCATTTTGAATTAAATATGAACAAACTGTGATTAATGCCGATAGAATATTGTAATCGTTTGACAGCCCTAGTTCCAACACATTGCTTGTAGATTACCCCCGCTTTCTTTGAAAAACATTGGGGTAGCGTTGAGGTGGATACAGTATACTGTAGAGCTGTGATTTATGTGGGTTGATGAGAGACCATGAAAGATTAACATCACATCGTCCATACCTCTGTCAATGTAAACAAGGAAGTGAGGACGTGGGTGCAAGAAGAAATGAGATTGCTTAGACAGTGGCACATTGACAAATTCCCTTAGTGTAAACAACAACGGTTCCCTGAAATGTGCAGAGAAGAAGTTGCGAGTCCGCCCATAATTTAGAGGGAATGATTGAATTGACGTGGATTGGCATGATCGCAAAATCCTAGAGGGTTTAATTATTGACTTACTTGAGGGATACTTGCATATAACCAGTAATATTATTATATTATCAATATTTTTTCATTTAATGTGTGCAAGTTTTCTTTTTGGTTACGGTACTAGATATACAGTAGCTTGCATGGTATGTTTTTGTAATATTTTGAGAAGCGATTGTTTGCACCTTGCTAAAAGGCACTTCAGCGATACTTGAGAAACATACTGACCTTTTTCAAGCAGCCAGGCCTAAGTTTTCATATTATCTTGGTTAAATTATGGTTTTCTTTCTGTATTGCTTCCTATTAGATCACCTTTACAACCATGACAAAAGAACCAGTGGAGGATGTCTTCCTCACCCATTTGGATGTGGATGTTCCTGAACTCCGACCCTCCATGGCTCCAATGAGAGGTGATTTGGCTGTGGAGACAAACAATACATTAAATGTACCTTTTTACTGTGCACTGAACACCACCTGCATGTACATATAGTATATGACAGCATAGCTTTTCCTCAAACAGAGAAGCAGAAGAAGAGTGTAGCAGATGTATGCGGGGTCCTTGTCTGCATCAATTACAAAAAAGTGAGATGGTTTTTTTGTTGTTGTTTTGTTTTAGATTGATACCGTTCCTCCATGCAGTAGCTAATCATTTTGCGTATGTGTGCGCAGGTGATACTCAGTGGTCGTGACGTCGACAGAGGGATGCCAGTAAGGACAACTAGCGTTCGCATCAGTGCTATGCCTTCCAATGCAACAGAAGGTTTATTACCATCATATTATTTCATTTCATAGTAAATAGAGATGTCCGATAATATTGGACTGCCGATATTATCGGCCGATAAATGCTTTAAAATGTAATATCGGAAATGATTGGTATCGGTTTAAAAAATTAAAATTTATGACTTTTTAAAACGCCGCTGTGTACACGGACGTAGGGAGAAGTACAGAGCGCCAATAAACCTTAAAGACACTGCCTTTGCATGCCGGCCCAGTCACATAATATCTACGGCTTTTCACACACACAAGTGAATGCATGCATACTTGGTCAATAGCCATACAGGTCACACTGAGGGTGGCCGTATAAACAACTTTAACACTGTTACAAATATGCGCCACACTGTGAACCCACACAAAACAAGAATGACAAACACATTTCGGGAGAACATCTGCACCGTAACACAACATAATCACAACAGAACAAATACCCAGAACACCTTGTAGCAATAACTCTTCCGGGACGCTACAATATATACACCCCCCTCCCCCCGCCCCCCCTCAACCTCCTCATGCTCTCTCAGGGAGAGCATGTCCCAAATTCCAAGCTGCTGTTTTGAGGCATGTTAAAAAAAAAAATGCACTTTGTGACTTCAATAATAAATATGGCAGTGCCATGTTGGCATTTTTTTCCATAACTTGAGTTGATTTATTTTGGAAAACCTTGTTACATTGTTTAATGCATCCAGCGGGGCATCACAACAAAATTAGGTATAATAATGTGTTAATTCCACGACTGTATATATCAGTATCGGTTGATATCGGAATCGGTAATTAAGAGTTGGACAATATCAGATATCGGCAAAAAAGCCATTATCGGACATCTCTAATAGTAAAGTATTAGTGTAGTATTTGATGTCAAGTGTTAATTTTTTTCTTTGTCTTTTAGATCTGAACTGTTTGACACTTACCTGGAAGGAGGCGTCCGCAAAACCTAAAAACAACAATACGGTATGTCCACGTCACTGAAATTGTCCTCATAAGGTACAGTAAGTTAACAGACAAACTCTTGATTTTTAACTTACAGGAGTCCAAAATCCGGAGCAACAACATCAGGATTTGTTCGCTAGAGAGTCGATCATGGCTCCGAGTTACAATAGACAGAGATTCAAAAAGGACCTACAACAATGTGCAAAGGTAAGACTGGATTTTGTTGGACCCTTGGGAAAGGGCAGACTTACTGTATGATGTAAACACAGCATAAACCTCCACCAAGGATTGTATAAGCTTTTCATGACATTTTGTTTCATAATACTGCAGCACATTGAAAGTGTATTTAAAACACTATGGAATGCAAGGGGCCAGGAATAGAACCAGCACTGACTACACAAAAGCTGTCTTTTGTGTAGTCAGTTAATTAGTTCTGGAACAGGGTTTGTAAATAGAATAGTTTGTATATTGACACTATCTATCTATCCATCCATTTTCTACCGCTTGTCCCTTTTGGGGTCGCGGGGGGTGCTTGAGCCTATCTCAGCTGCATTCGGGAAGTAGGCGGGGTACACCCTGGACAAGTCACCACCTCATTGCAGGGCCAACTAACTTCTCTATTAAAAAAAACGTGATTCTGAATACTTGGTCAGACTCCATGTTTTAGGAAATATTTATACACTTTGAACACAATATCAAGCGCTATACCGAAAGTAAACAAACATTACAAGGAGGTGATGGAGCAACTTTGTATTTAATCACAAAGTCCAAACTCGCTCATTTTAAGGTCACCCTGTCACTCGCCCTGTGGTGCACTCAGAGTTTCAAATCCTTTTTAACTTTAACAGCCAGGTCGCTATAATGATAAAGAATACAAAATAAAATCCACTTTATCTTGTCAGTTAGGGTGGGACGATTATGGCAAAAATAATAATTACAAACATGTATGCCAATTTCCCAGATATTCTACGTTTAACAGCAATTCCGTTTTATTGGACAGCTATGTGACTCCGTCCGCGGTTATGTGAACGCAGAATATGTATTACCTTTTGTCAGGTTCAAACACTGATGACATCTATTAAACAGACAAAGAAGCAAGGAATCAAACAGAGACAGAACTAAATTTGGCTCAATGAGTAGAGTGTGTACACCTGTACCCTTGTACAGTGTTCCACCATACTCTGACGAAAGATTGTACGCCTCCTCTTTTATTTGAACTTTCCCTGATTACATGGCAACAGCTGTTTCTAAAGGGACGGGGGTCGTAAACAGCTGCCGCCTTTGGTTACAAAACAGTTCAAAGAAAAGGTGCCTGGAGGGGGGTCGGGCCCTGCCTCCTCTCCGCTTTGTAGATCTCGGGTCAAGACAAAATCTTCCTGTTGATTACAATACATCAAAGAAACCGACACCCTCATGTCGCTCCCCATCCTACACAGTAGAGTTTTACAAGCCTTTTGTTTGGTAAGATCAAAGACAGCTTTTGTCTGCTCGCCGGGAACTCATTGAAACACAAAGTTTTGTGATAACTTAGATACAATTATTCTGACACCTTTTTAGTTTAGTTTGCTGTTTTTTAGGCATTTAACACTGTGACACATAAAAAGTAGCAACCATAGTGACATTTCAAACTTTTAGTAGACATGCTCTTTTTTTTTCCAGTAATTTGCTCCTCATCTGTCTCACTATCACAAGCTCCAGAATTTGCATGCATGTTGCGTTGCCCATTATTGTTTTTTTTCCCCCAATTTTTATATTTTCTTAATCGTGAGAAGCTGTAATCGAAATCAAAGTTTTATTTATTGTCCAGCCCTATTGTCAGTTAATTTTCTTGGTGTTCAGTTGAGGGGTCGTAGGCATTGTCGACAACGCTGTGGATTCTGCATTAATGTTTCAAACCACACATCGCTTGTCCATTGCTTTGTACTCATATTGAGCTCGCAAAACTAGAAAAAGGCTGTAAAAAGGAAAGAAAAAAAAAAAAACACAAAAAAGTAGGGATGTAACAGTATGAAATCTCACGGTACGGTACAATCACAGCATTAAGGCCACGGTACGATATTATTTTTGGATGTGTCCAAAAAAAAAAAGGACTTAAAAATGTTGTAGTATGTAAAATGTATTCGCAGGAATGATTAGAATAAACACACTTACTGTAATTGAACACAAACATAATGCTCAAATGTTTTAATCATATTTATTATTAAAAAAAATATTTTTAAGTGCAAAGAATTGTGCATGGCCATCCATTGTTTCAAGCAAATATTAAAAACAGTTACAGTTGAGTGTTTTTAAAGTGACAATGTGGATATCCAGTGAATCAAGTGTAAAACAACAACGTTCCCTTTAGTGTCTTTCATTACTTTTACTATCTGAGAATTATTATCCTACATGTTTATATTAGTTTAGAAAATGATATTTCTCATAAAAAAGTTAACAAAAAAATGTACTTTTAGTAATTGAAATACCTCACAAACTGATGTTTGGCTTCGCTGGCTTCAAATATCTTTTCTGGATGACAGTTTATGAGGAGGCGACTTCTCCAGGTTGTAACCTTCCTTCCGGTCAAGTGCAGCTGGACACGCTTCAGCTCCCCCGCGACATCGAGAGAAACAAGGTGGTTGGGGGAAAATGAATGAATTGAGGATTTATCAAGTAGTTTTTCAGGTTCTTCATATTTCCCACGTTGAATATTTTTTGGGGTGGTTACCTCCGTGCGGTACGACGTGACCGGTGTCGCCTTGGAAACGTTCAAGACAAAAATATTGCTTTGCACAGCGCATACTTTTTTACCTTTGCCAAAGAGGTTATGTTTACGCCAGGGTTTGTTTGTCTGTTTGTTAACAACATAACCAAATAGTTATGGACGGATTTTGATTACATTTTTCAAGAAATGTCCAAAAAAAATGTATTTCATAGACTACAAACACTTCACTTCTTGCTTACAACGGTCTATGTACCCACCTTGGCGCCCCCATCCCTACTAAAAAACACACAAGATAGCAATTAGCACACTAGCTAATGACAGCACTGCTCCGCTGACTGAATGAGATCGAGATCGATAAGCCCACTCGTGATGGATGTGCTGCCTGGCACGAAATTAGAGATAGATTTAGACATTAGAATTAGACAAACTTTATTGATCCACAAGGGAAATTGTTCCACACAGTAGCTCGGTTTCAAAGGATGGAAAGGGTAATGCACACAAGGGCACAAAAAGAGGGCGAAAACAAAAGGTATAAAGTAGACTAAAAATTTACCATAGTAGCAATATAAAATATAACATATATGTAATATTTACATATTATATATACAGTATATAATATATACTGATATATGATATCATTATATTATATTTTTATATAACATATACAATATATAACAATCCCATTTAACATGTACAAACCCCGTTTCCATATGAGTTGGGAAATTGTGTTAGATGTAAATATAAACGGAATACAATGATTTGCAAATCCTTTTCAACCCATATTCAGTTGAATGCACTACAAAGACAACATATTTGATGTTAAAACTCATAATTAACTTAGAATTTCATGGCTGCAACATGTACCAAAGTAGTTGGGAAAGGGCATGTTCACCACTGTGTTACATGGCCTTTCCTTTTAACAACACTCAGTAAACGTTTGGGAACTGAGGAGACCAATTTTTTAAGCTTCTCAGAATTCTTTCCCATTCTTGCTTGATGTACAGCTTAAGTTGTTCAACAGTCCGGGGGTCTCCGTTGTGGTATTTTAGGCTTCATAATGTGCCACACATTTTCAATGGGAGACAGGTCTGGACTACAGGCAGGCCAGTCTAGTACCTGCACTCTTTTACTATGAAGCCATGTTGATGTAGCACGTGGCTTGGCATTGTTTTGCTGAAATAAGCAGGGGCGTCCATGGTAACGTTGCTTGGATGGCAACATATGTTGCTCCAAAACCTGTATGTACCTTTCAGCATTAATGGCGCCTTCACAGATGTGTGAGTTACCCATGTCTTGGGCACTAATACACCCCCATACCATCACAGATGCTGGCTTTTCAACTTTGCGCCTATAACAATCCGGATGGTTCTTTTCCTCTTTGGTCCGGAGGACACGACGTCCACAGTTTCCAACAACAATTTGAAATGTGGACTCGTCAGACCACAGAACACTTTTCCACTTTGTATCAGTCCATCTTAGATGAGCTCAGGCCCAGCGAAGCTGACGGCGTTTCTGGGTGTTGTTGATAAACGGTTTTCGCCTTGCATAGTAGAGCTTTAACTTGCACTTACAGATGCAGCGACCAACTGTAGTTACTGACAGTGGGTTTCTGAAGTGTTCCTGAGCCCATGTGGTGATATCCTTTACACACTGATGTCGCTTGTTGATGCAGTACAACCTGAGGGATCGAAGGTCACGGGCTTAGCTGCTTACGTGCAGTGATTTCTCCAGATTCTCTGAACCCTTTGATGATATTACGGACCGTAGATGGTAAAATCACTAAATTCCTTGCAATAGCTGGTTGAGAAAGGTTTTTCTTAAACTGTTCAGCAATTTGCTCACGCATTTGTTGACAAAGTGGTGACCCTCGCCCCATCCTTGTTTGTGAATGACTGAGCATTTCATGGAATCTACTTTTATACCCAATCATGGCACCCACCTGTTCCCAATTTGCCTGTTCACCTGTGGGATGTTCCAAATAAGTGTTTGATGAGCATTCCTCAACTTTATCAGTATTTATTGCCACCTTTCCCAACTTCTTTGTCACGTGTTGCTGGCATCAAATTCTAAAGTTAATGATTATTTGCACAAAAAAAAAAAGTTTATCAGTTTGAACATCAAATATGTTGTCTTTGTAGCATATTCAACTGAATATGGGTTGAATATGATTTGCAAATCATTGTATTCCGTTTATATTTACATCTAACACAATTTCCCAACTCATATGGAAACGGGGTTTGTACAATAGTACAGTATATGTAACAGTTGCAGCAAAAAAAAAAGCATAAAATATAGAGTAGATCCAGTCGAAAATATACATTGTAAACAAAGAGAGGTAGCTAACATATAAGCGGTCAGGTAATAGACAAATACGGAATGAATGAAGGAGTTCTTGAATCGCACACAATGGGTGGATGGAACATTCGTACAATGAGACAAGGTTTGTACAACAGATCATATTTTTAATCAGTCTGTGGTTCGTTAATCGAATAATGAGGGCTTCATAAATCCAGGTTCCCCTGTTTCTACTTTCCCCATCTCAAAACACCATGCAGTAGCTCAGGCAGAACCAACACACAAAAATCCCGCCATAAAATATACAGTAAAAAAACACATACAAGTGTTTGCTTACAATTTTTTCTGTGCTTGCTTATAGAAACCTACGTCTAAAAGGTTTGCTTTTCTTCTTCTTGTGTGCTCCCGCAGCATTGAAATTGCATCCTGCCTTGACCCTGGATACTGCGTCCAAAAATACATGATGTCCAAATTAAACCTCGGCGAGGACAAAGAGGCTGGACTGAGCAAGTACATGAGCAAAGGACTTCCTCTACCTGTCAACACGTTTGCTGGCATCATCAGCTGACTTCTGCACGAGAACACCCTTAACCCTGTGTGCCTCCACACATGCAAACATTCTGCATCTGAAGGCTTAATGCAACAATTAGTCCTGAAAAAATGACTGAACTGTGCTGAACCGCAAGTAAAACTGACACAACTAATATTATTATTACTGAGAAACGTGACTTAAATGACACAACCTTTGTTTATAGAATTGCACTTATGCCTCAAACCACCCGAACCTCATTTTCTCTTCAGGCTTTCTTGCTGGAAGTGTCTTGGGTGTGTGTGTGTGTGTGTGTGTGTGTGTGTGTGTGTGTGTGTGTGTGTGTGTGTGTGTGTGTGTGTGTGTGTGTGTGTGTGTGTATGTGTGTGTGTCTGTGTGTGTCTGTGTGTGTTCTGGCAATGCTTACTTAAAGGCCTATTGAAATGCGATTTTCTCATTTAAACGGGGATAGCAGGTCCATTCTATGTGTCATATTTGATCATTTCGCGATATTGCCATATTTTTGCTGAAAGGATTTAGTAGAGAACATCGACAATAAAGTTCGCAACTTTTGGTCGCTGATAAAAAAGCCTTGCCTGTACCGGAAGTAGCGTGACGTCACAGGTTGTGGAGCTCCTCACATCTGCACATTGTTTACAATCATGGCCACCAGCGGCGAGAGCGATTCGGACCCAGAAAGCGACGATTTCCCCATTAATTTGAGCGAGGATGAAAGATTCGTGCAGTAGGAAAGTGAGAGTGAAGGACTAGAGGGCAGTGGGAGCGATTCAGATAGGGAAGATGCTGTGAGAGGCGGGTGGGACCTGATATTCAGCTGGGAATGACTAAAACAGTAAATAAACACAATACATATACAGGTAAAAGCCAGTAAATTAGAATATTTTGAAAAACTTGATTTATTTCAGTAATTGCATTCAAAAGGTGTAACTTGTACATTATATTTATTCATTGCACACAGACTGATGCATTCAAATGTTTATTTCATTTAATTTTGATGATTTGAAGTGGCAACAAATGAAAATCCAAAATTCCGTGTGTCACAAAATTTGAATATTACTTAAGGCTAATACAAAAAAGGGATTATTAGAAATGTTGGCCAACTGAAAAGTATGAAAATGAAAAATATGAGCATGTACAATACTCAATACTTGGTTGGAGCTCCTTTTGCCTCAATTACTGCGTTAATGCGGCGTGGCATGGAGTCGATGAGTTTCTGGCACTGCTCAGGTGTTATGAGAGCCCAGGTTGCTCTGATAGTGGCCTTCAACTCTTCTGCGTTTTTGGGTCTGGCATTCTGCATCTTCCTTTTCACAATACCCCACAGATTTTCTATGGGGCTAAGGTCAGGGGAGTTGGCGGGCCAATTTAGAACAGAAATACCATGGTCCGTAAACCAGGCACGGGTAGATTTTGCGCTGTGTGCAGGCGCCAAGTCCTGTTGGAACTTGAAATCTCCATCTCCATAGAGCAGGTCAGCAGCAGGAAGCATGAAGTGCTCTAAAACTTGCTGGTAGACGGCTGCGTTGACCCTGGATCTCAGGAAACAGAGTGGACCGACACCAGCTGGACTGCTGCTGAGTGGTCCAAAGTCATGTTTTCTGACGAAAGCAAATTTTGCATTTCCTTTGGAAATCGAGGTCCCAGAGTGTGGAGGAAGACAGGAGAGGCACAGGATCCACGTTGCCTGAAGTCTAGTGTAAAGTTTCCACCATCAGTGATGGTTTGGGGTGCCATGTCATCTGCTGGTGTCGGTCCACTCTGTTTCCTGAGATCCAGGGTCAACGCAGCCGTCTACCAGCAAGTTTTAGAGCACTTCATGCTTCCTGCTGCTGACCTGCTCTATGGAGATGGAGATTTCAAGTTCCAACAGGACTTGGCGCCTGCACACAGCGCAAAATCTACCCGTGCCTGGTTTACGGACAATGGTATTTCTGTTCTAAATTGGCCCGCCAACTCCCCTGACCTTAGCCCCATAGAAAATCTGTGGGGTATTGTGAAAAGGAAGATGCAGAATGCCAGACCCAAAAACGCAGAAGAGTTGAAGGCCACTATCAGAGCAACCTGGGCTCTCATAACACCTGAGCAGTGCCAGAAACTCATTGACTCCATGCCACGCCGCATTAACGCAGTAATTGAGGCAAAAGGAGCTCCAACCAAGTATTGAGTATTGTACATGCTCATATTTTTCATTTTCATACTTTTCAGTTGGCCAACATTTCTAAAAATCCCTTTTTTGTATTAGCCTTAAGTAATATTCAAATTTTGTGACACACGGAATTTTGGATTTTCATTTGTTGCCACTTCAAATCATCAAAATTAAATGAAATAAACATTTGAATGCATCAGTCTGTGTGCAATGAATAAATATAATGTACAAGTTACACCTTTTGAATGCAATTACTGAAATAAATCAAGTTTTTCAAAATATTCTAATTTACTGGCTTTTACCTGTATATACTCTATTAGCCACAACACAACCAGGCTTATATTTAATATGCCACAAATTAATCCTGCATAACAAACACCTCCCCCCTCCCGTCCATATACCCGCCAATACAACTCAAACACCTGCACAACACACTCAATCCCACAGCCCAAAGTACCGTTCACCTCCCCAAAGTTCATACAGCACATATATTTCCCCAAAGTCCCCAAAGTTACGCACGTACGGGCAAGCGATCAAATGTTTGGAAGCCGCAGCTGCATGCTTACTCACGGTATCGTGTCTGCGTATCCAACTGAAAGTCCTCCTGGTAAGAGTCTCTGTTGTCCCAGCCCAGTTCTCCACAGGCCAATGGTATAGCTTGACTGTCATCTTTCGGGAATGTAAACAATGAAACACCGGCCGTGTTTGTGTTGCTGAAGTCGGCCGCAATACGCCGCTTCCCACCTACAGCTTTCTTCTTTGCTTCTTTGCTGTCTCCATTGTTCATTGAACAAATTGCAAAAGATTCACCAACACAGATGTCCAGAATACTGTGGAATTTTGCGATGAAAACAGACGACTTAATAACTGGCCACCATGCTGTCCCAAAATGTCCTCTACAATCCGCGACGTCACGTGCTAACGTCATCATACCGAGACATTTTCAGCAGGATATTTCGCGCAAAATTTAAAATTGCACTTTAGTAAGCTAACCCGGCCGTATTGGCATGTGTTGCAATGTTAAGATTTCATCATTGATACATAAACTATCAAACTGCGTGGTCGGTAGTAGTGGGTTTCAGCAGGCCTTTAATGGGGACATCGCTCTGTTTACACAGTCATCTTTAGGGGACCTCTGACGGTATGGGGACAAAAAAACAGGTCCCCTAAAGGGAAACCTTTTTAAATGATAGTCAGATCCATTCTGACGATGCCTAAGTGATTTTTATTACATTTTTACATTATTACCTTAAAGTATGATTCACATTCAGAATTTTCCATCCTCCTATATATGGTAGTTGGAGTTGCAGACAACTTCATTACTGCTAAATAGCAGTTTTCAGTAATGTCACAGATGATGCAGGATTTGCTTTAACATTTAAGTGGTGAAACTTCCTATCAGAGGACAGGATCATGTCATATTTAATTTGAACTTTTTTTTTTTTTAAATGGTCCTCAGTAGTCACGTACACATTGGTGTGAATTATGAAAAATTATTTAAATTTGGTGCCCATGAACCATATTAACTCTTTTTTCCCAGGGTTCCCAGTAAGAATGATCAGCACATTACTTCATCAATCCAGAGATTTAAAGACGTGTATGAGCTAACTGGGCAGTGGCCATTTGACCTCATTTTTTTTATGCCTCCACAACCTGTAGAAAGGGTGGTCCCCAATTGGTCCCCATTCCAAATGATAACCAGTGTGTGTGTGTGTGTGTGTGTGTGTGTGTGTGTGTGTGTGTGTCTACCAAACTGTCGGCATGGTCTGAGAGCAGCTGTGTGTACACAAATACGCCATTCTTGCCTGCATATCATCATGCAGTCTTTTGTTTTGGAGGGCCTTTTGATGATAGACTGACACTACTCGCTTGTTATTCATGAAAGATGTGATTGCATCTCTTCTCTCAGCCACTTGTGTTTCATATAGTGTCAGAATCAGTGCGTTATGTTCCCAGGGAAGTTTGCATTTTGATCATGACAAGTGTTGTTAATCGTGCGGGACAAATATATACACAAATGTATAACTCGTGATCTATTTTGCACATTATTTTCATGCAGTTTGTCGTAAAAAAAAAAAATTGGATACCGCTGTAAATCTAATTGTAATTATGTAAATAAATAATAGTGTTTTGTAAATCGGTTTTCTTGTGTAGTTCCCTTTGCTTCCTTGCAGTGGCGTGTAACGACCACCAGATAGCAGCATTTCTCCGGTGCCGTGACCAGCTTGATTGACAAGGAGTTTTCTGTCCAGAGCATGCGGAGAGGATCTCGCCCTCGTACCTCTGCAGGTCGGTGGCTGTCTGGCAATGACTCACTGGAATACCGCATCACACTTTTTGTTGTTTTGATGTGATATTTCTCTTTTAATTGGTTTTCTTGTGGGGTTCCTGCTTTTCTGCATCTGCACCCTGCACAGAGAGGAGGAGCTGGTGGAGAGAGCAGCAGCCGGAATGATGGAGATGAAGAGAGAATCTTTCCATCAGTATGGATCCCTGGAGCGCACGCCGTGGAGCAGAGACAACAACAAAGCAGGTTATATACCGTAACTAATTCACATGCTGTTAATGTTCTTGTAGAAATAACGACTTCTACTGTATAGGTTCATGATTGATGATAGTGAGTCATAATTACATTATTATGCATATATGGTCCTGATACACCAGCAAATAATACATAGTTTGCTTTACCTGTTATTAGTAGCATGCACTATAGCCAACCATGCATGTCTGTAGTCATCACTGCAAATGTCAAGCATCCACAGGTGTTTCTTTGTCAAGTGTGTGTGTGGTACTGTCCACATTTTACTCGAACTATCCATTTTTAAATTGTTTGTCCATGTTTTCATTTTCATCTCTGTGTACTGCCATCCATTCAAAGTGTAGTGTACATTCCCCACCCATTTTCTCAATTTCCCTGCAAAGTTCATTTAAATGCATAACATTTTTAGCTAATAATTACATCGCTAATTGAAGTGCCATGGCATAGAGCTCAGTTTTATATGAGCATGATTAAAACCAGATGGAGTTTGCGTGTTAAACGGAATGAGAGAAACACATGATAGAACATACAATGTATAATATACTAGGGCTGCACAATTAATTGATTTTTAGTCACGATTTTGGCTGCCACGATTAAATCAAGGTAATCGCCGGCGATATTAACTTTTAAAAAGCAGGCTTCGCTGCATATCAATTCAAGTACTTCCACGTCCGCGGCGCATAAAAAAAAATTATATTATATATATATATATATATATATATATATATATATATATATATATATATACAGTCATGGTCAAAAGTGTACATACACTTGTAAAGAACATAATGTCATGGCTGTCTTGAGTTTGCAATAATTTCTACAACTCTTATTTTTTTGTGATAGAGTGATTGGAGCACATACTTGTTGGTCACAAAAAACAAGTTTGGTTCTTTTATGAATTTATTATGGGTCTACTGAAAATTTGACCAAATCTGCTGGGTCAAAAGTAGGGATGTCCGATAATGGCTTTTTGCCGATATCCGATATTCCGATATTGTCCAACTCTTTAATTACCGATACCGATATCAACCGATACCGATATCAACCGATATATGCAGTCGTGGAATTAACACATTATTATGCCTAATTTGGACAACCAGGTATGGTGAAGATAAGGTACTTTTTAAAAAAAATTATAAAATAAGATAAATAAATTAAAAACATTTTCTTGATTAAAAAAGAAAGTAAAACAATATAAAAACAGTTACATAGAAATGACTAATTAATGAAAATGAGTAAAATTAACTGTTAAAGGTTAGTACTATTAGTGGACCAGCAGCACGCACAATCATGTGTGCTTACAGACTGTATCCCTTGTAGACTATTATCGGACATCTCGAGTCAAAGGTATACATACAGCAACGTTAATATTTGGTTTCATGTCCCTTGGCAAGTTTTACTGCAATAAGGCGTTTTTGGTAGCTATCCACAAGCTTCTGGTTGAATTTTTGACCACTCCTCTTGACAAAATTGGTGCAGTTCAGCTAAATTTGTTGGTTTTCTGACATGGACTTGTTTCTTCAGCATTGTCCACACGTTTAAGTCAGGACTTTGGGAAGGCCATTCTAAAAGCTTAATTGTAGCCTGATTTAGCCATTCCTTTACCACTTTTGACGTGTGTTTGGGGTCATTGTCCCGTTGGAACACCCAACTGCGCCTAAGACCCAACCTCCGGGCTGATGATTTTAGGTTGTCCTGAAGAATTTGGAGGTAATCCTCCTTTTTCATTGTCCCATTTACTCTCTGTAAAGCACCAGTTCCATTGGCAGCAAAACAGGCCCAGAGCATAATACTACCACCACCATGCTTGACGGTAGGAATCGTGTTCCTGGGATTAAAGGCCTCACCTTTTCTCCTCCAAACATATTGCTGGGTATTATGGCCAACCAGCTAAATTTTTGTTTAATCTGACATCACATGGACACAGATAAGACCTTCTGGAGGAAAGTTCTGTGGTCAGATGAAACAAAAATTGAGCTGTTTGGGTCTTGGTCGCAGTTGGGTGTTCCAACAGGACAATGACCCCAAACACATGTCAAAAGTAGTAAAGGAATGGCTAAATCAAGCAAGAATTAAGATTTTAGAATGGCCTTCCCAAAGTACTGACGTGTGGATAATGCTGAAGAAACAAGTCCATGTCAGAAAACCAACAAATTTAGCTGAACTGCACCAATCTTGTCAAGAGGAGTGGTCAAAAATTCAACCAGAAGCTTGTGGATGGCTACCAAAAGCACCTTATTGCAGTGAAACCTGCCAAGAGACATGTAACCAAATATTAACATTGCTGTATGTATACTTTTGACCTCGCAGATTTGGTCACATTTTCAGTAGACCCATAATAAATTCATAAAAGAACCAAACTTCATGAATGTTTTTTCTGACAAACAGGTATGTGCTCCAATCACTCTATCACAAAAAAATAAGAGTTGTAGAATTTATTGGAAACTCAAGACAGCCATGACATTATGTTCTTTACAAGTGGATGTAAACTTTTGACCACGACTATATATATATATATATATATACATATATATATATATACCATATTTTTCGGAGTATAAGTTGCCCCGGAGTATAAGTCGCACCTGCCGAAAATGCATAATAAAGAAGGGAAAAAAACATATATAAGTCGCACTGGAGTATAAGTCGCATTTTTGGGGGAAATTTATTTGATAAAACCCAACACCAAGAATAGACATTTGAAAGGCAATTTAAAATAAATAAAAATAGTGAACAACAGGCTGAATAAGTGTACGTTATATGACGCAAAAATAACCAACTGAGAACGTGCCTGGTATGTTAACGTAACATATTACGGTAAGAGTCATTCAAATAACTATAACATATAGAACATGCTATACGTTTACCAAACAATCTGTCACTCCTAATCGCTAAGTCCCATGAAATCTTACACGTCTAGTCTCTTACGTGAATGAGCTAAATAATATTATTTGATATTTTACGGTAATGTGTTAATAATTTCACACATAAGTCGCTCCTGAGTATAAGTCGCACCCCCGGCCAAACTATGAAAAAAACTGCGACTTATAGTCCGAAAAATACGGTATATATATATATATATATATATATACTTTATATATTCAACGTAAGTAGCCTAGCACAAATTTCCCCATGAGAAACAATGTGCATTTGAATAATGGCCTCAACAAAATTTGTGTGAAGGTTTGTACACTTTAAACACAATATACAGTAAAAACATTACTGTATATCAAACAAACATAACAAGGGGGTGATGGATCAATGTTCTATCTATTAACAAGCCAAAACATCAACAACAAAAAGCTGTTGTCTTCCGTATGTTCTGCACACACACAAAGAAGTCACTATGGTGCCCTGACAAATGATCAGAAATCACAACCCCCTTAACAACTGAAGTGCTACAATGATAAACTTTTTATAAAAAAGGAAAATCCACTTACAATAACTTTGGCAAGGAGGACATGACAAATAAGTAAGGTGCAGACCAAGGGAGGAGGGTCCGTGGGAGGGTCCGTGTATGCATGCGTGTGCCTTGAAAGACACGCCGCTGAATGGGAATAGCTCTTCTAATCCACTGTGGAAAGTTTGCTTTGGTGTCTTTTTTCAGAAAATCTTGGTCTCATCACAATCCAAACTTGCTGTTGTATGAAGCCTGCTTCGATGATTTTTCTCGCTGCGCCCTGCTTTTTGCCTGCAGGCGTGACACAAAATGAATGAAGAAATGACGCGTTCGTACACAGAGACATGGTTCGCACATGGAGGCATATTTGTCTCAATCTAAAAGTTCGTAATAGAAAAGAGGGTTCTTAAATCGAGGTTACACCGTGATGTTTGTGGCAAGTTGGCGTTCTCTAGGCAGCCCCTTTAAATATATACATTTCAGACCAGCATCCAGCTATTGACCCCTACTCAATAGTAATAATACTCTATATTGGCCTCCACCTTGATAGACACTATGCCAATGATTACCATCAATGCCTCAACCACTTAATGAACAAACACCGCCCCTCAAATACGGGCCTCCTCTTTCCCCTCAGGAAGAAAATGTAATTACATTGACTATGACTGTGACTTGCTGGACAAACGTACAACGCCTGAAGCGAAGACATGGTGTCTGTAGCCTGAAAAGAACAAGAAATGAAAAAAGCACACGTGGAGATCCAATCGTATTGCGGCTCCACCCCACCTCGGATTTAAAAAAAAAAAATCATGTTCTGCCATTTCTTGTCATAAATTAAAGGGGAACATTATCACCAGACCTATGTAAGCGTCAATATATACCTTGATGTTGCAGAAAAAAAGACCATACATTTTTTTAACCGATTTCCGAACTCTAAATGGGTGAATTTTGGCGAATTAAACGCCTTTCTAATATTCCCTCTCGGAGCGATGACGTCACAACGTGGCGTCACATCGGGAAGCAATCCGTCATTTTCTCAAACACCGAGTCAAATCAGCTCTGTTATTTTCCGTTTTTTCGACTTTTCCGTACCTTGGAGACATCATGCCTCGTCGGTGTGTTGTCGGAGGGTGTAACAACACGAACAGGGACGGATTCAAGTTGCACCAGTGGCCCAAAGATGCGAAAGTGGCAAGAAATTGGACGTTTGTTCCGCACACTTTACCGACGAAAGCTATGCTACGACAGAGATGGCAAGAATGTGTGGATATCCTGCGACACTCAAAGCAGATGCATTTCCAACGATAAAGTCAAAGAAATCTTCCGCCAGACCCCCATTGAATCTGCCGGAGTGTTTGAGCAATTCAGGGACAAAGGACCTCGGTAGCATGGCAAGCAATGGCGGCAGTTTGTTCCCGCAGACGAGCGAGCTAAACCCCCTATCGACCCTAGCTTCCCTGGCCTGCTGACATCAACTCCAAAACTGGACAGATCAGCTTTCAGGAAAAGAGCGCGGATGAGGGTATGTCTCCAGAATATATTAATTGATGAAAATTGGGCTGTCTGCACTCTCAAAGTGCATGTTGTTGCCAAATGTATTTCATATGCTGTAAACCTAGTTCATAGTTGTTAGTTTCCTTTAATGCCAAACAAACACATACCAATCGTTGGTTAGAAGGCGATCGCCGAATTCGTCCTCGCTTTCTCCCGTGTCGCTGGCTGTCGTGTCGTTTTCGTCGGTTTCGCTTGCATACGGTTCAAACCGATATGGCTCAATAGCTTCAGTTTCTTCTTCAATTTCGTTTTCGCTACCTGCCTCCACACTACAACCATCCGTTTCAATACATTCGTAATCTGTTGAATCGCTTAAGCCGCTGAAATCCGAGTCTGAATCCGAGCTAATGTCGCTATAGCTTGCTGTTCTTTCCGCCATGTTTGTTTGTGTTGGCTTCACTATGTGACGTCACAGGAAAATGGACGAGTGGTTAAAATCAGGCACTTTGAAGCTTTTTTTAGGGATAATTCGTGATGGGTAAAATTTTGAAAAAAACTTCGAAAAATATAATAAGCCACTGGGAACTGATTTTTAATGGTTTTAACCATTCTGAAATTGTGATAATGTTCCCCTTTAAGCATTTTCAAGCATAGCAAGTGACTAAAGGACAGAAATATCAGTAGTACAGTAGTTTTGGCCACTAGATGCGACGAACCAATCAGAGCACGCTGTTCAGTATTGTGGCCACTAATTGGCTCAGCCTCAGACAGCATTATTATATTGGATTAAAAGACTGTAAATATGTCGAGAGGGTTCTCGTACATCTATTTAGATGGTGTGTTTATCTTTTCATAGCTCTACCTCTTGCTATGAAAATATTTAATTCATAATTAATGATTCCTACTTTGCAACAATTCATTAATCGCAGTTCTTGTCCGGAACCAATTACCAGCGATGAACGAGAGATTACTGGACATGGTTTTTATTGTGACACTTTTTATACGCATATGATGTGACAATTTTTTATTTTATTTTATTTTATTTTATGTATTAATTTTCTGTCCTGTCCAGCTTCTCAGGCAAATCATATAGTTGATGTAGATGCCCATATCGGCTGTACAGATTTACTTTACAAAAAATAAGTGTGTTATACTTCTCTTGTTGCCTTATTTGTGTTTGACTTGATTAAATGGATTTATATTATCATTTGGTGCAGCCGGGCTGGAGCAGGAGGGGATAGACAGAGAAAAAAAGGAAGATGGGAGGAAATTGCGGGAACAAGATGATGATGTGACAATTAACCGAATCAAATTTTTATTTTAAAAGGGCACTCTCTAAAATATGTTTGCGTGTTTGTGTGTCTTTTAGAGGACGACGTGGTGTCCATGGCAGACTCCAGCCTCACTGCAGACGATATCGAGGGCGAACTCTTCAAGATCGAGAGGATTCGAGATGTTCTGGTCCGCAGGGAGTCAGAGCTCAGATACATGTGAGATGATAGAGATGACATTTAGTGGGAGAATTCTACATCATGGGCTTTTTTTTTATTCCCCCAACAGATGGATATAATAAAGGGTAGCTCCACCTGCAAGATACAAATATATATATACTGCCTTCCTCAAATATGAATGTCCACCTAATAAATATGCATTTTCGCTCACGGACAAGGTCAAATTACAGTTGGATAGACTCTGGATTTAAAATACTGCATGGCCAAGTGTAACTTTTCAGCTCCTATTTCAAAACGTAGCATCGAACATACAGGAGTTACAGCCCGTCGAGCCCGACTAGCTGCATTTTCATGACACAACCATAAATAATACTTGACCGTCATGACTAATGTTGTCTTCTGTGTCTCCTTTTGCAGGATGGATGACATTCAGCTGTGCAAGGAGATTACTCGACTCAAAAAGGAGCTGCACAAATTAGTGTCCCTGCCAGGTTGGAGTCAACACCATCACTTACCCCTCATTTAAACCCACAAACAAAACGCAAGAGTTTGTATCTATATTAGTTCTCCCAAATGGTTAAATATTTTTAATTAAATTATCACATTTTTAAATTTGGACTAATCACAGGTGATTACACTACCTTTATGGCTTACCGTAAATGAGCAGTCAAAATCGAGAGAATGCCAAGAGTGTGCCAAAAAGTAATCAGAGCAAAGGGTGGCTATTTTGAAGATACTAGAATATAAAACATGTTTTCAGTTATTTCACCTTTTTTTGTTAAGTAACATAACTCCACATGTGTTCATTCATAGTTTTGATGCCTTCAGTGACAATCTACAATGTAGATAGTCATGAAAATAAAGAAAACGCATTGAATGAGAAGGCGTGTCCAAACTTTTGGCTTGTACTGTGTATATATATATATCCATCCATCCATCCATTTTCTACCGCTTATTCCCTTTGGGGTAGCGGGGGGCGCTGGAGCCTATCTCAGCTACAATCGGGCGGAAGGCGGGGTACACCCTGGACAAGTCGCCACCTCATCGCATATATATATATATATATATATATATATATATATATACATATATACACAAAAAACATGCACCTGGGGATAGGTTGATTGGCAACCCTAAATTGGCCCTAGTGTGTGAATGTGAGTGTGAATGTTGTCTGTCTATCTGTGTTGGCCCTGCGATGAGGTGGCGACTTGTCCAGGGTGTACGCCACCTTCCGCCCGATTGTAGCTGAGATAGGCTCCAGCGCCCCCCGCGACCCCGAAGGGAATAAGCGGTAGAAAATGGATGGATGGATGTATATATATATACATATATATATCTATATATATATATATAGATATAGATATATATATGTATATGTATATACTATGTGTATATATATATATATATATATATGTTTGTATATACTGTATATATATATATTTATACATGTATATACTGTATGTATATATATATATATATATATATATATATATATATATATATATATATATACATATACATATATATACATAGACATATATGCAGATGTACATATGTACATATATATACACAGTATATACATATATATATATATACAGTATATATATATACAGTGTATATATATATATATATATATATATATATATATATATATATATATATATATATATACAGAGGGGGGAATTGTGGGGACAAGAGGGGGATAAGACAGAGAGACAACAACAGCAAACACAACAATAACAACAACAATAAAGCACCATCAGCAAATAGGATATGTACAAATATGATGGTAAGAGTGATAGCAAAGAAGCAGTTAGTGAAATAATAATACAGAAATGACAATGTGCATTATTACACTACAAATGGAGCAATACAAATACCAATAAGAATAGCGCTATTAATAATGAACAATACCAATAATTTACCTCTATTATCAACAATACAGTTGTTCAGATGCAACAATGCATATATGTAATGATAGAGATACAAAATACAGCAGAAAAATGGAGGGGAAGAAAGAGAAGCAACCTATATTAACCTTGTAGATTGTTATAGTAACAATAGGTTAAGTTTTGTCAGTGTGCCATGTGTTATCCAGTTTACCCTCGGGCAACAACGTTAATTTATGTTTGATGAAACGTGATTATGTGCATGAGTGTATGTATGTATATGTACTTGTATATGTACAGTATGTATATATGTATGTTTGTACAGTGAATGTATATGTACAGTATGTCTATATGTATGTTTGTAAAGTGAATGTATGTTTGTACAGTGAATGTATATGTACAGTATGTGTATATGTATGTTTGTACAGTGAATGTATATGTATATACATGTACATACTGTACAACACTATGAAATCCGAGATGGACTGCAAAGGGAGTGCAGAAGCTAACTGCTTATTTGTCCTTCCATAATGTGGTTACCTGTTACATGTACTGTAAAAAAACATGCTCATACATATTCTTTATTGTCTTTGCTGCTGTAGATAAGGACAAGTCCAAGGAGGACCGGCAAAAGGAAGAGGAACTTCTGCAGCAAATCCACAAACTGGTGGAAACCAGAGATTTCCTTGTGGATGATGTTGAGTTTGAAAGACTCCGGTGAGCTGTTGCATATGACGAGATGCATGGATGGATATATGGATTAGTAGATAGATGGTCTCACATCCAGTGAGTCATCTTATAGCGCAGCACACGGGCAGTGAAGATGACAAGAATAGGTCAAGGCTGTCATTTAAACACAGCGAGGAGACGACGTGTTCTAACGTGTCCTTGGACTACATTGTGCTTAGTTAACTGCCATGATTAAGGAAACAGGCAAGTAGGAGGATTTGATGGCGCTGAATCCTGTGTCGATAAGGATCTCGGTCTGTGCGACACCCCATAACAACCTTTTCACACGCTCATATTACACAGCATGCACCCGCAACACCGGCACGTGTATTAGGTTTAACGATCGTTGCCTTTGATGTAAAAAGAACGACAGAGGTGCTTGTTGCAATAATTTGTAGCGTCTCCATTTGCCGGAAAACACAACCACACTTCTTTTGGACTTTAAAATGCAAACCCAGGGGATTAACTTTGTCGTCATCTGCACGCAGGGAGAAGGAAGAAGATAAAGAAATGGCTGACTTTCTGAGGTCGAAATTTCCAAGACACCTGCAGAAAACAGGTATTACACACACACGTGTAAGGGTTGCTCGTTTTCCTCTAAAATATGCATTTAATTGCAAGTAAGAAGCTAGATGTACTTAGCCTAGAAAACTAATAATAGTAATCTAGAAGATGCTTAAATGTCAAATGTTTTGTCACATAATTATCACATGAGAAAAGTTTTGTCTGGTTTATTGGGGGATATACAGTGGTACTTTGTTTTTTTTAAATCTATTTGTCCCACAAGAAATCCAATTCATCTTTTCCAGTAGGGATGTAAGGATAAATGGTATTAATGATAACAGTGCTAAACTCCTGACCGTTGGTATTACCGTTATTAAAAAAAAACTTTTTTGAAAAACCGTGATTAGTACAAGTGAGAATCCAATCGCAAGTTGTAATTTCCGAAAAGCAGGAGGGGGCACCGGAGCCATACCCGGCCAACAGAGAAATCATCGGTTTGTTGCGCTAGTATTGACAACTTGAAGTATCTTTGACACACAAAAATGTGTGTGTTGTTTATTCCATCAAAGAGAAGACTGAATGACTGCTTACATCAAAGAGACTCAAAAAGGCGGTCACAACAATCAATTAATCAATGTTTATTTATATAGCCCTAAATCACAAGTGTCTCAAAGGGCTGCACAAGCCACAACGACATCCTCGGTCCCACATCAGGGCAAGGAAAAACTCAACCCAATGGGACACTGACAAACCTTGTAGAGGACCGCAGATGTGGGGACCCCCCCAGGGCGACCGGTACAATGGACGTCGAGTGGATCTAGCATAATATTGTGAGAGTCCAGTCCATAGTGGATCCAACATAATAGTGAGAGTCCAGTCAATTATCATCATCAATCAATTATATTTTATGTAGCGCTTTTTTCTAGTGACTCAAAGCACTTTACATAGTGAAACCCAATATCTAAGTTACATTTAAACCAGTGTGGGTGGCACTGGGAGCAGGTGGTTAAAGTGTCTTGCCCAAGGACACAACGGCAGTGACTAGGATGGTGGAAGCGGGGCTCAAACCTGCAACCCTCAGGATGCTGGCACGGCCGCTCTACCAACCGAGCTATACCGCCCCAGTCCATAGTGGGGCCAGCAGGAGACCATCCCGAGCGGAGACGGGTCAGCAGCGCAGAGATGTCCCCAACCGATGCACAGGCGAGCAGTCCACCCCGGGTCCCGACTTTGGACAGCCAGCACTTCATCCGTGGCCACCGAACCTGTGCCCCCCCCCCCTCCACGAGGGAGAGGGGGTCAGAGCAGAAAAGAAAAGAAACGGCAGATCAACTGGTCTAAAAGGGGGTCTATTTAAAGGCTAGAGTAAAAAATTAGTTTTAAGATGGGACTTAAATGCTTCTACTGAGGTAGCATCTCTAACTGTTACCGGGAGGGGATTCCAGAGTACTGGAGCCCGAATAGAAAACGCTCTATAGCCCACAGACTTTTTTTGGGCTCTGAAAATCACTAATAAGCCGGAGTTCTTTGAACACAGATTTCTTGCCGGGACATATGGTACAATCAGCAATATAGGATGGAGCTAGACTGTGTAGTATTTTATACGTAAGTAGTAAAACCTTAAAGTCACATCTTAAGTGCACAGGAAGCCAGTGTCCCTTTTAAGGGGACGGGCAATATGCGCATTCATATAGTTAGGAGGAGAAGCCTCATTCAGCGCAAAAAAATCATCTGGTTTGAGCCAGGTTTCGCTGAGACCAATGACGTTAAGATTGTTGTCTCTTATGACCTCATTAACTAATAACGTTTTGGGAGACAATGATCTTATGTTTAAAAAGCCCATATTATAAGTAGTGGGCTGTTTCGAGGAGTTTTTGTTAAAATGATCCGTAGTTGCAATATTAATAATGTTGCGTTTATTTTGCGTAGTGCGCTTTAAATAATTTCGACCATATCTAGGAATTGATATGACGGGAATTTTCAGATTGTTTGCTTGGTGCTGCGATACACTGAACGCATCATAATTTGCCACCTCAGTAGAATGCATGTCCACTTCTGGCACAGTCACTGCAGAAAAAACATTATGTGAGTTGTCTATTATTCTAGGAGAAATGCTGTGTGCAAGGATTTTCCAGCCTGTCGCTGGCTAGTTCTATCTTAACTGACTCCTCACCCGGACTAGCAGACTCTGTAATTGCCTGTGACCGGGCTTGCTCTAGTGTAGTTAGTCAAGTGTGACTCAAACAAAAATCTATGTTCCTAGGCAGAATGATGGCGCCTTCCTGGTTAGGGTGAAGGCCGTCTCTCATCAACAGGCTCGGTTTGCCCCAGAAAGAGGGCCAATTATCAATAAACGTTAGTCCCTGTTGTCTACAAAAACTAGCCAGCCACTTGTTAAGCGAGACTAATCTGCTATATCTCTCATCATTGCCTCTCGCAGGCAGGGGGCCAGAGACAATTCCTCGATGCCTGGACATCTTTCTAGCGAGATTACAAGTCCTAGCTATGTTTCTCTTTGTAATCTCTGACTGTCTCATCCTAGTGTCATTGGAGCCAACGTGTACAACTATGTTCGCATAGCTAGTGGTGCGATTAGCCTGTCGTACGTGTTTACTAGGCCTGTTGCGAGTTAGCTCCCTAAGATTAGCTTCAATGTCAGGTGCTCTGGCCCCGGGAATACACTTAATTGTGGCTGGTTTGCTAAGCTTTATGTTTCGAGTGATGGAGTCCCCTATGACTAAGGTGTAATGCCCGGTAGACTGGGGTGTAAATCTATTATGCGTCTCAACCGGTTCACCGTTGCTTATAGGCCGCTTAGGGCTGCTATAAACTGGGCTAGTGAGCTCGCTATTAGATGTGTCCGCAACATCTAAAGTTACGAGATTACTCTGCTCTAACTGGCGGACACGGCCCTCTAGCAGAGCCAGCCTATCCATGACAACGGTGCACGAAGCGCAGGGAGCCATACTCACGGTATTTTCTGTCACCGAGTGAAGTTCTTGCTGTCTTCAGGGAAGTGGTCGGCAACAAACCCCCACCTTTGGGTAAATCTCCTGAAGGTCACTTAAAGGGGCCGCACCAAATTACTCACTCTTAACTGCATACTGTAAATGAATGCTAAACAAGAACAACATTGCTATGTGCACGATAGAACAATGACAGTGAATAATGACGACAAAGTCAGGTAAACAGGTGTGGTGAATTATGTCCTTAAAGCAACCGCTACAGGTTATCACTTTTTTAACCCACAAAGAAAAAGTCCAAATATTTTATTTATTTATTTTTCCACGTTTACGGTAATATGTTCTTTACAATTATTTTAATTTTGACAGTACCACGTAAGGTATGTTTTAAATGCTGATGCGGGTTCATTGATTTTTAAATGTGCCGAAATATAGCCTGTTTTGTACGCTGTTGAGGTGTTTCAATATGCAGTCGTGCACAAGTGTGTTTCTGTATAGTATTTCTCCAGCCGTGGTCATGTGGTGACATAAATTATGGTATTATGACAGGTAGTCATTAAAGTCGGACTAAGTAGGACATCACTGAAGGCCTAGGTGGGAAACGCACAGCTCGCCACTGATTCTTGGCCATTGTAACATTAAACGCAGCTTGAACGGTAGCACTGTGTTTGAATATAGGAAAAATAAAAGACGCCTTATTTCAGGCATTATTAGCCATTTTTTATGTGTAGTTTAGGCATACTTGCCAATACTCCTGGATTTTCCAGGAGACTCACGAAATTCAGCGCCTCTCCCGAAAACCTCCCGGGACAAATTTTCTCCCGAAAATCTCCCGAAATTCAGGCTGATCTGAGTGAGGACAGCCTGTATTCACGTCTGCTTTCCCACGATATAAACAGCATGCCTGCCCAATCACGTTATAACTGTAGAATGATCGAGGGCGAGTTCTTGGTTTCTTATGTGGGTTTATTGTTAGGTAGTTTCATTAACGTCCTCCCAGCGCGGTAACAACACAAAACAACAGCAGTCACGTTTTCGTCTACCGTAAAGCAGTTTGTCTGCCGTAAACAGCAATGTTGTGACACTCTTTAAACAGGGCAATACTGCCATCTACTGTACATGCATATGTGACAATAACATCCAGGGCTTTTAGAGAGTGCAGTGCACAACTGCGCACACAACAAGGAGACAAAGCAGAAGAACGCGGAAGATACAGCCATGGCGACGCCGACGACGAGTAAAAAGAAGAAACACGCTTATAAGTTCCAAGCCGCAGCTGCGATTGGACCTGGATAGCCTCCGGGAAGAAGTAGTGGAATACCAAGTGCTTGGCAGTGAAGATCTTCCTCAGGAAGCAAAGATTGACCGGTTTTTGGCCATGTTCGGGAGGGATGGAAAATTCCAGACTCTCGTGCATTTGATGAAAGCACTTTTGTGCGTGCCACACAGCAATGCATCATCAGAGAGGGTGTTCAGCATGGTTATAAAAATAGTGACAGAGAATAGAACAAGGATGGACAATTCAACCCTTAACTCAACAATGAGTAGATGAGTGTTATGTGTGTGTATATGTGTAAATAAATGAAAACTGAAATTCAAGTATTTATTTTATATATATATATATAATATATATATATATATATATATATATATATATATATATATATATATATATATATATATATATATATATATATATATATATATATATATATATGTCTTATATCTCCTGATGATTGAGGGAACCCCTCATGAAACAGGCCTGTAGAGATGAAGTAGTCTTGTGATTTTTTCCCCACACATATATATATATATATATATATATATATATATATATATATGTCTTATATCTCCTGATGATTGAGGGAACCCCTCATGAAACAGGCCTGTAGAGATGAAGTAGTCTTGTGATTTTTTTCCCCACACACATATATATATATATATATATATATATATATATATATATATATATTTATATATATATATATATATATATATATATATATATAGCTAGAATTCACTGAAAGTCAAGTTTTTTTTATATATGTGTGTGTATATATATATATATATATATATATATATATATATATATATATATATATATATATATATATATATGTATATATATATATATATATATATATATATATATATATATATATATATATATATATATATATATATATATATATATATATATATATATATATATATATATATGTATATATATATATGAAATACTTGACTTGGTGAATTCTAGCTCTAAATATACTCCTCCCCTCTAACCACACCCCCAACCACGCCCCCACCCCACCCCCGACCATGCCTTCCCCACCCCCACCTCCTGAAATCGGAGGTTTCAATGTTGGCAAGTATGAGTTTAGGAGTTATGTTTAAATAACTGTCATAGTGAGTGTGGCAGTTACACTGTCATATTGAGTAAAAAACTAACTTGTGTCTTTGCAAACCTCACAAAAGAAAATGTGTCTAATAAAAATCACAAAGATACATTTCTTCACGCATTATTAGACATTTTTCATGTGTGGTTTAGGAGTTATGTTTAAATAACTGTCATATTGAGTGTGGCAGTTATACTGTCATTATGTGTAAAACCTAGTTTTGTATTTGCAAACCTTATAAAAACAACTGATTCTAGTAAAACATAGATTCAATTTTACAGGCATTTTTAGACATTTTACATTTTTGGTTTAGGAGTTGTGTTTGAATACATTTTTTATTGCTATTTTCGTTAGGGCAAGGCCGGCCGGCAGGAGGCCACGGGGAAGACCCAGGACACATTGGGAAGACTATCATTCAAGTACCTTGGGGTGTGGGTGGACACTAAGCTGGACTGGACTGTTAACACAGACCACTTGTACAGGAAAGGACAGAGCTGTACTTCCTGAGGCGGCTGCCCTTTGTCCCACACGCCATTAGACTGTACAACTCTTCTCTGGGGGGAGGGGGGCTACTAGGATGACAGGGGATGCAAATCAATAAGAGTGCAATATTTTTTCAAAACATGGTCACTACTGCCTAGTTTCTCTTGTTATATTCTTATTTTACTGTTATATTTTTATTCTCATTGTTGCTTTTTATTTTTATTCTATTGTAATATGTTTCTATTTTGTTTCAATTTATACCTCCATTATTTACTTTTCACTTTTTACAATTTTGTACACTACTGCTGGAATTTAAATTTTCCTGAGGGAACTCTCCTGAAGGAATCAATAAAGTACTATCTATGTATCTATCTATTTATGTCTCCTGGCTGGCCTGTAAATGCCTCGGGATCCCCCGAGAAGAGCTGGACAAAGTGGCTGGGGAGAGGAAAGTCTGGGCTTCTCTGCTTAGGCTGCTGCCCCCGCAACCTGACCTCGGATAAGCAGGAAGAAAATGGATGGATTTAGTATTTCAGTTATACTGTCATATTAAGTAAAAAACTAACTTGTGTCTTTGCAAACATTACAAAATATATTTTTTCTAGTAAAACTCACAAAGATACATAACTCAAGGCATTATTAGCCATTTTGCATGTGTGGTTTAGGACTTATGTTTAAATAATCGTCAGATTGAGTGTGACAGTATACTGTCATGAGTAAAACCCATATTTTGTAATTGCAAACCTTATGAAAACAAATGATTCTACTATAACTCACATGGATACAATATTACAGGCATTTTTAGACATAATGCATGTTTGGTTTTGGAGTAATGTTTATTTAACTTTCATATTTTGTATGACAGTAATACTGTCATTTTGAATAAAAAAAACTAACTTGTAACTGTACAAACCTTAAAAAATATTTTTTTCCCCAGTAAAACTCACAGAGACATTTCTCCAAGCATTATTAGCCATTGTGCACATGTGGTTTAGGACTTATGTTTAAATAAATGTCAAATTGAATGTGGCAGTTATACTGTTAATATGAGTGAAACCTAATTTTTGTAAATGTTAACCTTACCACAATACCTGATTCTGGTAAAACTCACACAGATTCAATATTACAGGCATTTTTAGACATTTGACATGTTTGGTTTAGAGTTGTGTTATTTGTATTGCTTTTTTCATTAGGGCAAGTCCGATGGGCAGGAGGCCGCGGGGAAGACCCAGGACACATTGGGAAGACTATGTCTCCCGGCTGGGCTGTCGAACGCCTCGGGATCCCCCGAGAAGAGCTGGACGAAGTGGTTGGGGATAGGGAAGTCCGGGCTTCTCTGCTTAGGCTGCTGCCCCTGCAACCGGACCTCGGATAAGCGGAAGAAAATGGATGGATTTAGTATGACAGTAAAAAAAACTAACTTACAAAATATATTTTTTCTAGTAAATCTAACAAAGATACATTTCTCCAAGCATTATTAGTCATTTGCATTTGTTGTTTAGGAGTTATGTTTAAATAACTGTCATAGTGAGTAAAACCTAATTTTTGTATTTGCAAAAACCTTACAAAAACAACTGATTCTAGTAAAACTCACATGGATGCAATATTGCAGGCATTTTTAGACATGATGCATGTTTGATTTTGGAGTTGTGTGTATATAACTTTCATATTTAGTATTACAGTAATACTGTCATATTGAGTAATAAAAACTAACTTGTGTCTTTACAAACCTTACAAAATATTTTTTTTCCTGCAAAACTCACAAAGAGACATTTCTCCAGGCATTATTAGCCATTTGGCATGTGTGGTTTAGGAGTTATGTTTAAATAACTGTCAGATTGAGTGTGACAGTATACTGTGAGTAAAACCCATATTTTGTATTTGCAAACCTTACAAAAACAACTGATTCTAGTAAAACTCACATGGATACAAAATTACAGGCATTTTTAGAGATAATGCATGTTTGGTTTTGGAGTTATGTTTATATAACTTTCATATTTAGTATGACAGTTATACCATCATATTGAGTAAAAAAAACAAAACTTGTGTCCTTATAAACCTTACAATTTTTTTCCCCCAAAACTCACAAAGATACTTTTCTCCAGGCATAATTAGCCATTTTAATGTTTGGTTTAGGAGTTATGTTTAAATAACTGTCATATTGAGTGGGGTAGTTATTGTATTGTGTGTCATTATAAATAAAACCTATTTTTTGTATTTGTAAACCTTTACCAAAATACCTGATTCTGGTAAAACCCACACCGATACAATATTACAGGAATTTTTAGACATAAAACATGTTTGGTTTTTGGAGTTATGTAAATATAACTTTCATATTTAGTATGACAGTTATACCATCATATTGAGTAAAAAAAAACTAATTTGTATCTTTACAAATCTTTCAAAATATTGTTTTCCAGTAAAATTCACAAATATACATTTCTCTAGGCATTATTAGTCATTTTGCATTTGTGTTTTAGGAGTTATGTTTAATTAACTGTCATATTGAGTGTGGCAGTTATATTGTCACTATGAGTAAAACCTAATTTTTGTATTTGTAAACCTTACCAAAATACCTGAATCTGACAAAACTCACATATATTCAATATTACAGGCATTTTTAGATGGATTGCATATTTGGTTTTGGAATTATGTTTATATAACTTCCATATATAGTATGACAGCTAAACTGCTAAATTGTGTAAAAAAACTAACTTGTGTCTTTACAAACCTTACAAAATATTTTTTCCAGTAAAACTCACAAAGATACATTCCTCAAGGCATTATTAGCCATTTTGTCAGTATACTGTCATTATGAGTAAAACTAATATTTTGTATTTGTAAACCTTACAAAAACAACTGATTAGAGTAAAACTCACATGGATACAAAATTATAAGCATTTTTAAACACAGTGCATGTTTGGTGGCAGTCAATGTGGCAGTTATACAGTCATTATGAGTAAAACCTATTTTTGTAATTGTGAACCTTTCCAAAATACCTGATTCTGGTAAAACACAAAGATACATTCCTCCAGGCATTATTATCCAATTTGTCAGATCGATTGTGACAGTATACTCTCATTATGAGAAAAACTAATATTTTGTATTTGTAAACCTTACAAAAACAACTGATTCTAGTAAAAATCACGAAGATAAAAAATTATAGGAATTTTTAGACATAATGCATGTTTGGTTTTGGAGTTTTGTTTAAATATTTGTCATATTGAATGTGGCAGTATACTGTCATTATGAGTAAAACCTAATGTTTGTATTTGTGAACCTTACCAAAATACCTGATTCTGGTAAAACTCAAAAAGATACAATATTACAGGCATTTTTAGACAAAATGCATTTTGGTTTTGGAGTTATGTTTATAAAAACTATAGGAGTTATGTTTAAATAGATGTCAAATTGAAAGTGGCAGTTATACTGTCATTATGAGTGAAACCTAATTTTTGTAATTGTAAACCTTACCAAAATACCTGATTCTGGTAAAACTCACATAGATTCAATATTACATACATTTTTAGACGGATTGCATGTTTGGTTTTGGAGTTTTGATTATACAACTTTCATATTTAGTATGACAGTTATACTGTATATTACTATTGAGTAAAAAAAAACCTAACTTGTGTCTTTGCAAACCTTACAAAAGATCGTTATTCTAGTAAAGACTTAGACTTAGACTTAGACTTTCTTTTTATTGTCATTCAAATTTGAAATTTACAGCACAGATAAGAACGAAATGTCGTAGTGCAGGATAAAAAAGCAATAAGGTGCATATTTCGATACATAAATATATATAAATAATATATAAATACTATATATATATATATATATATATATATATATATATATACATATATATATATATATATATATATATATATATATATATATATATATATATATGTATATATATATATATATATATATATATATATATATATATATATATATATATATATATATATATATAATAAATAGATATATATAAGTATATATAAATAGATAAATAGATTACTGTGCAGATACATATATTGCACTTTTTCCACATGCGCCCACGTTTATGAGTGTATGTTATATTGTTTCTTTCATTCCAGCGAGTTAATTCATTTTGAGAGGAGTTGAGGAGATAATTTAATTATGATGCGTTCAAGAGTCTTACGGCCTGAGGGAAGAAGCTGCTACAGAAGCTTCGGAGGCTGCGGAACCTCTTTCTAGAGTCCAGCAGTGAAAACTGTCCTTGGTGGGGGTGGGAGGAGTCTTTGCAAATTTTCTGAGCCCTGGTCAGGCAGCACTTTTTGCGATCTCCTGGATAGGAGGAAGAGGAGTCCTGATGATCTTTTCCGCCGTCCTCACCACTCTCTGGAGATACTTCCAGTCTGAGGCACTGCAGGCTCCAGTCCAGACAGAGATGCTATGCTGTTGGTCAGCAGGCTCGCTATAACAACGATACATCTCTCCAAGCATTATTAGCTATTTTGCATTTGTTGTTTAGGAGTTATGTTTAAATAACTGTCAAAGTAAATAAAACCTAATTTTGGTATTTGAAAACCTTACAAAAACAACTGATTCTAGTAAAACTCACACAGATACAATATTACAGGCATTTTTAGACATAATACATGTTTGGTTTTGGAGTAATGTTTGGCGCAGTGGAAGAATGGCCGTGCGCGACCCGAGGGTCCCTGGTTCAATCCCCACCTAGTACCAACCTCGTCATGTCCGTTGTGTCCTGAGCAAGACACTTCACCCTTGCTCCTGATGGGTGCTGGTTAGCGCCTTGCATGGCAGCTCCCTCCATCAGTGTGTGAATGGGTAAATGTGGAAGTAGTGTCAAAGCGCTTTGAGTACCTTGAAGGTAGAAAAGCGCTATACAAGTACAACCCATTTATTTATTTATTTATTTATATATAGTATGACAGCTATACTGTTATATTGAGTAAAAAAAACCAACTTGTGTCTTTACAAACCTTACACAATATATTTTTTCTAGTAAAACTCACAAAGAGACATTTCCCCAGGTATTATTAGCCATTGTGCATGTGTGGTTTAGGAGTTATGTTTAAATAAATGTCAAATTGAATGTGGCAGGTATACTGTCATGAGTAAACCTAATTTTTGTAATTGTAAACCTTACCAAAATACCTGATTCTGGTAAAACTCACATAGATTGAATATTACATGCATTTTTTGTTCGGATTGCTTGTTTTTGTTATGTTTTTACAACTTTCATATTTAGTATGACAGTTATACTGTCATATTGAGTAAAAAAAACAACTAACTTGCGTCTTTGCAAACCTTACAAAAGATCAGTATTCTGGTAAAGACTTAGACTTTCTTTTTATTGTAATTCAAATTTGAACTTTACAGCATAGATAACACAATTTCGTTACATAAGCTCAAGGTAGTGCAGGATAAAAAAGCAATAAGGTGCATATATAAATAAATAAATATAAATAATACATAAATATACATATAAAATAAATAAATATACTTAAATATATATAAATAAATAAAAAGATTACTGTGCAGATAAATACATTGCACTTTTTCCACATGCGCCCACGTTTATGGGTGTATGTTATATTGTTTTTTGTTTATTCCAGCGAGTTAATCCATTTTGAGGGGAGTTGAGGGGATAATTTAATTATAATGCGTTCAAGAGTCTTACGGCCTGAGGGAAGAAGCTGGAGGTTCTGCTTCGGAGGCTGCAGAACCTCTTTCTAGAGTCCAGAAGTGAAAACAGTCCTTGGTGGGGGTGGGAGGAGTCTTTGCAAATATTCTGAGCCCTGGTCAGGCAGCGCTTTTTGCGATCTCCTGGATAGGAGGAAGAGGATTCCTGAAGATCTTTTCCGCCGTCCTCACCACTCTCTGGAGAGACTTCCAGTCTGAGGCACTGCAGGCTCCAGTCCAGACAGAGATGCTGTTGGTCAGCAGGCTCTCTATAACAAAGATACAGTTCTCCAAGCATTATTAGCTATTTGCATTTGTTGTTTAGGATTTATGTTTAAATAACTGTCATAGTGAGTAAAACCTAAATTTTGTATTTGCAAACCTTACAAAAACAATTGATTCTAGTAAAACTCACAGATACAATATCACAGGCATTTTTAGACATAATGCATGTTTGGTTTTAGAGTTGTGTTTATATAACTTTCATATTTAGTATTACAGTAATACTGTCATATTGAGTAAAAAAAAACAACTAACTTGTGTCTTTCCAACCTTACAAAATATTTTTCCCAGTAAAACTCAAAGATACATTTACAGACAGGCATTATTAGCCATTTTGCATGTGCGGTTTAGGATTTATGTTTAAATAACTGTCATATTGAGTGTGACAGTAAAGTCATAGTGAGTAAAACAAACTAACTTGTGTCTTTGCAATGCTTACAAAAGAAAATGTTACTAGTAAAACTCACAAAAGATACATTTCTTCATGCATTATTAGAAAATGTTCATGTGTAGTTTAGGAGTTATGTTTTAATAACTGTCAAATTGACATTAAGTGTTAAACCTAATTTTTGTATTTGCAAACCTTACAAAAACAACTGATTCTAGTAAAACTCACATAGATTCAATATTGCAGGCATTTTAGACATTTCACATGTTTGGTTTAGGAGTTGTGTTTGAATACATTTTAATTGCTTTTTTCGTTAGGGCAAGTCCAACCGGCAGGAGGCCACGGGGAAGCCCCAGGACACATTGGGAAGACTATGTCAGCCAGCTGGCCTGGGAACGCTTCGGGATCCCCCGAGAAGAGCTGGACGAAGTGGCTGGGGAGAGGGAAGTCTGGGCTTCTCTGCTTAGGCTGCTGCCCCCGCAACCCGACCTCGGATAAGCGGAAGAAAATGGATACATTTAATATGACAGTTATACTATTATATTGAGTAAAAAAAACTAACTTGTGTCTTTAAAAAACCTTACAAATTTAATGTTTTCTAGTAAAACTCACAAAGATACATCTCCAGGCATTATAAGCCATTTTGCATGTGGTTTAGGGGTTATGTTTAAATAACTGCCATATTGAACGTGGCAGTTATACTGTCATTATGAGTAAAACCTAATTTTTGTAATTGTAAACCTTACCAAAATACCTGATTCTGGTAAAACTCACAGAGATTCAATATTACAGGCATTTTTAGACGGATTGCATGTGTAGTTTTGAAATTATGTTTATAAAACCTTCTTATTTAGTATGACAGTGATACTATCATATTGAGTAAAAAAAACTAACTTGTGTCTTTGCAAACCTTACAAAAGAACATTTTAGTAAAACTCAAAGATACATCTCCAGGCATTATTAGCCATTTTGCATTTGTTGTTTAGGAGTTATGTTTAAATAACTGTCATATTAAATGTAACAGTATACTCTCATATAGAGTAAAACCTAATTTTTGTATTTGCAAACCTTACAAAAACAACTGATTCTAGTAAAACTCACATGCATTCAATATTACAGTTATTTTTAGACATTTTGCCTGTTTGGTTTAGAAATTATGATGGAATACATTTGTATTGCTTTTTTCGCATTATCTCAGGATTTTAGGAATATTACTGTCATATTGAGTAAAAAACTACTTTTTGCGTTTGCAAGCCTTAAAAAAGCATATGTTTCGAGTAAAACTCACAATAATGCATTATTTCAGGCAATATTAGCTCATTTTTATGTGTAGTTTAGGAGTTATGTTTATTTACTGTCATATTGAGTGTACATTGTCATGGTGAAAAAAACCCTAATTTTTTTATTTGCAAAAATTTCAAACACAACCGATTCTAGTAAAACTCACATGGATTCAAAATTACAGGCATTTTCACACATTTTGCATGTTTGATTTAGGAAATATGATTGAATATATTTTCATTGCTTTTTTTCGCATTATCTCAGGATTTTAGGAATATTACTGTCATATTGAGTAAAAAACTACTTTTTGTGTTTGCAAGATTTGAAAGAGCATATGTTTCGAGTAAAACTCCGTAGAATGCATTAATTGAGGCATCATTAGCCATTTTGCATGTCTAGCTAGGAGTTATTTTTAAATAACTGTCATATTGAGTGTGACATTTTACTTTCATGAAGAGTAAAACCTAATTTTTGCTTTTGCAAACCTTACTAAAACAACTGATTCTAGTGAAACTCACATGGATTTAATATTACTGGCATTTTTAGACATTTTGCATTGTTGGTTTAGGAATTATGTTGGAATACATTTTTATTGCTTTTTTCGCATTATCTCAGAATTTAAAGAACATTACTGTCATATTGAGTACAAAAAATACTTTTTGTATTTGCAAGCCTTAAGAAAGCATATGTTTCAAGGAAAACTCCCAAGGATCCATTATTTCAAACATTATTAGCCATTTTGCATGAGTAGTTTAGGAGTTATGATTAAAAAACTGTCATATTGAGTGTGACAGTTTACTTTCATAAAGAGTAAAACCTAATTTTTGTTTTTGCAAACTTTACTAAAACTACTGATTCTAGTAAAACTCACATGGATTCAATAATACAGGCATTTTTACACATTTTGCATGTTTAGTTTAGAAATTATGATTGAATACATTTTTATGGCTTTTTTTCGCATTATCTCAGGATTTTAAGAACATTACTGTCATAGTGAGTAAAAAAAATACTTTTTGTGTTTGCAAGCCTTAAGAAAGCATATGTTTCGAGGAAAACTCCCAAGAATCCATTATTTCAAACATTATTAGCCATTTTGCATGAGTGGTTTAGGAGTTATGATTAAAAACTTGTCATATTGAGTGTGACAGTTTACTTTCACAAAGAGTAAAACCTAATTTTTGTTTTTGCAAACCTTACTAAAACAACTGATTCTAGTGAAACTCACATGGATTTAATATTACTGGCATTTTTAGACATTTTGCATTGTTGGTTTAGGAATTATGTTGGAATACATTTTTATTGCGTTTTTCGCATTATCTCAGAATTTAAAGAACATTACTGTCATATTGAGTACAAAAAATACTTTTTGTATTTGCAAGCCTTAAGAAAGCATATGTTTCGAGGAAAACTCCCAAGAATCCATTATTTCAAATATTATTAGCCATTTTGCATGAGTGGTTTAGGAGTTATGATTAAAAACTTGTCATATTGAGTGTGACAGTTTACATTCATAAAGAGTAAAACCTAATTTTTGCTTTTGCAAACCTTATTAAAACAACTGATTCTAGTGAAACTCACATGGATTTAATATTACTGGCATTTTTAGACATTTTGTATTGTTGGTTTAGGAATTATGTTGGAATACATTTTTATTGCTTTTTTCGCATTATCTCAGAATTTTAAGAACATTACTGTCATATTGAGTACAAAAAATACTTTTTGTGTTTGCAAGCCTTAAGAAAGCATATGTTTCAAGGAAAACTCCCAAGGATCCATTATTTCAAACATTATTAGCCATTTTGCATGAGTAGTTTAGGAGTTATGATTAAAAAACTGTCATATTGAGTGTGACAGTTTACTTTCACAAAGAGTAAAACCTAATTTTTGTTTTTGCAAACTTCACTAAAAGAACTGATTCTAGTAAAACTCACATGGATTCAATAATACAGGCATTTTTACACATTTTGCATGTTTAGTTTAGAAATTATGATTGAATACATTTTTATGGCTTTTTTCGCATTATCTCAGGATTTTAAGAACATTACTGTCATATTGAGTAAAAAAATACTTTTTGTGTTTGCAAGCCTTAAGAAAGCATATGTTTCGAGGTAAACTCCCAAGGAACTATTATTTTAAACATTATTAGCCATTTTGCATGAGTAGTTTAGGAGTTATGATTAAAAAACTGTCATATTGAGTGTGACAGTTTACTTTCATAGAGAGTAAAACCAAATTTTTGTTTTTGCAAACTTCACTAAAACAACTGGTTCTAGTAAAACTCACATGGATTCAATAATACAGGCATTTTTACACATTTTGCATGTTTAGTTTAGAAATTATGATTGAATACATTTTTATGGCTTTTTTCGCATTATCTCAGGATTTTAAGAACATTACTGTCATATTGAGTAAAGAAATACTTTTTGTGTTTGCAAGCCTTAAGAAAGCATATGTTTCGAGGAAAACTCCCAAGAATCCATTATTTCAAACATTATTAGCCATTTTGCATGAGTAGTTTAGGAGTTATGATTAAAAAACTGTCATATTGAGTGTGACAGTTTACTTTCATAGAGAGTAAAACCTAATTTTTGTTTTTGAAATCTTCACTAAAACAACTGGTTCTAGTAAAACTCACATGGATTCAATAATACAGGCATTTTTACACATTTTGCATGTTTAGTTTAGAATTTATGATTGAATACATTTTTATGGCTTTTTTCGCATTATTTCAGGATTTTAAGAACATTACTGTCATATTGAGTAAAAAAATACTTTTTGTGTTTGCAAGCCTTAAAAAAAGCATATGTTTCGAGGTAAACTCCCAAGGATCCATTATTTCAAACAATATTAGCCATTTTGCATGAGTGGTTTAGGAGTTATGATTAAAAAATTGTCATATTGAGTGTGACAGTTTACTTTCATAAAGAGTAAAACCTAATTTTTGCTTTTGCAATCCTTACTAAAACAACTGATTCTAGTGAAACTCACATGGATTTAATATTACTGGCATTTTTAGACATTTTGCATTGTTGGTTTAGGAATTATGTTGGAATACATTTTTATTGCTTTTTTAGCATTATCTCAGAATTTAAAGAACATTACTGTCATATAGAGTACAAAAAATACTTTTTGTATTTGCAAGCCTTAAGAAAGCATATGTTTCAAGGAAAACTCCCAAGGATCCATTATTTCAAACATTATTAGCCATTTTGCATGAGTAGTTTAGGAGTTATGATTAAAAAACTGTCATATTGAGTGTGACAGTTTACTTTCACAAAGAGTAAAACCTAATTTTTGTTTTTGCAAACTTCACTAAAACAACTGATTCTAGTAAAACTCACATGGATTCAATAATACAGGCATTTTTACACATTTTGCATGTTTAGTTTAGAAATTATGATTGAATACATTTTTATGGCTTTTTTCGCATTATCTCAGGATTTTAAGAACATTACTGTCATATTGAGTAAAAAAAATACTTTTTGTGTTTGCAAGCCTTAAGAAAGCATATGTTTCGAGGAAAACTCCAAAGAATCCATTATTTCAAACATTATTAGCCATTTTGCATGAGTGGTTTAGGAGTTATGATTAAAAACTTGTCATATTGAGTGTGACAGTTTACATTCATAAAGAGTAAAACCTAATTTTTGCTTTTGCAAACCTTACTAAAACAACTGATTCTAGTGAAACTCACATGGAATATAATATTACTGGCATTTTTAGACATTTTGCATTGTTGGTTTAGGAATTATGTTGGAATACATTTTTATTGCTTTTTTCGCATTATCTCAGAATTTTAAGAACATTACTGTCATATTGAGTACAAAAAATACTTTTTGTGTTTGCAAGCCTTAAGAAAGCATATGTTTCAAGGAAAACTCCCAAGGATCCATTATTTCAAACATTATTAGCCATTTTGCATGAGTAGTTTAGGAGTTATGATGAAAAAACTGTCATATTGAGTGTGACAGTTTACATTCACAAAGAGTAAAACCTAATTTTTGTTTTTGCAAACTTCACTAAAACAACTGATTCTAGGAAAACTCACATGGATTCAATAATACAGGCATTTTTACACATTTTGCATGTTTAGTTTAGAAATTATGATTGAATACATTTTTTATGGCTTTTTTCGCATTATCTCAGGATTTTAAGAACATTACTGTCATATTGAGTAAAAGAAATACTTTTTGTGTTTGCAAGCCTTAAAAAAGCATATGTTTCGAGGAAAACTCCCAAGAATCCATTATTTCAAACATTATTAGCCATTTTGCATGAATAGTTTAGGAGTTATGATTAAAAAACTGTCATATTGAGTGTGACAGTTTACTTTCATAAAGAGTAAAACCTAATTTTTGTTTTTGCAAACTTCACTAAAACAACTGATTCTAGTAAAACTCACATGGATTCAATAATACAAGCATTTTTACACATTTTGCATGTTTAGTTTAGAAATTATGATTGAATACATTTTTATGGCTTCTTTCGCATTATCTCAGGATTTTAAGAACATTACTGTCATATTGAGTAAAAAAATACTTTTTGTGTTTGCAAGCCATAAGAAAGCATATGTTTCGAGGTAAACTCCCAAGGAACTATTATTTTAAACATTATTAGCCATTTTGCATGAGTGGTTTAGGAGTTATGATTAAAAAATTGTCATATTGAGTGTGACAGTTTACTTTCATAAAGAGTAAAACCTAATTTTTGTTTTTGCAAACTTCACTAAAACAACTGATTCTAGTAAAACTCACATGGATTCAATAATACAGGCATTTTTACACATTTTGCATCTTTAGTTTAGAAATTATGATTGATTACATTTTTATGGCTTTTTTCGCATTATCTCAGGATTTTAAGAACATTACTGTCATATGGAGTAAAAAAAAATACTTTTTGTGTTTGCAAGCCTTAAGAAAGCATATGTTTCGGAAAACTCCCAAGAATCCATTTTTTCAAACATTAGCCATTTTGCATGAATAGTTTAGGAGTTATGATTAAAAAACTGTCATATTGAGTGTGACAGTTTACTTTCATAAAGAGTAAAACCAAATTTTTGTTTTTGCAAACTTCACTAAAACAACTGATTCTAGTAAAACTCACATGGATTCAATAATACAGGCATTTTTACACATTTTGCATGTTTATTTTAGAAATTATGATTGAATACATTTTTATGGCTTTTTTCGCATAATCTCAGGATTTTAGGAACATTACTGTCATATTGAGTAAAAACATACTTTTTGTGTTTGCAAGCCTTAAGAAAGCATATGTTTCGAGGAAAACTCCCAAGAATCCATTATTTAAAACATTATTAGCCCTTTTGCATGAGTAGTTTAGGAGTTATGATTAAAAAACTGTCATATTGAGTGTGACAGTTTACTTTCATAAAGAGTAAAACCTAATTTTTGTTTTTGCAAACTTCACTAAAACAATTGATTCTAGTAAAACTCACATGGAATCAATAATACAGGCATTTTTACACATTTTGCATGTTTAGTTTAGAAATTATGATTGAATACATTTTTATGGCTTTTTTCGCATTATCTCAGGATTTTAGGAACATTACTGTCATATTGAGTAAAAAAATACTTTTTGTGTTTGCAAGCCTTAAAAAAGCATATGTTTCGAGGAAAACTCCCAAGAATCCATTATTTCAAACATTATTAGCCCTTTTGCATGAGTAGTTTAGGAGTTATGATTAAAAAACTGTCATATTGAGTGTGACAGTTTACTTTCACAAAGAGTAAAACCTAATTTTTGTTTTTGCAAACTTCACTAAAACAACTGATTCTAGGAAAACTCACATGGATTCAATAATACAGGCATTTTTACACATTTTGCATGTTTAGTTTAGAAATTATGATTGAATAAATTTTTTATGGCTTTTTTCGCATCATCTCAGGATTTTAAGAACATTACTGTCATATTGAGTAAAAGAAATACTTTTTGTGTTTGCAAGCCTTAAAAAAGCATATGTTTCGAGGAAAACTCCCAAGAATCCATTATTTCAAACATTATTAGCCATTTTGCATGAATAGTTTAGGAGTTATGATTAAAAAACTGTCATATTGAGTGTGACAGTTTACTTTCATAAAGAGTAAAACCTAATTTTTGTTTTTGCAAACTTCACTAAAACAACTGATTCTAGTAAAACTCACATGGATTCAATAATACAGGCATTTTTACACATTTTGCATGTTTAGTTTAGAAATTATGATTGAATACATTTTTATGGCTTTTTTCGCATTATCTCAGGATTTTAAGAACATTACTGTCATATTGAGTAAAAAAAAACTTTTTGTGTTTGCAAGCCATAAGAAAGCATATGTTTCGAGGTAAACTCCCAAGGAACTATTATTTTAAACATTATTAGCCATTTTGCATGAGTGGTTTAGGAGTTATGATTAAAAAATTGTCATATTGAGTGTGACAGTTTACTTTCATAAAGAGTAAAACCTAATTTTTGTTTTTGCAAACTTCACTAAAACAACTGATTCTAGTAAAACTCACATGGATTCAATAATACAGGCATTTTTACACATTTTGCATCTTTAGTTTAGAAATTATGTTTGATTACATTTTTATGGCTTTTTTCGCATTATCTCAGGATTTTAAGAACATTACTGTCATATGGAGTAAAAAAAATACTTTTTGTGTTTGCAAGCCTTAAGAAAGCATATGTTTCGGAAAACTCCCAAGAATCCATTTTTTCAAACATTAGCCATTTTTCATGAATAGTTTAGGAATTATGATTAAAAAACTGTCATATTGAGTGTGACAGTTTACTTTCATAAAGAGTAAAACCAAATTTTTGTTTTTGCAAACTTCACTAAAACAACTGATTCTAGTAAAACTCACATGGATTCAATAATACAGGCATTTTTACACATTTTGCATGTTTATTTTAGAAATTATGATTGAATACATTTTTATGGCTTTTTTCGCATAATCTCAGGATTTTAGGAACATTACTGTCATATTGAGTAAAAACATACTTTTTGTGTTTGCAAGCCTTAAGAAAGCATATGTTTCGAGGAAAACTCCCAAGAATCCATTATTTAAAACATTATTAGCCCTTTTGCATGAGTAGTTTAGGAGTTATGATTAAAAAACTGTCATATTGAGTGTGACAGTTTACTTTCATAAAGAGTAAAACCTAATTTTTGTTTTTGCAAACTTCACTAAAACAACTGATTCTAGTAAAACTCACATGGAATCAATAATACAGGCATTTTTACACATTTTGCATGTTTAGTTTAGAAATTATGATTGAATACATTTTTATGGCTTTTTTCGCATTATCTCAGGATTTTAGGAACATTACTGTCATATTGAGTAAAAAAATACTTTTTGTGTTTGCAAGCCTTAAGAAAGCATATGTTTCGAGGAAAACTCCCAAGAATCCATTATTTCAAACATTATTAGCCCTTTTGCATGAGTAGTTTAGGAGTTATGATTAAAAAACTGTCATATTGAGTGTGACAGTTTACTTTCATAAAGAGTAAAACCTAATTTTTGTTTTTGCAAACTTCACTAAAACAACTGATTCTAGTAAAACTCACATGGAATCAATAATACAGGCATTTTTACACATTTTGCATGTTTAGTTTAGAAATTATGATTGAATACATTTTTATAGCTTTTTTCGCATTATCTCAGGATTTTAGGAACATTACTGTCATATTGAGTAAAAAAATACTTTTTGTGTTTGCAAGCCTTAAGAAAGCATATGTTTCGAGGAAAACTCCCAAGAATCCATTATTTCAAACATTATTAGCCCTTTTGCATGAGTAGTTTAGTAGTTATGATTAAAAAACTGTCATATTGAGTGTGACAGTTTACTTTCATAAAGAGTAAAACCTAATTTTTGTTTTTGCAAACTTCACTTAAACAACTGATTCTAGTTAAACTCACATGGATTCAATAATACAGGCATTTTTACACATTTTGCATGTTTAGTTTAGAAATTATGATTGAATACATTTTTATGGCTTTTTTCGCATTATCTTAGGATTTTAAGAGCATTACTGTCATATTGAGTAAAAAAATACTTTTTGTGTTTGCAAGCCTTAAGAAAGCATATGTTTCGAGGTAAACTCCCAAGGATCCATTATTTCAAACATTATTAGCCATTTTGCATGAGTGGTTTAGGAGTTATGATTAAAAAATTGTCATATTGAGTGTGACAGTTTACTTTCATAAAGAGTAAAACCTAATTTTTGCTTTTGCAAACCTTACTAAAACAACTGATTCTAGTGAAACTCACATGGATTTAAAATTCCTGGCATTTTTAGACATTTTGCATTGTTGGTTTAGGAATTATGTTGGAATACATTTTTATTGCTTTTTTCGCATTATCTCAGAATTTTAAGAACATTACTGTCATATTGAGTACAAAAAATACTTTTTGTGTTTGCAAGCCTTAAGAAAGCATATGTTTCGAGGAAAACTCCCAAGAATCCATTATTTCAAACATTATTAGCCCTTTTGCATGAGTAGTTTAGGAGTTATGATTAAAAAACTGTCATATTGAGTGTGACAGTTTACTTTCATAAAGAGTAAAACCTAATTTTTGTTTTTGCAAACTTCACTAAAACAACTGGTTCTAGTAAAACTCACATGGAATCAATAATACAGGCAGTTTTACACATTTTGCATGTTTAAGTTAGAAATTATGATTGAATACATTTTTATTGCTTTTTTTGCATTATCTCAGGATTTTAAGAACATTACTGTCATATTGAGTAAAAAATACTTTTTGTGTTTGCAAGCCTTAAGAAAGCATATGTTTCGAGGAAAACTCCCAAGGATCCATTATTTCAAACATTATTAGCCATTTTGCATGAGTAGTTTAGGAGTTATGATTAAAAAATTGTCATATTGAGTGTGACAGTTTACTTTCATAAAGAGTAAAACCTAATTTTTGTTTTTGCAAACTTCACTAAAACAACTGATTCTAGTAAAACTCACTTGGAATCAATAATACAGGCAGTTTTACACATTTTGCATGTTTAAGTTAGAAATTATGATTGAATACATTTTTATTGCTTTTTTTGCATTATCTCAGGATTTTAAGAACATTACTGTCATATTGAGTAAAAAATACTTTTTGTGTTTGCAAGCCTTAAGAAAGCATATGTTTCGAGGAAAACTCCCAAGGATCCATTATTTCAAACATTATTAGCCATTTTGCATGAGTAGTTTAGGAGTTATGATTACAAAATTGTCATATTGAGTGTGACAGTTTACTTTCATAAAGAGTAAAACCTAATTTTTCTTTTTGCAAACTTCACTAAAACAACTGATTCTAGTAAAACTCACATGGATTCAATAATACAGGCATTTTTACACATTTTGCATGTTTAGTTTAGAAATTATGATTGAATACATTTTTATGGCTTTTTTCGCATTATCTCAGGATTTTAAGAACATTACTGTCATATTGAGTAAAAAAATACTTTTTGTGTTTGCAAGCCTTAAGAAAGCATATTTTTCGAGGTAAACTCCCAAGGAACTATTATTTTAAACATTATTAGCCATTTTGCATGAGTGGTTTAGGAGTTATGATTAAAAAATTGTCATATTGAGTGTGACAGTTTACTTTCATAAAGAGTAAAACCTAATTTTTGCTTTTGCAAACCTTACTAAAACAACTGATTCTAGTAAAACTCACATGGATTCAATAATACAGGCATTTTTAGACATTTTGCATTGTTGGTTTAGGAATTATGTTGGAATAAATTTTTTTTTGCTTTTTTCGCATTATCTCAGAATTTTAAGAACATTACTGTCATATTGAGTAAAAAAATACTTTTTGTGTTTGCAAGATTTAAAAAAGCTTATGTTTCGAGGAAAACTCCTAAGGATGCAGTATTTCAGGCATCAATAGCCATTTTGCTTGTGTGGATTAGGAGTTTTTAAATAACTGTCATATTGCTTGTGGCAGTTATACTGTCATTATGAGTAAAACCTAATTTTTGTATTTTTAAACCTTAAAACCTCCTGATTCTAGTAAAATTCACAAATATACAATATTACAGGCATTTTTAGACATAATGCAGGTTTGGTTTTGGAGTTAGGTTTATAACTTTTCATATTTAGTATGACAGTTATACTGTCATATTAAGTAAAAAAAAAAAAAAAAGACGTGTCTTTGCAAACCTTACAAAATATTTTTTTCCAGTAAAACTCACAAAGATACATTTCTCTTATTAGCCATTTTGCATGTGTGGTTTCGGAATAATGTTTAAATAACTGTCAGATACAGAGACAGAGACAGTATACATGGGGAAGGCGTGGCGCAGTTGGGAGAGTGGCCGTTCCAGCAACCTGAGGGTTCTTGGTTCGATCCCCACCTTCTACCAACCTCGTCACGTCCGTTGTGTCCTTGAGGGAGACACTTTACCCTTGCTCCTGATGGGTTGTGGTTAGGGCCTTGCATGCCAGCTTCCGCCATCAGTGTGTGAATGTGTGTGTGAATGGATGAATGTAAAAATAGTGTCAAAGCGCTTTGTGTACCTTGAAGGTAGAAAAGCGCTATACAAGTATAGCCCATTTACCATAGTGAGTAAAACCAAATGTTTGTATTTACAAACCTTACAAAAACAACCCATTCTAGTAAAAGTCACACAGGTACAATATTTTAGGCATTTTTAGACATAATGCATGTTTGGTTTTGGAGTTATGTTTACATAACCTCCTTTCTGAGCCGCCACCTTATCGTGGTAGAGGAGTTTGCGGGGCCCACTGATCCTAGGAGCTATGCTGTCTGTGGGCTTCTATGCCCCCTCGTAGGCTCTCCCAAGACAAATAGGTCCTAGGTGAGGGATCAGACAAAGAGCAGCTCAAAGACCTTTATGAAAAGTACAAATCGAGGTCCTAGATTTTTCCTCGCCCGGATGCGGGTCACCGTGGCTCCCCTGTGGAGCCAGGCCCAGAGGTGGGGCACGATGGCGAGCGCCTGTTGGCTGGCTCAGCTCAATGAAGCAACGTGGTTCCCTCCTCCAATGGGCTCACCACTCATGGGCTGGGTTATAGAGGTCGGGTGCAGTGTGAGCTGAGCGGCAGCCAAAGGCAGGGCACTTGGCGGTCCGATCATCGGCTACATAAGCTAGCTCTTCTGACGTGAAATGTCACCTCGCTGGGAGGGAAGGAGCCTGAGCTGGTGTGCGAGATGGATAAGTTCCGGCTAGATATAGTTGGACTCACTTCGACGCACAGGAACCTGTTCTCTCGAGAGGGGCTGGACTCTCTTCCACTATGGCGTTGCAAGCAATGAGAGGCTGGGGTGGCAATTCTTGTTGTCCCCCCGGCTCAAAGACAAGAGTATGGGGTATCGGACTGTCTGATTGTGGCGGTTATGATCAGTGTCACCGATTCTGTTGTTAACTTTTATGGACAGAATTGCAGTCATGGCGTTGAGGGGATCCGGTTTGGTGGTTGCAGGATTAGGTCTCTGCTTTTTGCAGTTGATGTTGTCCTGATGGCTTCAACTGGCCAGGATCTCCAGCTCTCATTGGATGGCCCAGAGGTGGGGCACGATGGCGAGCGCCTGTTGGCTGGCTCAGCTCAATGAAGCAACGTGGTTCCCTCCTCCAATGGGCTCACCACTCATGGGCTGGGTTATAGAGGTCGGGTGCAGTGTGAGCTGAGCGGCAGCCAAAGGCAGGGCACTTGGCGGTCCGATCATCGGCTACATAAGCTAGCTCTTCTGACGTGAAATGTCACCTCGCTGGGAGGGAAGGCGCCTGAGCTGGTGTGCGAGATGGATAAGTTCCGGCTAGATATAGTTGGACTCACTTCGACGCACAGGAACCTGTTCTCTCGAGAGGGGCTGGACTCTCTTCCACTATGGCGTTGCAAGCAATGAGAGGCTGGGGTGGCAATTCTTGTTGTCCCCCCGGCTCAAAGACAAGAGTATGGGGTATCGGACTGTCTTATTGTGGCGGGTCGCTCCCTGTATGATCAGTGTAGGGCAGCCTTGGTCCACCAAGGCTGCCCTTTGTCACCGATTCTGTTGTTAACTTTTATGGACATAATTGCAGTCATGGCGTTGAGGGGATCCGGTTTGGTGGTTGCAGGATTAGGTCTCTGCTTTTTGCAGTTGATGTGGTCCTGATGGCTTCAACTGGCCAGGATCTCCATTGGATGGCCGAGTATGAAGCGACTGGGATGAGAATCAGCACCTCCAAGCCGAGTCCATGGTTCTCGCCCGGTAAAAGGTGGGGTGCCATTTCCAGGTTGAGGAGGCGATGGCACATACTAGATGGCCCCAAGTGGAGGAGTTCAAGTACCTAGGAGTCTTGTTCACGAGTGAGGGAAGAGTGGATCATGAGATCCACAGGCGGATCGGTGCGGCGTCTTCAGTAATGAGGACGCTATATCGATCCATTGTGGTGAAGAAGGAGCTGAGCCAGAATTAAAAGCTCTAAATTTACCGGTCGATCTACATTCCCATCCTGCACCCATGGTCATGGTTATGACCGAAAAGACAATATCAAAGACAAGCGGCCAAATTGAGTTTCCTCTGCCGGGTGGCGGGTCTCTCCCGAAGCTCTGTCATCCGGGAGGAACTCAGAGTAAAGCGCTGCTCCTCCACATTGAGAGGAGCCAGATGAGGTGGTTCGGGCATCTGCTCAGGATGCCACCCGAACGCCTCCCGAGGGAGGTGTTTAGGGCAAGTCCGACCGGCAGGAGGCCACGGGGAAGACCCAGGACACATTGGGAAGATTATGTCTCCCGGCTGGCCTGGGAACGCCTCAGGATCCCCCGAGAAGAGCTGGAAGAAGTGGCTGGGGAGAGGGAAGTCTGGGCTTCTCTGTTTAGGCTGCTGCCCCCGCAACCCGACCTTGGTTAAGCGGAAGAAAATGGATGGATTTAGTAACGACAACAAAAAATGATTCTAGTAAAACTCACATGGATACAATTTTACAGGTATTTTTAGACATAATGCATGTTTGGTTTTGGAATTATGTTTATATAACTTTCATATGTATTATGACAGTTATACTGTCATCTTGAGTAAAACTAACTTGTGTCTTTACAAACATTACAAACTATGTTTTTCCAGTAAAACTCACAAAAATAATGTTTTCCAGGCATTATTAGACATTTTTCATGTGTGGTTTAGGAAATATGTTTAAATAACTGTCATATTGAATGTGGCAGTTATACTGTTATTATGTGTAAAACCAAATTTTTGTACTCACATAGATTCAATATTACAGGCATTTTTAGACATTTCACATGTTTGAATACATTTTTATTGCTTTTTTCGTTAGGGCAAGGAAGGCCACGGGGAAGACCCAGGACACATTGGGAAGACTATGTCTCAGGCTGGCCTGGGAACGCCTCGGGATCCCCCGAGAAGAGCTGGACAAAGTGGCTGGGGCTTCTCTGCTTAGGCTGCTGCCCCCGCAACCCGACCTCGGATAAGCGGAAGAAAATGGATGGATTTAGTATGACAGTTATACTGTCATATTGAGTAAAAAAAACTATTTTTCATAGATTCAATATTACAGGCATCTTTAGATGGATTGCATGTTTGGTTTTGGAGATATGTTTATACAACTTTCATATTTAGTATGACAGTTATACTGTCATATTGAGTAAAAAAAAAAAAACTTGTGTCTGCAAACCTTACAAAAGATTATTATTCTAGTAAAATTAACAAAGATACATTTTTCCAAGCAGTATTAGCATTTGTTGTTTTGGAGTTATAATGCTTGCGTTGAGAGGCGACGGGCTCGGGTGGCAATTCTTGTTGCCCCCCGGCTCAAAGCCTGCACGTTGGAGTTCAACCCAGTGGACCAGTGGGTAGCTTTCCTCCGCCTTCGGGTGGGGGGACGGGTCCTGACTGTTGTTTGGCCTTACGCGCCAAACGGCAGCTCAGAGTACCCACCCTTTTTGGATTCACTCGAGGGAGTACTGGAAAGTGCTCCACCGGGTGATTCCCTCGTTCTACTGGGGGCCTTCAACGCTCATCTTGGCAACAACAGTGAAACCTGGAGAGGCGTGATTGGGAAGAATGGCCGCCCGGATCTGAACCCGAGTGGTGTTTTGTTATTGGACTTTTGTGCTCGTCACACATTGTCAATAACAAACACCAAGTTCAAACATAAGGGTGTCCATATGTGCACTTGGCACCAGGACACCCTAGGCCGCAGTTCCATGATCGATTTTGTAGTTGTGTCATCGGATTTGCGGTCTCATGTTTTGGACACTCGGGTGAAGAGAGGGGCGGAGCTTTCTACCGATCACCACCTGGTGGTGAGTTGGCTGCGATGGTGGGGGAGGATGCCTGACAGACCTGGCAGGCCCAAACGCATTGTGAGGGTTTGCTGGGAACGCCTCCGGAAGAACTTTGAACATGTCACGAGGGAGGCGCTGGACATTGAGTCTGAGTGGACCATGTTCCGTGCCTCTCTTGTCGAGCCGGCTGATTGGAGCTGTGGCCGCAAGGAGTTTGGTGCCTGTCGTGGCGGTAATCCTAGAACCCGCTGGTGGACACCAGCAGTGAGGGATGCCGTCAAGCTGAAGAAAGAGCCTATCGGGTCCTTTTGGCTCATGGGACTCCAGAGGCAGCCGACAGGCCAAGCGAAGTGCGGCTTCAGCGGTCGCAGAGGCAAAAACTCGGACATGGGAGGAGTTTGGAGAAGCCATGGAAAACGACTTCCAGACGGCTTCGAGGCGATTCTGGACCACCATCCGCCGGCTCAAGGGGGGGCAGCAGTGCACTGTAACACCGTGTATGGTGAGGATGGTGCGCTGCTGACCTCTACTGCAGCTGTTATTGATCGGTGGAGGGAATACTTCGAAGACCTCCTTAATCCCACCAACATGTCTTCCTATGCGGAAGCATTGCCTGGGGAATCTGTGGTGGGCTCTCCTATTTCTGGGGCTGATGATGCCAAGGTAGTTAAAAAGCTCCTCAATGGCAACGCCCTGGGGGTGGATGAGATCCGTCCGGAGTTCCTTAAGGCTCTGGATGCTGTGGGGCTGTCTTGGTTGACAAGACTCTGCAACATCTCGTGGACATCGGGGGCGGTACTTCTGGATTGGGAGACCGGGGTGGTGGTTCCTCTCTTTAAGAAGGGGAACCAGAGGGTGTGTTTCAACAATCGTGAGATCACACTCCTCAGTCTTCCCGGTAAGGTCTATTCATGTGTACTGGAGAAGAGGCTACGCCGGATAGTCGAACCTCGGATTCAGGAGGAACAGTGTGGTTTACGTCCTGGTCGTGGAACTGCGGACCAGCTTTATACTCTCGGCAGGGTCCTTGAGGGTGCATGGGAGTTTGCCCAACCAGTCTACATGTGCTTTATGGACTTGGAGAAGGCATTCGACCATTTACCCCTGGAAGTCCTGTGGGGAGTGCTTAGAGAGTATGGGGTAACGGACTGTCTTATTGTGGCGGTTCGCTCCCTTTGCAAGAGTCAGAGCTTGGTCCGCATTGCCGGCAGTAAGTCGGACCCGTTTCCAGTGAGGGTTGGACTCCGCCAAGGCTGCCCTTTGTCACCGATTCTGTTCATAACCTTTATGGACAGAATTTCTAGGCGCAGTCAGGGCGTTGAGGGGATCCGGTTTGGTGTCTGCAGGATTAGGTCTCTGCTATTTGCAGATGATGTGGTCCTGATGGCTTAATCTGGCCAAGATCTTCAACCCTCACTGGATCGGTTCGCAGACGAGTGTGAAGTGACTGGGATGTGAATCAGCACCTCCAAGTCCGAGTCCATGGTTCTCGCCCGGAAAAGGGTGGAGTGCCATCTCCGGGTTGGGGTGGAGATCTTGCCCCAAGTGGAGGAGTTCAAGGACCTCAGAGTCTTGTTCACGAGTGAGGGAAGAGTGGATCGTGAGATCGACAGGCGGAACGGTGCGGCGTCTTCAGTAATGCGGACGCTGTATTGATCCGTTGTGGTGAAGAAGGAGCTGAGCCGGAAGGCAAAGCTCTCGATTTACCGGTTCGATCTACGTTCCCATCCTCACCTATGGTCATGAGCTTTGTGTCATGGCCAAAAGGACAAAATCACGGGTACAAGCGGCCGAAATGAGTTTCCTCCGCCGGGTGGCGGGGCTCTCCCTTAGAGATAGGGTGAGAAGCTCTGTCATCCGGGAGGAGCTCAAAGTAAAGCCATTGCTCCTCCATTTCGAGAGGAGCCAGATGAGGTGGTTCGGGCATCTGGTCAGGATGCCACCCGAACGCCTCCCTAGGGAGGTGTTTCGGGCACGTCCGACCGGTAGGAGGCCCAGGAAGACCCAGGAAACGGGAAGCTTATCTCTCCCGGCTGGCCTGGAACGCCCCAGGATCCCCCGGGAGGAGCTGGACGAAGTGGCTGGGGAGAGGAAAGTCTGGGCTTCCCTGCTTAGGCTGCAGCCCCCGCAACCCGACCTCGGATAAGCGGAAGAAAATGGATGGCTGGATGGATGGAGTTATGTTTAAATAACTGTCATAAAGAGTAAAACCTCATTTTGGTATTTGTAAACCTTACCAAAACAACTGATTTTAGTAAAACTCACACAGATTCAATATTACAGGCATTTTTAGACATTTTGCTTATTTGGTGTAGGAATTATGATGGAATACATTGTTTTTGCTTATTTCGCATTATCTCAGGATTTTAAGAACTTTACTGTCATATAGAGGAAACCAAATACTTTTTGTGTTTGCAAGCCTTAAAAAAGCATATGTTTCGAGTAAAACTCACAAGAATGCCTTATTTCAGGCATTATTAGCCATTTTTTATGTGTAGTTCAGGCATACTTGCCAATACTCCTGGATTTTCCAGGAGACTCCCGAAATTCAGCGCATCTCACGAAAACCTCCCGGGACAAATTTTCTCCCGAAAATCTCCCGAAATTCAGGCTGATCTGAGTGAGGACAGCCTGTATTCACGTCTGCTTTCCCACGATATAAACAGCATGCCTGCCCAATCACGTTATAACTGTAGAATGATCGAGGGCGAGTTCTTGGTTTCTTATGTGGGTTTATTGTTAGGTAGTTTCATTAAGGTCCTCCCAGCGCGGTAACAACACAAAACAACAGCAGTCACGTTTTCGTCTACCGTAAAGCAGTTTGTCTGCCGTAAACAGCAATGTTGTGACACTCTTTAAACAGGGCAATACTGCCATCTACTGTACATGCATGTGTGCCAATAACATCCAGGGCTTTTAGAGAATGCAGTGCACAACTGCGCACACAACAAGGAGACAAAGCAGAAGAACGCGGAAGATACAGCCATGGCGACGCCGACGACGAGTAAGATGAAGAAACAGGCATTTTTAAACATAATGCAGGTTTGGTTTTAGGGTTATGTTTATACAACTTTCATATTTAGAATGACAGTTATACAATCATATTGAGTAAAAAAAACTAACTTGTGTCTTTACACACATCACAATTTTTTTTTTTTTTTCAGGAAAACTCACAAAGATACATTTCTCCAGGGATTATTAGCCATTTTTTATGTGCGGTTTAGGAGTTACATTATGTTTAAATAACTGTCAGATTGAATGTGACAGTATACTGTCATAGTGAGTAAAACCTACTTTTTGTATTTGTAAACCATACCAAATTACCTGATTCTGGTAAAACTCACATAGATACAATATTACAGGCATTTTTAGACATAATGCATGTTTAGTTTTGGAGTTATGCTTATAATACTTTTACATTTGGTATGATACTGTCATATTGAGTAAAAAAAAACAAATTTGTGTCTTTATAAACATTACGAATTATTTTTTTCCAGTAAAACTCACATAGATACATTTCTCCAGGCGTTTTTAGCCATTTTACATTGGTTTAGTAGCTATGTTTAAATAACAGTCAGATTGAATGTGACAGTATACTGTCAAAGTGAGTAAAGCCAATATTTTGTATTTGCAAACCTTACAAAAACAACTGTTTCTAGTAAAACTCACATGGATACAATATTACAGGCATTTTTAGACATAATGCATGTTTGGTTTTGGAGTTATGTTTATATAACTTTCAAATTTAGTATGACGGTTATACTGTCATATTGAGTAAAAAAAAGTAACTTGTGTCTTTACAAACCTTACAAAATATTTTTTTCCCAGTAAAACTCACAAAGATACATTTCTCCAGGCATTATTAGCCATTTTGCATGTATGGTTTAGGAGTTATGTCTAAATAACTGTCATATCAAATGTTGCAGTTATACTGTCATTATTAATATGACCCAAGTGTTGTATTTGTAAACCTTACCAAAATATCTGATTCTGGTAAAACTCACATAGATTCAATACTACAGGCTTTTTTAGACCGATTGCAAGTTTGGTTTTGGAGTTATGTTTATTTAACTTTCATATTTATTATGACAGTTATAAAACTTGTGTCTTTACAAACCTTACAAAATATTTTTTTCCCAGCAAAACTCACAAAGATTCATTTCTCCAGGCATTACTAGCCATTTAGCATGTTTGGATTAGGAGAGATAACTGTCAGATTGAATGTGACAGTTATTTTTAAAACTGTCCTAGTGAGTAAAACCAATATTTTTATTTGCAAAAGTTACAAAAACATATGATTCTAGTAAAACTTACATGGACACAATATTACAGGCATTTTTAGACATAATGCATGTTTGGTTTTGGAGTTATGTTTGTATAACTTTTACATTTAATATGACAGTTAGTTATACTGTCAAATTGAGTAAAAAAAAAAAACTAACTAGTGACTTTACAAACCTTACAAAATATTTTTTTTTCCAGTAAAACTCACAAAGATACCTTTCTCCAGGCATTATTAGCCAATTAGCATATTTTGTTTAGAAGTTATGTTTAAATAACTGTCATTTTGAATGTGGCAGTTATACTGTCATTATGAGTAAAACCTATTTTTTGTATTTGTAAACCTTACCAAAATACCTGTTTCTAGTGAAACTCACATGGATTCAAAATTCATGCATTTTTAAACATAAGGCATGTTTGGTTTTGGAGTTATGTTTATATAACTTTCATATTTAGTATGACAGTTATACCATCATATTGAGTAAAAAAAAACTAACTTGTGTCTTTACAAACCTTACAAAGCATTGTTTTCCAGTAAAACTCACACATATACATTTGTCCAGGCATTATTAGCCTTTGAGCATGTTTGGTTTAGGAGTTATGTTTAAATAAATGTCATTTTGAATGTGGCAGGTATATTGTCATTATGAGTAAAACCTAATTTTTGTATTTGTAAACCTTACCAAAATACATAATTCAGGTAAAACTCATGTATAAAAAATATTACAGGCATTTTTAGACATAATGCATGTTTTAGTTTGGAATTATGTTTATATAACTTTCATATTTAGTAAGAGAGCTTATTGTCATATTGAGTAAAAAAAAAAGTAACTTGTGTCTTTACAAACCTTACAAAATATTTTTTTTTCCAGTAAAACTCACAAAGATACATTTTTCCAGGGATTATTAGCCAATATGTGTGGTTTAGGAGTCATATTTAAGTAACTGTCATATTGAGTGTGGCAGTTATACTGTCATTATGAGTAAAACCTAATTTTTGTATTTGTAAACCTTAACAAAATACCTGATTCTAGTAAAACTCACATAGATTCAATATTACAGGCATTTGTAGACGGATTGCATGTTTGGTTTTGAAGATTTGTTTATAAACTTTCAAATTTAGTAAGACAGTTATACCATTATATTGAGTAAAAAAAACTAACTTGTGTCTTTACAAACCTTACAAAATATTTTTGTCCAGTAAAACTCACAAAAATACATATCTCCAGGCATTATTAGCCATTTTGCATCTGTGGTTTCGAATTTATGTTTAAATAACATTAGGATTGAATGTGACAGTATACTGTCATTGTGAGTAAAACCAAAATTTTGTATTTGCAAACTTTTAAAAAAAAGTTTCTACTAAAACTCACATTGACACAATATTATAAGCATTTTTAGACATAATGCATGTTTGGTTTTGGAGATATGTTTATATAACTTTTACATTTAGTATGACAGTTATAGTGTCATATGGAGTAAAAAAAACTAACTTGTGTCTTTACAAACATTACATTTTTTTTTCCAGTAAAATTCACAAAGGCACATTTCTGTATATTGTCATAGTGAGTAAAACCAGTATTTTGTATTTGCAAAACTTACAAAAACAACTGATTCTGGTAAAATTCAATATTACAGGCAATTTTAGACGGATTGCAAGTTTGGTCTTGGAGTTATGTTTTTATAATTTTCATATTTAGTATGACAGTTATACTGTCATATTGAGTAAAAAAAACTAACTTGTGTTTTTACAAACCTTACAAAATATTTTTTTCCAGAAAAATACACAGATATATATTTATCTCGAGGCATTATTAGTCATTTTGAATTTGTGTATTAGGAGTTATGTTTCAATAACTGTCAGATTGAATGTGACAGTATACTGTCATAGAGAGTAAAACCAATATTTTGTATTTGCAAAACTTACAAAAACAACTGATTCTAGTAATACTCACATAGATACATCATTGCAGGTATTTTTAGACATAATGCATGTTTGGTTTTGGAGTTATGTTTATATAACTTTGACATTTAGTATGAAAGTTATACTTTCTTTTTGAGTTAAAAAAACTAACTTGTGTCTTTATAAACCTTACAAAATGTTTTTTTTCCAGTAAATATACAATTCTCCAGGCATTATTAGCCATTTAGCATGTTTGGTATAGGAGTTATGTTTAAAAAAACTGTCATTTGGAATGTGGCAGTTATACTGTCATTATGAGTAAAACCTAATTTTTGTATTTGTAAACCTTACCAAAATACTTGATTCTAGTAAAACTCACACAAATTCAAAAATACAGGCATTTTTAGACGGGTTGCATGTTTGGTTTTGGAGTTATGTTTATATAACTTTCATATTTAGTATGACAATTATACCATCATATTAAATAAAAGAAAAAACTTGTGTCTTTATAAACCTTACAAATTATTTCTTTCCAGTAAAACTCACAAAAATACATTCCTCCAGTTAATATTAACCAATTTGCATGTGATTTAGGAGTCATGTTTAAATAACTGTCATTTTGAATGTGGCAGTTATATTGTCAATATGAGTAAAACCTTAATTTTTGTATTTGTAAACCTTACCAAAATAACGGATTGATAATACTCACGGATATAAAATATTACATGCATTTTTAGACATAATGCATGTTTAATTTTGGAGTTATGTGTAAATAACTTTCATATTTAGTATGACAGCTATACTGTCATATTAAATAAATAAAAAACATTTTGTGTCTTTGCAAACCTTACAAAAGATACTTTTTCTAGTAAAACTAACAAGGATACATGTCTCCAGGCATTATTAGACATATTACATGTTTGGTGTAGGAATTATGTTAAAAAACATTTTTTTTGCTTTTTTCGCATTATCTCAGGATTTTAAGAATATTACTGTCATATTGAGTAAAAAACTACTTTTTGTGTTTGCAAGCCTTAAAATACCATATATTTCGAGTAACACTCACAAGGATGCATTGTTTTAGGCTTTATTAGCCTTTTTTGCATGTATGGTTAGAAAGTTATGTTTAAATAACTGTCAAATTGAATGTAGCAGTTTTACTGTCATTATGAGAAAAACTTAATTTTTGTATTTTGAAAACCTTACCAAATTACCTGATTGTGGTAAAACTCACATAGATACAATATTACAGGCATTTTTAGACTTAATGCATCTTTACTTTTGGAGTTATGTTCATATAACTTTCATATTTGGTATGACGGTTATACTCTCATATTGAATTAAAAAAACTAACTTGTGTCTTTGCAAAACTTACAAAAGATTATTTTTCTAGTAACACTAACAAAGATACATGTCTTCAGGCATTATTAGACATTTTGCATGTTTGGTGTAGGAATTATGTTGAAAAACATTGTTATTGCTTTTTTGGCATTATATCGGTATTTTAAGAACATTACTGCCATTTTGAGGAAAAAACTACTTTTTGTTTTGGCAAGCCTTAAAATAGCATATGTTTCGAATAAAACTCACAAAGATGCATTGTTTTAGGCTTTATTGGCCTATTTGCATGTGTTATTATGAAGATATGTTTAAATAACTGTCAAATTGAATTTAGCAGATGAACTGTCATTATGACAAAAACCCAATTTTTGTATTTGTAAACCTTTCCAAATTACCTGATTCTGGTTAAACTCACATAGATACAATATTACAGGCATTTTTAGACAAAATGCATCTTTACTTTTGGAGTTATGTTTATATAACTTTCATATTTGGTATGACAGTTATACATATTGAATTAAAAAAATTAACTTGCGTCTTTGCAAAACTTACAAAAGATTATTTTTCTAGTTAAACTAACAAGGATACATGTCTCCAGGCATTATTAGACATTTTGCATGTTTGGTGTAGGAATGATGTTAAAAAACATTTTTATTGCTTTTTTCGCATTATCTCAGTATTTTAAGAATATTACTGTCATTTTGAGGAAAAAACTACTTTTTGTTTTGGCAAGCCTTAAAATAGCATATGTTTCGAGTAAAACTCACATGCATTGTTTTAGGCTTTATTGGCCTATTTGCATGTGTTATTATGAAGATATGTTTAAATAACTGTCAAATTGAATTTAGCAGATATACTGCCATTATGACAAAAATCCAATTTTTGCATTTGTAAACCTTTCCAAATTACCTGATTCTGGTTAAACTCACATATATACAATATTACAGGCATTTTAAGACATAATGCATGTTCAGTTTTGGAGTTATGTTTATATAACTTTCATATTTGGTATGTCTTTTATACTGTCATATTGAATTAAAAAAACTAACTTGCGTCTTTGGAAAACTTACAAAAGATTATATTTCTAGCAAAACTAACAAGGATACATGTCTCCAGGCTTTATTAGACATTTTGCATGTTTGGTGTAGGAATTATGTTGAAAAACATTGTTATTGCTTTTTTCGCATTATCTCAGGATTTTAAGAAGATTACTGTCAAATTGAGGAAAAAACTACTTTTTGTGTTTGCAAGCCTTATAATTGCATATGTTTCGAGTAAAACTTACAAGGATGCATTGTTTTAGGCTTTATTAGGCGTGACGAAGTTGGTAGAGTGGCCGTGCCAGCATTCGGAGGGTTGCTGGTTACTGGGGTTCAATCCCCACCTTCTACCATCTTAGTCACGTCCATTGTGTCCTTGGGCAAGACTTTTCACCCCTTGCTCCTGATGGCTGCTGGTTAGCGCCTTGCATGGCAGCTCCCGCCATCAGTGTGTGAATGTGTGTGTGAATAGATGAATGTGGAAATACTGTCAAAGCGCTTTAAGTACCTTGAAGGTAGAAAAGCACTATACAAGTATAACCCATTTATTTGCATGTTTGGTTAGGAAGTTATGTTTAAAAAACTGTCAAATTGAATGTAGCAGTTATACTGTCATTATGAGAAAAACACCATTTTTGTATTGGTAAACCTTGCAAAATTACCTGATTCTGGTAAAACTCACATAGATACAAAATTTTAGGCATTTTTAGATAAAATGCATGTTCATTTTTGGAGTAATGTTTATATAGCTTTTACATTTAGTTTGACAGTTATACTGTCATATTGAATTAAAAAACTAACTTGCGTTGTTGCAAAACTTACAAAAGATACATTTTCTAGTAAAACTAACAAAATATACATGTCTCCAGTTATTATTAGACATGTTGCATGTTTGGTGTAGGAATTATGTTGAAAAACATTTGTATTGCTTATTTCACATTATCCCAGGATTTTAAGAACATTACTGTCATATTGAGTAAAAATCTACTTTTTGTGTTTGCAAGCCTTAAAATAGCATTTGTTTCGAGTAAAACTCACAAGGATGCATTGGTTTAGCCTTTATTAGCCTAGTTGCATGTGTGGTTAGGAAATTATGTTTAAATAACTGTCAAATTGAATGTAGCAGATATACTGTCATTATGAGTAAAACCCAATTTTTGTTTTTTTAAACCTTACCAAATTACCTGATTCTTGTAAAACTCACATATATACAATATTTTCGGCATTTTTAGACATAATGCATGTTTAGTTTTGGAGTAATGTTTATATAACTTTTACATTTAGTTTGGCAGTTATACTGTCATATTGAATTAAAAAAACTAACTTGCGTCGTTGCAAAACTTACAAAAGATACATTTTCTAGTAAAACTAACAAAATATACATGTCTCCAGTTATTATTAGACATGTTGCATGTTTGGTGTAGGAATTATGTTGAAAAACATTTTTATTACTTTTTTCGCATTATCTCAGGATTTAAGAACATTACTGGCATATTGAGTAAAAAACTACTATAACAGTATACTGTCACATTCAATCTGACCGTTATTTAAACATAACTCCTAAGCCATGCTTGCAAAATGTCTAATAATGCTTGGAGAAATGTATCTTTGTAAGTTCTACTGGAAAAAAATAGTTTGTAAGGTATGTAAAGACACAAGATCGCTTTTTTTGTACTCAATATGACAGTATAACTGTCATACTAAATATAAAAGTTGAATAAATATAACACCAAAACCAAACTTGCAATCCGTTTAAAAATGCCTGTTATATTGAATCTATGTGAGTTTTACCAGAATCAGGTATTTTGGTAAGGTTTACAAATAAAAAATTGGGTTTTACTCATAATGACAGTAACTGCAACATTTGATATGACAGTTATTTAACATGACTCCTAAACCAAACATGATAAATGGCTAATAATGCCTAGAGAAATGTATCTTTGTGAGTTTTACTGGAAAAAAATAATTTGTAAGGTTTATAAAGAGACAAGATAGTTTTTTTTATTTAATATGCCATTTTAACTGTCACACTAAATATTAAAGTTATATAAACATAACTCCAAAACCAAACATGCAATCGGTCTAAAAATACTTGTGATATTGAATTTATGTGAGTTTAACCAGAATCAGTTGTTTTTGTAAGGTTTGCAAATACAAAATATTGGTTTTATTCACTATGACAGTATACTGTCACATTCAATCTGACAGTTATTTAAACATAACTACCAAACCAAACATGCAAAATTGCTAATAATGCCTGGAGAAATGTATCTTTGTGAGATTACTGGAAAAAAATATTTTGTAAGGTTTGTAAAGACACAAGTTAGTTTTTTTTACTCAATATGACAGTATAGCGGTCATATTAAATATGAAAGTTATAGAAACATAACTCCAAAATCAAACATGCATTGTGTCTAAAAATGCCTGTAACGTTCTATCTATGTGAGTTTTACCAGAATCAGGTATTTTGGTAAGGTGTACATATACAAAAATTAGGTTTTACTTATAATGACAGTATAACTGATACATTCAATTTGGCAGTTATTTAAAATGAACTCCTAAACCACACATGCAAAAAGGCTAATAATGCCTAAAACAATGCAAACTTGTGAAATGTCCTCGAAACATAAGATTTTTTAAGGCTTGCAAATACAAAAAGTAGTTTTTTACTCAATATAACAGTAATGTTCTTAAAATCCTGATATAAACCGAACATGCAAAATGTCTAAAAATGCCTTTTATATCGAATCCATGTGAGTTTTACTGTAAGGTTTGTAAAAACAAAAAATAAGTTTTGTCACTATGACAGTATAGTGTCACACTCAATATGACAGTTATTTAAACATAACTCCTAAACCACACATGAAAATTGACAAATAATGCCTGACATAATGCATCTTGGGAGTTTTACTCGAAATATATGCTTTTTTAGATCTTGCAAACACAAAAAGTAGTTTTTTATTCAATATGACAGTAATGTTCTTAAAATCCTAGATAACGGGAACAAAGCATCCATCCATCGATCCATCCATCTTCTTCCGCTTATCCGAGGTCGGGTCACGGGGGCAGCAGCTTAAGCAGGGAAGCCCAGACTTCCCTCTCCCCAGCCACTTCGTCCAGCTCCTCCCGGGGGATCCCGAGGCGTTCCCAGGCCAGCCGGGAGAGATAGTCTTCCCAGCGTGTCCTGGGTCTTCCCCGTGGCCTCCTACCGGTCGGACGTGCCCAAAACACCTTCCTAGGGAGGCGTTCGGGTGGCATCCTGACCAGATGCCCGAAACACCTCATCTGGCTCCTCTCGATGTGGAGGAGCAGCAGCTTTACTTTGAGCTCCCCCCGAAAGACAGAGCTTCTCACCCTATCTCTAAGGGAGAGCCCCGCCACTCGGCGGAGGAAACTCATTTCGGCCGCTTGTACCCGTGATCTTGTCCTTTCGGTCATGACCCAAAGCTCATGACCATAGGTGAGGATGGGAACGTAGATCGACCGGTAAATCGAGAGCTTTGGCTTCCGGCTCAGCTCCTTCTTCACCACAACGGATCGATACAGCGTCCGCATTACTGAAGACGCCGCACTGATCCGCCTGTCGATCTCACGATCCACTCTTCCCCCACTCGTGAACAAGACTCCGAGGTACTTGAACTCCTCCACTTGGGGCAAGATCTCCCCCCCAACCCGGAGATGGCACTCCACCCTTTTCCGGGAGAGAACCATAGACTCGGACTTGGAGGTGCTGATTCCCATCCCAGGTTCGCAGCTGAGTGTGAAGCGAAAAAAGCAATACAAATGTATTTAAACATAACTCCTAAACAACATATGCTAAATGGCTAATAATGCCTGGGGAAATGTATCTTTGTGAGTTGTACTGGACACAAATATTTTGTAAGGTTTGTAAAGACACAATTTTTTTACTCAATATGATTGTATAACTGTCATACTAAATATGAAAGTTATATAAACATAACTCCAAAACAAAACATGCCTTATGTCTAAAAATGCTTGAATTTTGAATCTATGTGAGTTTTACTAGAAACAGGTATTTTGGTAAGGTTTACAAATACAAAAATTGGGTTTTACTCATAATGACAGTATAACTGCCACATTCCAAATGACAGTTTTTTTAAACATAACTCCTAAACCAAACATGCAAAATGGCTAATAATGCCTGGAGAAAGGTATCTTTGTGAGTTTTACTGGGAAAACAAATATTTTGTAAGGTTTGTAAAGACATAAGTTCGTTTTTTTACATCAAAAAGACAGTATAACTGTCATACTAAATGTAAAAGTTATATAAACAATACTCGAAAACCAAACATGCATTATGTCTAAAAATGCCTGTAATATTGTATTCATGTAAATTTAACTAGAATCAGTTGTTTTTGTAGGGTTTGCAAATACAAACTATTGGTTTTACTCACTATGACAGTATACTGTCAGATTCAATCTGACAGTTATTTAAACATAACTCCTAAACCACAAATGCAAATTGGTTAATAATGCCTGGAGAAATGTATCTTTAGGAGGTTTACTGGAAAAAAATATTTTGTAAGGTTTTTAAAGACACAAGTTAGTTTTTTTTACTTAATATGACAGTATAACTGTCATACTAAATATGAAAGTTTTATAAACATAACTCCAAAACCAACATGCAACCCGTCTAAAAATGCCTGTAATATTGAATCCATGTGAGTTTTACTAGAATCAAGTATTTTGGTAAGGTTTACATATAAAAAAATTAGGTTTTACTCATAATGACAGTATAACTGCCACATTCAATCTGATAGTTATTTAAACCTAACTCCTAAACCAAACATGCTAAATGGCTAATAATGCCTGGGGAAATGTATCTTTGTGAGATTTACTGGAAACAAATATTTTGTAAGATTTGTAAAGACACAATTTAGTTTTTTTTACTCAATATGATTGTATAACTGTCATACTAAATATGAAAGTTAATGCATGGTCAGTTTTGTAGTTATGTTGATATAACTTTCATATTTAGTATGACAGTTTCACTGTCATATTGAATTAAAAAAACTAACTTGCGTCGAAGCAAAACTTACAAAATATATGTTTTTTAGTAAAACCAACAAAGATACATGTCTCTAGGCATTATTAGACATGTTGCATGTTTAATTTAGGAATTATATTGAAAAACATTTGTATTGCTTATTTCGCATTACCTTAGGATTTTAAGAATATTACTGTCATATTGAGTAAGAAACTACATTTTGTGTTTGCAAGCCTTAAAAAAGCATATGTTTTGAGTAAAACTCACAAGGATGCATTGTTTTAGGCTTTTTTAGCCTTTTTGCATGTGTGGTTAGGAAGTAATGTAAATGTAAACTAAATGTAGCAGTAATAATGTCAGTATGAGTAAAACCTAATTTTGTATTTGTAAACCTTACCAAATTACCTGATTCTGGTAAAACTCACATTGATACAATATTTTAGACATTTTTAGACATAATGCATGTTCATTTTTGGAGTTATGTTTATATAATTTTTACATTTAGTATGACAGTTATACTGTCATATTGAATTAAAAAAACTAACTTGCGTCTTTGCAAAACTTACAAAAGATTATTTTTCTAGTAAGTTGTTTCCAGTAAATCTCACAAAGATACATTTCCCCAGGCATTATTAGCCATTTAGCATGTTTGGTTTAGGAGGTATGTTATGTTAAATAACTGTTATATTGAGTGTGGCAGTTATACTGTATTTATGAGTAAAACCAAATTTTTGTTTTTGTAAACCTTACCAAAATACTTGATTCTAGTAAAACCCACATAGATTCAATAATACAGGCATTTTTAGACGGATTGCGTGTTTGGTTTTGGAGTTATGTTTGTATAACTGTCATTTTGAATGTGGCAGTTATACTGTCATTATAAGTAAAAAAAACTAACGTGTGTCTTTACAAACCTTACAAAATATTTTTTTTTCCAGTTAAACTCACAAAGATACATTTCCCCAGGCATTATTAGCCATTTATCATGTTTGGTTTAGGAGTTATGTTTAAATAACTGTCATATTGACTGTGGCAGATATACTGTCATTATGAGTAAAACCTATTTTTTGTATTTGTAAACCTGACCAAAATACTTGATTCTGATTAAACTCACATAGATACAATATTACAGGATTCTTTAGACATAAAGCATGTTTCGATCATATTGAGTAAAACAACTAACTTGTGTCCATACAAACCTTACAAAATATTTTTTTTTTCCAGTAAAACTCACAAAAATAAATTTCTCCAGTTATTATTAGCCATTTTGCATCTGTGGTTTAGAATTTATGTTTAAATAACAGTCAGATTGAATGTGACAGTATACTGTCATAGTGAGTAAAACCAAAATGTTGTATTCACAAACCTTACAAAAACAACTGATTCTAAAAACTCACATGAATACATACAATATTATAGGAATTTTAGACATAATGCATGTTTGGTTTTGGAGTTATGTTTAAATAACTGTTATATTGAGTGTGGCAGTTATACTGTATTTATGAGTAAAACCTAATTTTTGTATTTGTAAACCTTACCAAAATACTTAATTCTTGTAAAAATCACATAGATTCAATAATACAGGCATTTTTAGACAGATTGCATGCTTGGTTTTGGAGTTATGTTTATATAACTTTCATATTTAGTATGACAGTTATACTGTCATATTAAGTAAAAAAAAACCTAACTTGTGTCTTTAAAAACCTTACAAAATATTTTTTTCCAGTAAAACTCACAAAGATAAATTTCATAACCAATTTGTATTTGTGGTTTAGGATTATTGTTTAAATAACTGTCAGATTGAATGTGACAGTATACTGTCATAGTGAGTAAAACCAATATTTTGTATTTGCAAACCTTACAAAAACAACTGATTCTAGTTAAACTCACATGAATACAATATTACAGGCATTTTTAGACATAATTCCTGTTTGGTTTTGGAGTTAAGTTATAATGAGTGTGGCAGTTATACTGTCAATATAAGTAAAAAAATATTGTTTATATTTGTAAACCTTACCAAAATACCTGATTCTAGTAAAACTCACATAAATTCAATTTTACAGCCATTTTTATACGAATTGCATGTTTGGTTTTGGAGTTATTTTTATATAACTTTCATATTTGTATGACAGTTATACCATCATATTGAGTAAAACAAACAACTAATTTGTGTCTTTACAAACCTTACAAAATATTTGTTACCAGTAAAACTCACAAAGATACATTTCTCCAGGCATTTTTTGCCATTTTGCATGTGTGGTTTAGGAGTTATGTTTAAATAACTGTCAAATTGAGTGTGGCAGTTATACTGTCATTATAAGTAAAACCTAATTTTTGTATTTGTAAACCTTACCAAAATACCTGATTCTAGTTAAACTCACATATATTCAATATTACAGACATTTTTATACGGATTGCATGTTTGGTTTTGGAGTTATGTTTATATAACTTTCATATTTAGTATGACAGTTATACAATCATATTGAGTAAAAAAAACTAACTTGTGTCTTCACAAACCTTACAATTTTTTTTTTCCCCAGTAAAACTCACAAAGATACATTTCTCCAGGCTATATTAGCCATTTTGCATGTGTGGTTTAGGAGTTATGTTTAAATAACTGTCAAATCAAATGTTGCAGTTATACTGTCATTATGAGTAAAACCCAGGCTTTGTATTTGTCAACCTTACCAAAATACCTGATTCTGGTAAAACTCACATAGATTCATAATTACAGGCAGTTTAAGACATATTGCAAGTTTGGTTTAGGAGTTTGGTTTTGGAATTATGTTTATATAACTTTCATATTTAGTATGACATTCATACCATCATATTGAGTAAAAAAAAAAAAACTTTTGTCTTTACAAACCTTACAAAATATTTTTTTCTAGTAAAACTTACAAAGATACATTTCTCCAGGCATTATTAGCCATTTTGCATGTGAGGTTTAAGGGTTATGTTTAAATAACTGTCGTATTGAGTGTGGCAGTTACACTGTCTTTATGAATAAAACCTATTTTTTGTATTTGTAAACCTTACCCAAATACATGATTTTCGTAAAACTCACATATATAGAATTTTACAGGCATTTTTATACATAATGCATGTTTGGTTTTAGGGTTATGTTTATAAAACTTTCATATTTAGTATGACAGTTATACAATCATATTGAGTAAAAAAAAACGAACTTGTGTCTTTACAAACCTTACAAATTGTTTTTTTTTCAGGAAAACTCACAAAGATACATTTCTCCAGGGATTATTAGCCATTTTTTATGTGTGGTTTAGGAGTTACATTATGTTTAAATAACTGTCAGATTGAATGTGACAGTATACTGTCATAGTGAGTAAAACCTATTTTTTGTATTTGTAAACCTTACCAATTTACCTGATTCTGGTAAAACTCACATAGATACAATATTACAGGCATTTTTAGACATAATGCATGTTTGGTTTTGGAGTTATGTTTATATAACATTCATATTTAGTATGACAGTCATATTGAGTAAAAAAAAACTAACTTGTGTCTTTTTGAACCTTAAAAAATATTTTTTTCCAGTAAAACTCACAAAGATACATTTCTCCAGGCATTATTAGCCATTAATCATGTTTGGTTTAGGAGTTATTTTTAAATAACTGTCATATTGAGTGTGGCAGTTATACTGTCATTATGAGTAAAACCTATGTTTTGTATTTGTAAACCTAACCAAAATACCTGATTCTGATAAAACTCCTATAGATACAATATTGCAGGATTTTTTTTAGACATAAAGCATATTTCCATCATATTGAGTAAAAAAAACTAACTTGTGTCTATACAAACTTTACAAAAATGTTTTTTTCCATTAAAACTCACAAAAATACATTTCTCCAGTTATGATAGCCATTTTGCATCTGTGGTTTAGAATTTATGTTTAAATAACAGTCAGATTGAATGTGACAGTATACTGTCATAGTGAGTAAAACCAAAATGTAATATTTGCAAACCTTACAAAAACAACTGATTCTAGTAAAATTCTCATGGATACAATATTACAGGCATTTTTAGACATAATGCATGTTTGGTTTTGGAGTTATAATTATATTACTTTTACATTTAGTATGACAGTAATACTGTCATATTGAGTAAAAAGAAAAAAAATTGTGTCATTATAAACCTTACGAATTCTTTTTTTCCAGTAAAACTCACATAGATACATTTCTCCAGGCGTTTTTAGCCATTTTGCATGTGTGGTTTAGTAGTTATGTTTAAATAACTGTCAGATTGAATGTGACAGTATGCTGTCATAGTGAGTAAAGCCAATATTTTGTATTTGCAAACCTTACAAAAACAACTGTTTCTAGTAAAACTCACATGGATACAATATTACAGGCATTTTTAGACATAATGCATGTTTGGTTTTGGAGTTATGTTTATATAACTTTCAAATTCAGTATGACGGTTATACTGTCATGTTGAGTTAAAAAAAGGAAATTGTGTCTTTACAAACCTTACAAAATATTTTTTTTCCCATTAAAATTCACAAAGATACATTTCTCCAGGCATTATTAGCCATTTTGCATGTGTGGTTTAGGAGTTATGTTTAAATAACTGTCATATCAAATATTGAAGTTATACTGTCATTATGAGTATGACCCAAGTTTTGTATTTGTAAACCTTACCAAAATATCTGATTCTGGTAAAACTCACATAGATTTAATACTACAGGCATTTTTAGACGGGTTGCGAGTTTGGTTTTGGAGTTATGTTTATTTAACTTTCATATTTAGTATGACAGTTATAAAACTTGTGTCTTTACAAACCTTACAAAATATTTTTTTTCCAGCAAAACTCACAAAGATTCATTTCTCCAGGCATTATTAGCCATTTAGCTTGTTTGGATTAGGAGAGATAACTGTCAGATTGAATGTGACAGTTATTTTTAAAACTGTCCTAGTGAGTAAAACCAATATTTTGTATTTGCAAAAGTTACAAAAACATATGATTCTAGTAAAACTTACATGGATACAATATTACAGGCATTTTTAGACATAATGCATGTTTGGTTTTGGAGTTATGTTTATATAACTTTTACATTTATTATGACAGTTATACTGTCAAATAGAGTAAAAAAACAACAACTAACTAGTGTATTTAAAAACCTTACAATTTTTTTTTTTCCCCAGTAAAACTGACAAAGATACTTTTCTACAGGCATTATTAGCCATTTAGCATATTTTGTTTAGGAGTTATCTTTAAATAACTGTCATTTTGAATGTGGCAGTTACATTATGAGTAAAACCTATTTTTTGTATTTGTAAACTTTACCAAAATACCTGTTTCTAGTTAAATTCACATGGATTCAAAAATTACGCATTTTTAAATATAAGGCATGTTTGGTTTTGGAGTCATGTTTATATAACTTTCATATTTAGTATGACAATTATACCATCATATTGAGTAAAAAAAACTAACTTGTGTCTTTACAAACCTTACAAATTATTGTTTTCCAGTAAAACTCACAAATATACATTTTTCCAGGCATTATTAGCCTTTGAGCATGTTTGGTTTAGGAGTTATGTTTACCGGTAAATAAATGTCATTTTGAATGTGGCAGTTATATTGTCATTATGAGTAAAACCTAATTTTTGTATTTGTAAACCTTACCAAAATACATAATTCAGGTAAAACTCATGTATAAAAAATATTACAGGCATTTTTCGACATAATACATGTTTTGGTTTGGAGTTATGTTTATATAACTTTCATATTTAGTAAGACAGCTATACTGTCATATTGAGTAAAAAAAAAGTAACTTGTGTCTTTACAAACCTTACAAAATTTTTTTTTTTTCCGGTAAAACTCACAAGAATACATTTTTCCAAGCATTATTAGCCATTTTGCATGTGTGGTTTAGGAGTTATATTTAAATAACTGTCATACGCAGTGGAAGAATGGCCGTGCGCGACCCGAGGGTCCCTGGTTCAATCCCCACCTAGTACCAACCTCGTCATGTCCGTTGTGTCCTGAGCAAGACACTTCACCCTTGCTCCTGACGGGTGCTGGTTAGCGCCTTGCATGGCAGCTCCCTCCATCAGTGTGTGAATGTGTGTGTGAATGGATAAATGTGGAAGTAGTGTCAAAGCGCTTTGAGTACCTTGAAGGTAGAAAAGCGCTATACAAGTACAACCCATTTATCATTTATTATATTGAGTGTGGCAGTTATACTGTCATTATGAGTAAAACCTAATTTTTGTATTTGTAAACCTTAACAAAATACCTGATTCTAGTAAAACTCACATAGATTCAATATTACAGGCATTTGTAGACGGATTGCATGTTTGTTTTTGAAGATTTGTTTATAAACTTTCAAATTTAGTAAGACAGTTATACCATTATATTGATTAAAAAAACTATTTTGTGTCTTTACAAACCATACAAACTATTTTTTTTCCAGTACATTTTACAAAGATACATTTCTCCAGGCATTATTAGCCATTTTGCATGTGTGGTTTCGAATTTAAGTTTAAATAACAGTCGGATTGAATGTGACAGTATACTGTCATTGTGAGTAAAACCAAAATGTTGTATTTGCAAACTTTAAAAAAAACTGATTTTACTAAAATTCACATGGACACAATATTATAAGCATTTTTAGACATAATGCATGTTTGGTTTTGGAGTTATGTTTATATAACTTTCAAATTTAGTATGACAGCAATACTGTCATATTGAGTAAAAAAAAGTAACTTGTGTCTTTACAAACCTTACAATGTTTTATTTTTTCCAGTAAAACTCACAAAGGCACATTTCTCCAGGCATTAATAGCCATTTAGCATTTGTGGTTTAGGATTTATGTTTAATTAACAGTCAGATTGAATGTGACAATATACTGTCATAGTGAGTAAAACCAAAATGTTGTATTTGCAAACCTTACAAAAACAACTGATTCTACTAAAACTCACATAGATACAATATTATAAGCATTTTTAGACAAAATGAAATTTTGGTTTTGAAGTTATGTCTATATAACTTTCACATTTAGTAGGACAGTATACCGTCATATTGAGTAAAAAAAAGAACGTGTCTTTACAAACCTTACAATTTATTTTTTTCCAGTGAAACTCACAAATATACATTTATCCAGGCATTATTTACCATTTCGCATGTGTCGTTTAAATAACTGTCATATTAAGTGTGGCAGTTATACTGTCATTATTAGTAAAACCTAATTTTTGTATTTGTAAATCTTACCAAAATACCTTAATCTAGTAAAACTCACATTAATTCAATACTACAGATATTTTTAGACGGATTGCACGTTTGGTTTTGGAGTTTTGTTAATACAATTTTCATATTTAGTATGACAGTTAAACTGTCATATTGAGTAAAGAAAACTAACTTGTGTCTTTACAAACCTTACAAAATATTTTTTTTCCAGTGAAACTCACAAGGATACATTTCTCCAGGCATTATTAACCATTTTGCATGTGTGGTTTAGGAGTTATGTTTACATAACTGTCATATTGAACATGGCAGTTATACTGTCATTATGAGTAAAACCCAATTTTTGTATTTGTAAACCTTACCAAAATACCTGATTCTGGTAAAACTCACATAAATTCAATATTACAGGCATTTTTAGACGGACTGCAAGTTTGGTTTTGGAGTTATGTTTATTTAACTTGCATATTTAGTACGACAGTTATACTGTCATATTGAGTAAAAAAAAACTATTTTGTGTCTTTACAACCCTAACAAACTATTTTTTTTCCAGTACATTTTACAAAGATACATGTCTCCAGGCATTATTAGCCATTTTGCATGTGTGGTTTAGGAGTTATGTTTAAATAACTGTCATATTGAGTGTGGCAGTTATACTGTCATTATGAGTAAAATCTATTTTTTGTATTTGTAAACCTTACCAAAATACCTGATTCTGATAAAACTCACATAGATACAATATTACAGGATTTTTTAGACATAAAGCATATTTCCATCATATTGAGTAAAAAAAACTAACTTGTGTCTAAACAAACCTTACAAAGTTTTTTTTTTTTCAAAAAAAACTCACACAAATACATTTCTCCAGTTATTATTAGCCATTTTGCATCTGTGGTCTAGAATTTATGTCTAAATAACAGTCAGATTGAATGTGACAGTATACTGTCATAGTGAGTAAAACCAAAATGTAATATTTGCAAACCTTACAAAAACAACTGATTCTAGTAAAACTCACATGGGTACATAATTACAGGCATTTTTAGACATAATGCATGTTTGGTTTTGGAGTTATGTTTATATAACTTTCATTTTTAGTATGACAGTTATGCCATCATATTGAGTAAAAAAAACTAACTTATGTCTTTATAAACCTTAAAAAATATTTTTGTTCCAGTAAAACTCACAAAGATACATTTCTCCAGGCATTATTAGCCATTAATAATGTTTGGTTTAGGAGTTATGTTTAAATAACTGTCATATTGAGTGTGGCAGTTATACTGTCATTATGAGTAAAACCTATTTTTTGTATTTGTAAACCTTACCAAAATACCTGATTCTGATAAAACTCACATAGATACAATATTGCAGGATTTAGACATAAAGAATATTTCCATCATAATGAGTAAAAAAAACTAACTTGTGTCTATACAAACCTTACAAAATATATTTTTTCCAGTAAAACTCACAAAGATACCTTTCTCCAGGCATTATTAGCCATTTAGCATATTTTGTTTAGGAGTTATACTGTCATTATGAGTAAAACCTATTTTTTGTATTTGTAAACCTTACCAAAATACCTGTTTCTAGTGAAACTCACATGGATTCAAAATTCAAGCATTTTTAAACATAAGGCATGTTTGGTTTTGGAGTTATGTTTATATAACTTTCATATTTAGTATGACAGTTATACCATCATATTGAGTAAAAAAAAAACTAACTTGTGTCTTTACAAACATTACAAATTATTGTTTTCCAGTAAAACTCACAAATATACATTTGTCCAGGCATTATTAGTCTTTGAGCGTGTTTGTTTTAGGAGTTTTGTTTAAATAAATGTCATTTTGATTGTGGCAGTTATATTGTCATTATGAGTAAAACCTAATTTGTTTATTTGTAAACCTTACCAAAATACATAATTCAGGTGAAATATATTACAGGCATTTTTAGACATAATGCATGTTTATATAACTTTCATATTTAGTAAGACAGCTATACTGTCATATTGAGTAAAAAAAGACTAACTTGTGTCTTTACAAACATTACAATTTTTTTTGTTTCCAGTAAAACTCACAAAGGCACATTTCGCCAGGCTTAAATAGCCATTCAGCATTTGTGGTTTAGGATTTATGTTTAAATAACTGTCATATTGCGTGTGGCAGTTATACTGTCATTATGAGTAAAACTTAGTTTTTGTATTTGTAAACCTTACCAAAGTACCTGATTGTAGTAAAACTCACTTAGTTACAATATTACAGGCCTTTTTTAGATATAATGGGACGGCGTGGCGAAGTTGGTAGAGTGGCTGTTCCAGCAATCAGAGGGTTGCTGGTTACTGGGGTTCAATCCCCACCTTCTACCATCCTAGTCACGTCCGTTGTGTCCTTGGGCAAGACACTTCACCCCTTGCATGGCAGCTCCCGCCATCAGTGTCTGAATGTGTGTGTGAATGGGTGAATGTGGTAATACTGTCAAAGCGCTTTGAGTACCTTGAAGGTAGAAAAGCGCTACACAAGTATAACCCATTTATCATTTATTTATTATAATGCATGTTTGGTTTTGAAAGTATGTTTATATAACTTTCATATTTAGTATGACAGTTATTCTGTCATATTGAGTAAAAAAATCTAACTTGTGTCTTTAAAAACCTTACAAAATATTTTTTTTCCCCAGTAAACTCACAAAAATACATTTCTCCAGACATTATTAATATATTTGCATGTGTGGTTTAGAAGTTATGTTTAAATAACTGTCAGATTGAATGTGACAGTATACTGTCATAGTGAGTAAAACCAATATTTTGTATTTGCAAAACTTACAAAAACAACTGATTCTAGTAATACTCACATAGATACACCATTGCAGGCATTTTTAGACATAATGCATGTTTGGTTTTGGAGTTATGTTTATATAACTTTGACATTTAGTAAGACAGTTATACTTTCTTTTTGAGTTAAAAAAAACTAACTTGTGTCTTTACAAACCTTACAAAATGTTTTTTCCAGTAAATATACCATTCTCCAGGCATTATTAGCCATTTAGCATGTTTGGTTTAGGAGTTATGCTTAAAAAAACAGTCATTTGGAATGTGGCAGTTATACTGTCATTATGAGTAAAACGTAATTTTTGTATTTGTAAACCTTACCAAAATACCTGTTTCTAGTAAAACTCACATAGATTCAAAATTCAAGCATTTTTAGACACAAGGCATGTTTGGTTTCAGAGTTATGTGTATATAACTTTCATATTTAGTATGACAGTTATCCAATCATATTGAGTAAAAAAAACAACGTGTGTTTTTACAAACCTTACAAAACATTTGTTTCCAGTAAAACACACAAAATTACAATTGTCCAGGCATTATTATCCTTTGAGCATGTTTGGTTTAGGAGTTATGTTTAAATAACTGTCACATTGAGTGTGGCAGTGATACTAACATTATGAGTAAAACCTAATTTTTGTATTTGTAAACTTTTCCAAAATACTTGATTTTAGTAAAACTCACACAATTTCAATATTACAGGCATTTTTAGACGGATTGCATGTTTGGTTTTGGAGTTATGTTTATATAAATTTCATATTTAGTATGACAATTATACCATCATATTAAATAAAAAAAACATCTTGTGTCTTTGCAAACCTTACAAAAGATACTTATTCTAGTAAAACTAACAAAGATATAAGTCTCCAGGCATTATTAGACATTTTTCATGTTTTGTGTAGGAATTAATACATTTTTATTGCTTATTTCGCATTATCTCAGGATTTTAAGAATATTACTGTCATATTGAGTCAAAAACTACATTTTGTGTTTGCAAGCCTTAAAAAAGCATATGTTTCGAGTAAAACTCACACAGATGCATTGTTTTAGGCTTTTTTAGCCTTTTTGCATGTGTGGTTAGGAAATGATGCTTAAATAACTGTCAAAATGAATGTAGTAGTTTTATTGTCATATTGAGTAAAACTTAATTTATGTATTTGTAAACCTAACCAAATTACCTGATTCTGGTAAAACTCACATAGATACAAAATTACAGGCATTATTAGACATTTTGCATGATTGGTGTAGGAATTATGTTAAAAAACATTTTTATTGCTTTTTTTGCATTATCTCAGGATTTTAAGAATATTACTGTCATATTGAGTAAAAAACTACTTTTAGTGTTTGCAAGCCTTAAAATACCATATGTTTCGAGTAACACTCACAAGGACGCTTTGTTTTAGGTCTTATTAGCCTTTTTTGCATGTATGGTTAGGAAGTTATGTTTCAATAACTGTCAAATTGAATGTAGCAGTTATACTGTCATTATGAGAAAAACTTAATTTTTGTATTTGTAAACTTAACCAAATTACCTGATTCTGGTAAAACTCACATAGATACAAACTTACAGGCATTTTTAGATTTAATGCATCTTTACTTTTGGAGTTATGTTTATATAACTTTCATATTTGGTATGACAGTTATACTGTCATATTGAATTAAAAAAACTAATTTGCGTCTTTGCAAAACTTACAAAAGATTCTTTTTCTAGTAAAACTAACAAAGATACATGTCTCCAGGCTTTATTAGACATTTTGCATGTTTGGTGTAGGAATTATTTGATTGATTTTAAGAACATTACTGTCATATTGAGGAAAAAACTACTTTTTGGGTTGGCAAGCCTTAAAATAGCATAGGTTTCGAGTAAAACTCACAAGGATGCATTGTTTAGGCGTTATTGGCCTATTTGCATGTGTTATTATGAAGATATGTTTAAATAACTGTCAAATTGAATTTAGCAGATATACTGTCATTATGACAAAAACCCAATTTTTGTATTTGTAAACCTTTCCAAATTACCTGATTCTGGTTAAACTCACATAGATACAATATTACAGGCATTTTTAGACATAATGCATGTTCAGTTTTGGAGTTATGTTTATATAACTTTCATATTTGGTGTGACAGTTATACTGTAATATTGAATTAAAAAAACTAACTTGCGTCTTTGCAAAACTTACAAAATATTATTTTTCAAGTAAAACTAACAAGGATACATGTCTCCAGGCTTTATTAGACATTTTGCATCTTTTGTGTAGGAATTATGTTGAAAAACATTTTTATTGCTTTTTTCGCATTATCTCAGGATTTTAAGAACATTACTGTCATATTGAGGAAAAAACTACTTTTTGTGTTAGCAAGCCTTAAAATAGCATATGTTTCGAGTAAAACTCACAAGGATGCATTGTTATAGGCTTTATTGGCCTAATTGCCCGTGTTATTATGAAGATATGTGTAAATAACTGTCGAATCGAATTTAGCAGTTATACTGTCAATATGACAAAAACCCATCCATCCATCCATCCATCTTCTTCCGCTTATCCGAGGTCGGGTCGCGGGGGCAGCAGCCTAAGCAGGGAAGCCCAGACTTCCCTCTCCCCAGCCACTTCGTCCAGCTCCTCCCGGTGGATCCCGAGGCGTTCCCAGGCCAGCCGGGAGACATAGTCTTCCCAACGTGTCCTGGGTCTTCCCCGTGGCCTCCTACCGGTCGGACGTGCCCGAAACACCTCCCGAGGGAGGCGTTCGGGTGGCATCCTGACCAGATGCCCGAACCACCTCATCTGGCTCCTCTCGATATGGAGGAGCAGCGGCTTTACTTTGAGCTCCCCCCGGATGGCAGAGCTTCTCACCCTATCTCTAAGGGAGAGCCCCGCCACCCGGCGGAGGAAACTCATTTCGGCCGCTTGTACCCGTGATCTTGTCCTTTCGGTCATGACCCAAAGCTCATGACCATAGGTGAGGATGGGAACGTAGATCGACCGGTAAATCGAGAGCTTTGCCTTCTGGCTCAGCTCCTTCTTCACCACAACGGATCGATACAGCGTCCGCATTACTGAAGATGCCGCACCGATCCGCCTGTCGATCTCACGATCCACTCTTCCCTCACTCGTGAACAAGACTCCGAGGTACTTGAACTCCTCCACTTGGGGCAAGATCTCCTCCCCAACCCGGAGATGGCACTCCACCCTTTTCCGGGCGAGAACCATGGACTCGGATTTGGAGGTGCTGATTCTCATCCCAGTCGCTTCACACTCGGCTGCGAACCGATCCAGTGAGAGCTGAAGATCTTGGCCAGATGAAGCCATCAGGACCACATCATCTGCAAAAAGCAGAGACCTAATCCTGCAGCCACCAAACCAGATACCCTCAACGCCCTGACTGCGCCTAGAAATTCTGTCCATAAAGGTTATGAACAGAATCGGTGACAAAGGGCAGCCCTGGCGGAGTCCAACCCTCACTGGAAACGTGTCCGACTTACTGCCGGCAATGCGGACCAAGCTCTGACACCGATTATACAGGGAGCGAACCGCCACAATAAGACAGTCCGTTACCCCATACTCTCTGAGCACTCCCCACAGGACTTCCCGGGGTACACGGTCGAATGCCTTCTCCAAGTCCACAAAGCACATGTAGACTGGTTGGGCAAACTCCCATGCACCCTCAAGGACCCTGCCGAGAGTATAGAGCTGGTCCACAGTTCCACGACCAGGACGAAAACCACACTGTTCCTCCTGAATCCGAGGTTCGACTATCCGGCGTAGCCTCCTCTCCAGTACACCTGAATAGACCTTACCGGGAAGGCTGAGGAGTGTGATCCCACGATAGTTGGAACACACCCTCCGGTTCCCCTTCTTAAAGAGAGGAACCACCACCCCGGTCTGCCAATCCAGAGGTACCGCCCCCGATGTCCACGCGATGTTGCAAACCCAATTTTTGTATTTGTAAACCTTTCCAAATGACCTGATTCTGGTAAAACTCACATAGATACAAAATTACAGGCATTTTTAGACTTAATGCATCTTTACTTTTGGAGTTATGTTTATATAACTTTCATATTTGGTATGATAGTTTGAATTAAAAAAACTAACTTGCGTCTTTGCAAAACTTACACAAGATTATTTTTCTAGTAAAACTAACAAAGATACATGTCTCCAGGCATTATTAGACATTGTGCATGTTTGGTGTAGGAATTATGTTGAAAAACATTTTTATTGCTTTTTTCGCATTATCTCAGGATTTTAAGAACATTACTGTCATTTTGAGGAAAAAACTACTTTTTGTGTTAGCAAGCCTTAAAATAGCATATGTTTCGAGTAAAACTCACAAGGATGCATTGTTTTAGCTTTATTGGCCTATTTGCATGTGTTATTATGAATATATGTTTAAATAACTGTCAAATTGAATTTAGCAGGTATACTGTCATTAGGACAATAACCCAATTTTTGTATTTGTAAACCTTTCCAAATTACCTGATTCTGGTTAAACTCACATAGATACAATATTACAGGCATTTTTAGACATAATGCATGTTTTGGAGTTATGTTTATATAACTTTCATATTTGGTATGATAGTTTGAATTAAAATAACTAACTTGCGTCTTTGCAAAACTTACACAAGATTATTTTTCTAGTAAAACTAACAAAGATACATGTCTCCAGGCATTATTAGACATTGTGCATGTTTGGTGTAGGAATTATGTTGAAAAACATTTTTATTGCTTTTTTCGCATTATCTCAGGATTTTAAGAACATTACTGTCATTTTGAGGAAAAAACTACTTTTTGTGTTAGCAAGCCTTAAAATAGCATATGTTTCGAGTAAAACTCACAAGGATGCATTGTTTTAGCTTTATTGGCCTATTTGCATGTGTTATTATGAATATATGTTTAAATAACTGTCAAATTGAATTTAGCAGGTATACTGTCATTAGGACAATAACCCAATTTTTGTATTTGTATACCTTTCCAAATTACCTGATTCTGGTTAAACTCACATAGATACAATATTACAGGCATTTTTAGACATAATGCATGTTTTGGAGTTATGTTTATATAACTTTCATATTTGGTATGACAGTTATAATGTCATTATGAATAAAAAAAACTAACTTGCGTCATGGCAAAACTTACAAAAGTTAATTTTTCTAGTAAAACTGACAAGGATACTTGTCTCTAGGCATTATTAGACCTGTTACATGTTTGACGTAGGAATTATGTTAAAAAACATTTTTATTGCTTTTTTCGCATTATCTCAGGATTTTAAGAATATTAGTGTCATATTGAGTAAAAAAGTACTTTTTGAGTTTGCAAGCCTTAAAATACCATATGTTTCGAGTAACACTCACAAGGATGCATTGTTTTAGGCTTTATTAGCCTTTTTTGCCTGTATGGTTGGGAAGTTATGTTTAAATAACTGTCAAATTGAATGTAGCAGTTATACTGTCATTATGAGAAAAACTTAATTTTTGTATTTGGAAACCTTACCAAATTACCTGATTCTTGTAAAACTCACATAGATACAATATTTTAGGCATTTTTAGACATAATGCAAGTTCAGTTTTGGAGTTATGTTTATTTAACTTTTATATTTGGTATGACAGTTACACTTTCATTATGAATTAAAAAAACTAACTTGCGTTTTTGCAAAACTTACAAAAGATCATTTGTCTAGTAAGACTAACAAAGATACATGTCTCCAGGCATTATTATTCATTTTGCATGTTTGGTGTAGGAATTATGTTGAAAAACATTTTTATTGCTTATTTTGCATTATCTCAGGATTTTAAGAACATTACTGTCATAATGAATAAAAAACTACTTTTTGTGTTTGCAAGCGTTATAATAGCATATGTTTCGAGTAAAACTTACAAGGATGCATTGTTTTAGGCTTTATTAGGCGTAGCGAAGTTGGTAGAGTGGCCGTGCCAGCATTCGGAGGGTTGCTGGTTACTGGGGTTCAATCCCCACCTTCTACCATCTTAGTCACGTCCGTTGTGTCCTTGGGCAAGACTCTCCATCCCTTGCTCCTGATGGCTGCTGGTTAGCGCCTTGCATGGCAGCTCCCGCCTTCAGTGTGTGAATGTGTGTTTGAATGGATGAATGTGGAAATACTGTCAAAGCGCTTTAAGTACCTTGAAGGTAGAAAAGCGCTATACAAGTATAACCAATTTATTTGCATGTGTGGTTAGGAAGTTATGTTTAAAAAACTGTCAAATTGAATGTAGCAGTTATACTGTCATTATGAGAAAAACACCATTTTTGTATTTGTAAACCTTGCCAAATTACCTGATTCTGGTCAAACTCACATAGATACAAAATTTTAGGCATTTTTAGACATAATGCATGTTCATTTTTGGAGTAATGTTTATATAAATTTTACATTTAGTTTGACAGTTATACTGTCATATTGAATTAAAAAAACTAACTTGCGTCGTTGCAAAACTTACAAAAGATACATTTTCTAGTAAAACTAACAAAATATACATGTCTCCAGTTATTATTATGTTGCATGTTTGGTGTAGGAATTATGTTGAAAAACTTTTTATTGCTGTTTTCGTATTATCTCAGGATTTTAAGAACATTACTGGCATATTGAGTAAAAAACTACTATGACAGTATACTGTCACATTATTATAGTTATTTAAACATAACTCCTAAACCATGCATGCAAAATGTCTAATAATGCTTGGAAAAATGTATCTTTGTAAGTTTTACTGGAAAAAATAGTTTGTAAGGTTTGTAAAGACACTAGTTAGCTTTTTTTTACTCAATATGACAGTATAACTGTCATACTAAATATAAAAGTTGAATAAATATAACACCAAAACCAAACTTGCAATCCGTCTAAAAATGTCTGTAATATTGAATCTATATGAGTTTTACCAGAATCAGGTATTTTGGTAAGGTTTACAAATACAAAAATTGGGTTTTACTCATAATGACAGTATAACTGCCATATTCAAAATAACAGTTATTTAAACATAACTCCTAAACCAAACATGCTAAATGGCTAATAATGCCTGGAGAAATGAATCTTTGTGAGTTTTACTAGAAAAAAATATTTTGTAAGGTTTGTAAAGACAAAAGTTTTTTTTATTTATTTAATATGCCATTATAACTGTCATACTAATTATGAAAGTTATATAAACATAATTCCAAAACCAAACTTCTAAACCAAACTTGCAATCTGTCTTACAAAAATGTGGTTTTACTCATGACAGTATACCTGCCACATTCAATTTGACATTTATTTAAACATAACTCCTAAACCACACATTCACAATGGCTAATAATACCTGGGGAAATGTCTCTTTGTGAGTTTTACTAGAAAAAATATATTGTGTAAGGTTTGTAAAGACACAAGTTAGTTTTTTTTTTACTCAATATAACAGTATAGCTGCCATCTTCAAAATAACAGTTATTTAAACATAACTCCTAAACCAAACATGCTAAATGGCTAATAATGCCTGGAGAAATATATTTTTGTGAGTTCTACTGGAGGTTTGTAAGGACACAAGTTAGGTTTTTTTTACTCAATATGACAGCATAACTGTCATACTAAATATGAAAGTTAAATAAACATAACTCCAAAATCAAACTTGCAATCCGTCTAAAAATACCTGTAATTGTGAATCTATGTGAGTTTTACCAGAATCAGATATTTTGGTAAGGTTTACAAATACAAAACTTGGGTTTTACTCACGTTAACAGTATACCATCACATTTAATCTGACAGTTATTTAAACATAACTCCTAAACCACACATGCAAAATGACTAATAATGCCTGGAAAAATGTATCTTTGTAAGTTTTACTGGAAAAAAAAAAGGTTTGTAAGGTTTGTAAAAACACAAGTTAGTTTTTTGACTAAATATGAAAGTTAAATAAACATAAGTCCAAAACCAAACTTGCAATCGGTCTAAAAATGCCTGTAATTTTAAATCTAAGTAAGTTTTACCAGAATCAGATATTTTGGTTAGGTTTACAAATACAAAACTTTGGTTTTACTCAAAATAACTGTCATATCAAATGTTGCAGTTATACAACTGTAAAATTTGATATGACAGTTATTTTAACATAACTCTTAAACCACACATGCAAAATGGCTAATAATGCCTGGAAAAATGTTTTACTAGAAAAACATATTTTGTAAGGTTTGTAAAGACAAAAGTTAGTTTTTTTTTACTCAATGTCATACTAAATATGAAAGTTATATAAACATAATTCCAAAACCAAACTTTTAAACCAAACTTGCAATCCGTCTTAAACTTTTTGTAATATTGAATCTATGTGAGTTTTACCAGAATCAGGTATTTTGGTAAGGTTTACAAATACAAAACTTGGGTTATACTCATAATGACAGTATAACTGCAACATTTGATATGACAGTTATTTAACATGACTCCTAAACCAAACATGATAAATGGCTAATAATGCCTAGAGAAATGTATCTTTGTGAGTTTTACTGGAAAAACATAATTTGTAAGGTTTATAAATACACAAGATAGTTTTTTAAATTTAATATGCCATTATAACTGTCATACTAAATATGAAAGTTAAATAAACATAAGTCCAAAACCAAGCTTGCAATCGGTCTAAAAATACTTGTGATATTGAATCTATGTGAGTTTTACCAGAATCAGGTATTTTGGTAAGGTTTACAAATACAAAAAATTGGGTTTTACTCATAATGACCTGCCATCTTCAAAATAACAGTTATTAAACATAACTCCAAAACCAAACATGCTAAATGGCTAATAATGCCTGGAGAAATGTATTTTTGTGAGTTCTACTGGAAAAAAAAATATTTTGTAAGGTTTGTAAAGACACAAGTTAGTTTTTTTTTACTCAATATGACAGCATAACTGTCATACTAAATATGAAAGTTAAATAAACATAACTCCAAAACCAAACTTGCAATCTGTCTTAAACTGCCTGTAATATTGATACTATGTGAGTTTTATCAGAATAAGTTATTTTGGTAAGGTTTACAAATACAAAAAATAGGTTTTACTCATAATGACAGTATAACTGCCACCCTCAATATGACAGTTATTTAACATAACTCCTAAACCAAACATGCTCAATGGTTAATAATGCTTGGAAAAATGTATCTATGTGAGTTTTACTGGAAATAAATAATTTGTAAGGTTTATAAAGACACAAGTTTTTTTTTTTTTACGCAATATGATGGTATAGCCTAGGGAGGCGTTCGGGTGGCATCCTGACCAGATGCCCGAACCACCTCATCTGGCTCCTCTCGATGTGGAGGAGCAGCGGCTTTACTTTGAGCTTCCCCCCGGATGGCAGAGCTTCTCACCCTATCTCTTCCACCCGGCGGAGGAAACTCATTTCGGCCGCTTGTACCCGTGATCTTGTCCTTTCGGTCATAACCCAAAGCTCATGACCATAGGTGAGGATGGGAACGTAGATCGACCGGTAAATTGAGAGCTTTGCCTTCCGGCTCAGCTCCTTCTTCACCACAACGGATCGATACAGCGTCCGCATTACTGAAGACGCCGCACCGATCCGCCTGTCGATCTCACGATCCACCCTTCCTTCACTCGTGAACAAGACTCCGAGGTACTTGAACTCCTCCACTTGGGGCAAGATCTCCTCCCCAACCCGGAGATGGCACTCCACCCTTTTCCGGGCGAGAACCATGGACTCGGACTTGGAGGTGCTGATTCTCATCCCAGTCGCTTCACACTCGGCTGCGAACCGATCCAGTGAGAGCTGAAGATCCTGGCCAGATGAAGCCATCAGGACCACATCATCTGCAAAAAGCAGAGACCTAATCCTGCAGCCACCAAACCAGATCCCCTCAACGCCTTGACTGCGCCTAGAAATTCTGTCCATAAAAGTTATGAACAGAATCGGTGACAAAGGGCAGCCTTGGCGGAGTCCAACCCTCCCTGGAAACGTGTCCGACTTACTGCCGGCAATGCGGACCAAGCTCTGGCACTGAGCATACAGGGAACGGACTGCCACAATCAGACAGTCCGATACCCCATACTCTCTGAGCACTCCCCACAGGACTTCCCGAGGGACACGGTCAAATGCCTTCTCCAAGTCCACAAAACAAATGTAGACTGGTTGGGCAAACTCCCATGCACCCTCAAGGACCCTGCCGAGAGTATAGAGCTGGTCCACAGTTCCACGACCAGGACGAAAACCACACTGTTCCTCCTGAATCTGAGGTTCGACTATCCGGCGTAGCCTCCTCTCCAGTACACCTGAATAGACCTTACCGGGAAGGCTGAGGAGTGTGATCCCACAATAGTTAGAGCACACCCTCCGGTTCCCCTTCTTAAAGAGAGGAACCACCACCCCGGTCTGCCAATCCAGAGGTACCGCCCCCGATGTCCACGCAATGCTGCAGAGTCTTGTCAACCAAGACAGCCCCACAGCATCCAGAGCCTTAAGGAACTCCGGGCGGATCTCATCTACTCCCGGGGCCTTGCCACCGAGGAGCTTTTTAACTACCTCAGCAACCTCAGCCCCAGAAATAGGAGAGCCCACCACAGACTCCCCAGGCACTGCTTCCTCATAGGAAGACGTGTTGGTGGGATTGAGGAGGTCTTCGAAGTATTCCCTCCACCGATCCACAACATCCGCAGTCGAGGTCAGCAGAACACCATCCTCGCCATACACGGTGTTGATAGTGCACTGCTTCCCCTTCCTGAGGCGGCGGATGGTGGTCCAGAATTGCTTCGAAGCCGTCGTTTTCCATGGCTTCCCCGAACTCCTCCCATGTCCGAATTTTTGCCTCTGCGACCGCTGAAGCCGCACACCGCTTGGCCTGTCGGTACCTGTCCGCTGCCTCGGGAGTCCTATGAGCCAAAAGAACCCGATAGAACTCCTTCTTCAGCTTGACGGCATCCCTCACCGCCGGTGTCCACCAACGGGTTCTAGGATTACCGCCACGACAAGCACCAACTACCTTGCGGCCACAGCTCCAATCAGCCGCCTCGACAATAGAGGCGCGGAACATGGTCCATTCGGACTCAATGTCCAGCCCATTGGAAGGGGGATCCACGTTGCCTCTTCGGGCCTGTCCCCATGGGGACAGGCCCGGCCACCAGGCGCTCGCCATCGTGCCGGGCCTGGCTCCAGAGGGGGGCCCCGGTGACCCGCGTCCGGGCGAGGGAAATCTGGGTCCTTGGTTTTTATTTTTCATGGAGGTCTTCGAGCTGCTCTTTGTCTACTGTCATTATTAGTAAAACCTAAATGTTGTATTTATAAACCTTACCAAAATACCTGATTCTGGTAAAACTCACAGAGATACAATATTACAGGCATTTTTAGACATAATGCATGTTTGGTTTTGGAGTTATGTTTACATACATTTTTCCAGGCATTATTAGCCATTTATCATGTTTGGTTTAGGAGTTATGTTTAAATAACTGTCATATCAAATAATGCAGTTATTTGTGTCATTATGAGTAAAACCCAAGTTTTGTATTTGTAAACCTTACCAAAATACCTGATTCTGGTAAAACTCATATAGATTCAATAGTACAGGCAGTTTAAGACGGATTGCAAGTTTGGTTTAGGAGTTTGGTTTTGGAATTATGTTTATATTACTTTTATATTTAGTTTGACAGTTATACCATCATATTGAGTAAAAAAAAAAAAAAACTGTTTTCTTTACAAATACACCATCGTATTAAATAAAAAAAAAAATAACTTGTGTCTTTATAAACCTTACACATTATTTTTTTCCAGTAAAACTCACAAAGATACATTTCTCCAGGCATTATTAGTCATTTATCATGTTTGGTTCAGGAGTCATGTTTAAATAACTGTCATATCAAATGTTGCAGTTATACTGTCATTATGAGTAAAACCCAAGTTTTGTATTTGTAAACCTTACCAAAATACATGATTCTGGCAAAATTCACATAGATTCAATATTACAGGCAGTTTAAGACAGACTGCAAGTTTGGTTTAGGAGTTTCGTTTTGGAATTATGTTTATCTAACTTTCATATTTAGTAGGACAGTTATACCATCATATTGAGTAAAAAAAACAACTAACTTTTGTCTTTACAAACCTTACAAAATATTTTTTTTGTAACCACAAAAAAAATATTAAGCTTATTTCGCATTATCTCAGGATTTTAAGAACTTTACTGTCATCTAGAGGAAACCAAATACTTTTTGTGTTTGCAAGCCTTAAAAAAGCATATGTTTCGAGTAAAACTCACAAGAATGCCTTATTTCAGGCATTATTAGCCATTTTTTATGTGTAGTTTAGGCATACTTGCCAATACTCCTGGATTTTCCAGGAGACTCCCGAAATTCAGCGCCTCTCCCGAAAACCTCCCGGGACAAATTTTCTCCCGAAAATCTCCCGAAATTCAGGCTGATCTGAGTGAGGACAGCCTGTATTCACGTCTGCTTTCCCACGATATAAACAGCATGCCTGCCCAATCACGTTATAACTGTAGAATGATCGAGGGCGAGTTCTTGGTTTCTTATGTGGGTTTATTGTTAGGTAGTTTCATTAACGTCCTCCCAGCGCGGTAACAACACAAAACAACAGCAGTCACGTTTTCGTCTACCGTAAAGCAGTTTGTCTGCCGTAAACAGCAATGTTGTGACACTCTTTAAACAGGGCAATACTGCCATCTACTGTACATGCATATGTGACAATAACATCCAGGGCTTTTAGAGAGTGCAGTGCACAACTGCGCACACAACAAGGAGACAAAGCAGAAGAACGCGGAAGATACAGCCATGGCGACGCCGACGACGAGTAAAAAGAAGAAACACGCTTATAAGTTCCAAGCCGCAGCTGCGATTGGACCTGGATAGCCTCCGGGAAGAAGTAGTGGAATACCAAGTGCTTGGCAGTGAAGATCTTCCTCAGGAAGCAAAGATTGACCGGTTTTTGGCCATGTTCGGGAGGGATGGAAAATTCCAGACTCTCATGCATTTGATGAAAGCACTTTTGTGCGTGCCACACAGCAATGCATCATCAGAGAGGGTGTTCAGCATGGTTATAAAAATAGTGACAGAGAATAGAACAAGGATGGACAATTCAACCCTTAACTCAACAATGAGTAGATGAGTGTTATGTGTGTGTATATGTGTAAATAAATGAAAACTGAAATTCAAGTGTTTATTTTATATATATATATATATAATATATATATATATATATATATATATATATATATATATATATATATATATATATATATATATATAATATATATATATATATATATATATATAATATATATATATATATATGTATATATATATATATATATATATATATATATATATATATATATATATATATATATATATATATATATATATGTCTTATATCTCCTGATGATTGAGGGAACCCCTCATGAAACAGGCCTGTAGAGATGAAGTAGTCTTGTGATTTTTTTCCCCACACACATATATATATATATATATATATATATATATATATATATATATATATATATATATATATATATATATGTCTTATATCTCCTGATGATTGAAGGAACCCCTCATGAAACAGGCCTGTAGAGATGAAGTAGTCTTGTGATTTTTTCCCCACACATATATATATATATATATATATATATATATATATATATATATATATATATATATATATATATATATATATATATATATATATATATATGTCTTATATCTCCTGATGATTGAGGGAACCCCTCATGAAACAGGCCTGTAGAGATGAAGTAGTCTTGTGATTTTTTTCCCCACACACATATATATATATATATATATATATATATATATATATATATATATATATATATATATTTATATATATATATATATATATATATATATATATAGCTAGAATTCACTGAAAGTCAAGTTTTTTTTATATATGTGTGTGTATGTATATATATATATATATATATATAGATATATATATATATATATATATATATATATATATATCAGTATATATATGTATATATATATATATATATATATGTATATATATATATATATATATATATATATATATATATATATATATATATGTATATATATATATGAAATACTTGACTTGGTGAATTCTAGCTCTAAATATACTCCTCCCCTCTAACCACACCCCCAACCACGCCCCCACCCCACCCCCGACCATGCCTTCCCCACCCCCACCTCCTGAAATCGGAGGTTTCAATGTTGGCAAGTATGAGTTTAGGAGTTATGTTTAAATAACTGTCATAGTGAGTGTGGCAGTTACACTGTCATATTGAGTAAAAAACTAACTTGTGTCTTTGCAAACCTCACAAAAGAAAATGTGTCTAATAAAAATCACAAAGATACATTTCTTCACGCATTATTAGACATTTTTCATGTGTGGTTTAGGAGTTATGTTTAAATAACTGTCATATTGAGTGTGGCAGTTATACTGTCATTATGTGTAAAACCTAGTTTTGTATTTGCAAACCTTATAAAAACAACTGATTCTAGTAAAACATAGATTCAATTTTACAGGCATTTTTAGACATTTTACATTTTTGGTTTAGGAGTTGTGTTTGAATACATTTTTTATTGCTATTTTCGTTAGGGCAAGGCCGGCCGGCAGGAGGCCACGGGGAAGACCCAGGACACATTGGGAAGACTATCATTCAAGTACCTTGGGGTGTGGGTGGACACTAAGCTGGACTGGACTGTTAACACAGACCACTTGTACAGGAAAGGACAGAGCTGTACTTCCTGAGGCGGCTGCCCTTTGTCCCACACGCCATTAGACTGTACAACTCTTCTCTGGGGGGAGGGGGGCTACTAGGATGACAGGGGATGCAAATCAATAAGAGTGCAATATTTTTTCAAAACATGGTCACTACTGCCTAGTTTCTCTTGTTATATTCTTATTTTACTGTTATATTTTTATTCTCATTGTTGCTTTTTATTTTTATTCTATTGTAATATGTTTCTATTTTGTTTCAATTTATACCTCCATTATTTACTTTTCACTTTTTACAATTTTGTACACTACTGCTGGAATTTAAATTTTCCTGAGGGAACTCTCCTGAAGGAATCAATAAAGTACTATCTATGTATCTATCTATTTATGTCTCCTGGCTGGCCTGTAAATGCCTCGGGATCCCCCGAGAAGAGCTGGACAAAGTGGCTGGGGAGAGGAAAGTCTGGGCTTCTCTGCTTAGGCTGCTGCCCCCGCAACCTGACCTCGGATAAGCAGGAAGAAAATGGATGGATTTAGTATTTCAGTTATACTGTCATATTAAGTAAAAAACTAACTTGTGTCTTTGCAAACATTACAAAATATATTTTTTCTAGTAAAACTCACAAAGATACATAACTCAAGGCATTATTAGCCATTTTGCATGTGTGGTTTAGGACTTATGTTTAAATAATCGTCAGATTGAGTGTGACAGTATACTGTCATGAGTAAAACCCATATTTTGTAATTGCAAACCTTATGAAAACAAATGATTCTACTAAAACTCACATGGATACAATATTACAGGCATTTTTAGACATAATGCATGTTTGGTTTTGGAGTAATGTTTATTTAACTTTCATATTTTGTATAACAGTAATACTGTCATTTTGAATAAAAAAAACTAACTTGTAACTGTACAAACCTTAAAAAATATTTTTTTTCCCAGTAAAACTCACAAAGAGACATTTCTCCAAGCATTATTAGCCATTGTGCACATGTGGTTTAGGACTTATGTTTAAATAAATGTCAAATTGAATGTGGCAGTTATACTGTTAATATGAGTGAAACCTAATTTTTGTAAATGTTAACCTTACCACAATACCCGATTCTGGTAAAACTCACATAGATTCAATATTACAGGCATTTTTAGACATTTGACATGTTTGGTTTAGAGTTGTGTTATTTGTATTGCTTTTTTCATTAGGGCAAGTCCGATGGGCAGGAGGCCGCGGGGAAGACCCAGGACACATTGGGAAGACTATGTCTCCCGGCTGGGCTGTCGAACGCCTCGGGATCCCCCGAGAAGGGCTGGACGAAGTGGTTGGGGATAGGGAAGTCCGGGCTTCTCTGCTTAGGCTGCTGCCCCTGCAACCGGACCTCGGATAAGCGGAAGAAAATGGATGGATTTAGTATGACAGTTATACTCTCATATTAAGTAAAAAAAACTAACTTACAAAATATATTTTTTCTAGTAAATCTAACAAAGATACATTTCTCCAAGCATTATTAGTCATTTGCATTTGTTGTTTAGGAGTTATGTTTAAATAACTGTCATAGTGAGTAAAACCTAATTTTTGTATTTGCAAAAACCTTACAAAAACAACTGATTCTAGTAAAACTCACATGGATGCAATATTGCAGGCATTTTTAGACATGATGCATGTTTGATTTTGGAGTTGTGTTTATATAACTTTCATATTTAGTATTACAGTAATACTGTCATATTGAGTAATAAAAACTAACTTGTGTCTTTACAAACCTTACAAAATATTTTTTTTCCTGCAAAACTCACAAAGAGACATTTCTCCAGGCATTATTAGCCATTTGGCATGTGTGGTTTAGGAGTTATGTTTAAATAACTGTCAGATTGAGTGTGACAGTATACTGTGAGTAAAACCCATATTTTGTATTTGCAAACCTTACAAAAACAACTGATTCTAGTAAAACTCACATGGATACAAAATTACAGGCATTTTTAGAGATAATGCATGTTTGGTTTTGGAGTTATGTTTATATAACTTTCATATTTAGTATGACAGTTATACCATCATATTGAGTAAAAAAAACAAAACTTGTGTCCTTATAAACCTTACAATTTTTTTCCCCCAAAACTCACAAAGATACTTTTCTCCAGGCATAATTAGCCATTTTAATGTTTGGTTTAGGAGTTATGTTTAAATAACTGTCATATTGAGTGGGGTAATTATTGTATTGTGTGTCATTATAAATAAAACCTATTTTTTGTATTTGTAAACCTTTACCAAAATACCTGATTCTGGTAAAACCCACACCGATACAATATTACAGGAATTTTTAGACATAAAACATGTTTGGTTTTGGAGTTATGTTGATATAACTTTCATATTTAGTATGACAGTTATACCATCATATTGAGTAAAAAAAAACTAATTTGTATCTTTACAAATCTTTCAAAATATTGTTTTCCAGTAAAATTCACAAATATACATTTCTCTAGGCATTATTAGTCATTTTGCATTTGTGTTTTAGGAGTTATGTTTAATTAACTGTCATATTGAGTGTGGCAGTTATATTGTCACTATGAGTAAAACCTAATTTTTGTATTTGTAAACCTTACCAAAATACCTGAATCTGACAAAACTCACATATATTCAATATTACAGGCATTTTTAGATGGATTGCATATTTGGTTTTGGAATTATGTTTATATAACTTCCATATATAGTATGACAGCTAAACTGCTAAATTGTGTAAAAAAACTAACTTGTGTCTTTACAAACCTGACAAAATATTTTTTCCAGTAAAACTCACAAAGATACATTCCTCAAGGCATTATTAGCCATTTTGTCAGTATACTGTCATTATGAGTAAAACTAATATTTTGTATTTGTAAACCTTACAAAAACAACTGATTAGAGTAAAACTCACATGGATACAAAATTATAAGCATTTTTAAACACAGTGCATGTTTGGTGGCAGTCAATGTGGCAGTTATACAGTCATTATGAGTAAAACCTATTTTTGTAATTGTGAACCTTTCCAAAATACCTGATTCTGGTAAAACTCACATAGATACAAAATTACAGGCATTTTTAGACATAATGTATGTTTGGTTTTGGAGTTATATTTATATAACTTTCATATTTAGTATGACAGTTATACCATCATATTAAATAAAAAAAACTAACTTGTGTCTTTATAAACCTTACAAATTATTTGTTTCCAGTAAAACTCAAACTGATACATTTCTCCAGGCATTATTAGCCATTTATCATGTTTGGTTTAAATAACTGTCATATCAAATGTTGCAGTTATACTGTCATTATGAGTAAAACCCAAGTTTTGTATTTGTAAACCTTACCAAAATACCTGATTCTGGTAAAACTCACATATATTAAATATTACAGGCAGTTTAAGACATATTGCAAGTTTGGTTTTGGAATTATGTTTATATAACTTTCATATTTAGTATGACAGTTATACCATCATATTGAGTAAAAAAAAAACCTAACTTTTGTCTTAAAAAACCGAACAAAATATTTTTTTCTAGTAAAAATCACAAAGATACATTTCTCCAGGCATTATTAGCCATGTATCATGTTTGGTTTAGGAATTATGTTTAAATAACTGTCATGTTGAGTGTGGCAGTTATATTGTCATTATGAGTAAAACCTATGTTTTGTATTTGTAAACCTTACCAAAATGCCTGATTCTGGTAAAACTCATATAGATACAATATTACAGGAATTTTTAGACATAAAACATGTTTGGTTTAGGAGTTATGTTTAAATAACTGTCAGATTGAATGTGACAGTACACTGTCATAGTGAGTTAAACCAATATTTTGTATTTGCAAACCTTACAAAAACAACTGATTCTAGTTAAACTCACATGAATACAATATTACAGGCATTTTTAGACATAATGCATGTTTGGTTTTGGAGTTATGTTTATAATTTTTTTACATTTAGTATGACAGTTTTACTGTCATATTGAGTAAGAAAAAAATAACTTGTGTCTTTACAAACCCATTCATCCATCCATTTCCTACCGCTTATTCCCTTTGTGGTTGCGGGGGGCGCTGGAGCCTATCTCAGCTACAATCGGGCGGAAGGCGGGGTACACCCTGGACAAGTCGCCACCTCATCGCAGTCTTTACAAACCTTACAAAATTGTAAAACTTAAAAAGATAAATTTCTCCAGGCATTATTAACCATTTTGCATGTGTGGTTTAGGAGTTATGTTTACATAACTGTCATATTGAATGTGGCAGTTATACTGTCATTATGAGTAAAACCTATTTTTTGTATTTGTAAACCTTACCAAAATACCTGATTCTGGTAAAACCCACATCGATTACAGGAATTTTTAGACATAAAATATGTTTGGTTTTGGAGTTATGTTTATATAACTTTCATATTTAGTATGACAGTTATACCATCATATTGAGTAATAAAACACTAATTTGTATCTTTACAAACCTTACAAAATATTGTTTTCCAGTAAAATTCACAAATATACATTTCTCTAGGCATTATTAGTCATTTTGCATTTGTGTTTTAGGAGTTATGTTTAAATAAGTGTCATATTGAGTGTGGCAGTTATACTGTCACTATGAGTAAAACCTAATTTTTTGATTTGTAAACCTTACCAAAATACCTGATTCTGATAAAACTTACATATAATAAATATTACAGACATTTTTAGACAGATTGCATGTTTGGTTTTGGAGTTATGTTTATAAAACTTTCATATATAGTATGACAGCTATACTGTAAAATTAAGTAAAAAAAACTAACGTGTGTCTTTACAAACCTTACAAAATTTTTTGTTCCAGTAAAATTCACAAAGATACATTCCTCCAGGCATTATTAGCCAATTTGTCAGATCGATTGTGACAGTATACTCTCATTATGAGAAAAACTAATATTTTGTATTTGTAAACCTTACAAAAACAACTGATTCTAGTAAAAATCACGAAGATAAAAAATTATAGGAATTTTTAGACATAATGCATGTTTGGTTTTGGAGTTTTGTTTAAATATTTGTCATATTGAATGTGGAAGTATACTGTCATTATGAGTAAAACCTAATGTTTGTATTTGTCAACCTTACCAAAATACCTGATTCTGGTAAAACTCAAAAAGATACAATATTACAGGCATTTTTAGACAAAATGCATTTTGGTTTTGGAGTTATGTTTATAAAAACTATAGGAGTTATGTTTAAATAGATGTCAAATTGAAAGTGGCAGTTATACTATTCATTATGAGTGAAACCTAATTTTTGTAATTGTAAACCTTACCAAAATACCTGATTCTGGTAAAACTCACATAGATTCAATATTACATACATTTTTAGACGGATTGCATGTTTGGTTTTGGAGTTTTGATTATACAACTTTCATATTTAGTATGACAGTTATACTGTATATTACTATTGAGTAAAAAAAAACCTAACTTGTGTCTTTGCAAACCTTACAAAAGATCGTTATTCTAGTAAAGACTTAGACTTAGACTTAGACTTTCTTTTTATTGTCATTCAAATTTGAAATTTACAGCACAGATAAGAACGAAATGTCGTAGTGCAGGATAAAAAAGCAATAAGGTGCATATTTCGATATATAAATATATATAAATAATATATAAATACTATATATATATATATATATATATATATATATATATATATATATATATATATATATATATATATAATAAATAGATATATATAAGTATATATAAATAGATAAATAGATTACTGTGCAGATACATATATTGCACTTTTTCCACATGCGCCCACGTTTATGAGTGTATGTTATATTGTTTCTTTCATTCCAGCGAGTTAATTCATTTTGAGAGGAGTTGAGGAGATAATTTAATTATGATGCGTTCAAGAGTCTTACGGCCTGAGGGAAGAAGCTGCTACAGAAGCTTCGGAGGCTGCGGAACCTCTTTCTAGAGTCCAGCAGTGAAAACTGTCCTTGGTGGGGGTGGGAGGAGTCTTTGCAAATTTTCTGAGCCCTGGTCAGGCAGCACTTTTTGCGATCTCCTGGATAGGAGGAAGAGGAGTCCTGATGATCTTTTCCGCCGTCCTCACCACTCTCTGGAGATACTTCCAGTCTGAGGCACTGCAGGCTCCAGTCCAGACAGAGATGCTATGCTGTTGGTCAGCAGGCTCGCTATAACAACGATACATCTCTCCAAGCATTATTAGCTATTTTGCATTTGTTGTTTAGGAGTTATGTTTAAATAACTGTCAAAGTAAATAAAACCTAATTTTGGTATTTGAAAACCTTACAAAAACAACTGATTCTAGTAAAACTCACACAGATACAATATTACAGGCATTTTTAGACATAATACATGTTTGGTTTTGGAGTAATGTTTGGCGCAGTGGAAGAATGGCCGTGCGCGACCCGAGGGTCCCTGGTTCAATCCCCACCTAGTACCAACCTCGTCATGTCCGTTGTGTCCTGAGCAAGACACTTCACCCTTGCTCCTGATGGGTGCTGGTTAGCGCCTTGCATGGCAGCTCCCTCCATCAGTGTGTGAATGGGTAAATGTGGAAGTAGTGTCAAAGCGCTTTGAGTACCTTGAAGGTAGAAAAGCGCTATACAAGTACAACCCATTTATTTATTTATTTATTTATATATAGTATGACAGCTATACTGTTATATTGAGTAAAAAAAACTAACTTGTGTCTTTACAAACCTTACACTATATATGTTTTCTAGTAAAACTCACAAAGAGACATTTCCCCAGGTATTATTAGCCATTGTGCATGTGTGGTTTAGGAGTTATGTTTAAATAAATGTCAAATTGAATGTGGCAGGTATACTGTCATGAGTAAAACCTAATTTTTGTAATTGTAAACCTTACCAAAATACCTGATTCTGGTAAAACTCACATAGATTGAATATTACATGCATTTTTTGTTCGGATTGCTTGTTTGGTTTTGGAGTTATGTTTTTACAACTTTCATATTTAGTATGACAGTTATACTGTCATATTGAGTAAAAAAAAACAACTAACTTGCGTCTTTGCAAACCTTACAAAAGATCAGTATTCTGGTAAAGACTTAGACTTTCTTTTTATTGTAATTCAAATTTGAACTTTACAGCATAGATAACACAATTTCGTTACATAAGCTCAAGGTAGTGCAGGATAAAAAAGCAATAAGGTGCATATATAAATAAATAAATATAAATAATATATAAATATACATATAAAATAAATTAATATACTTAAATATATATAAATAAATAAAAAGATTACTGTGCAGATAAATACATTGCACTTTTTCCACATGCGCCCACGTTTATGGGTGTATGTTATATTGTTTTTTGTTTATTCCAGCGAGTTAATCCATTTTGAGGGGAGTTGAGGGGATAATTTAATTATAATGCGTTCAAGAGTCTTACGGCCTGAGGGAAGAAGCTGGAGGTTCTGCTTCGGAGGCTGCAGAACCTCTTTCTAGAGTCCAGAAGTGAAAACAGTCCTTGGTGGGGGTGGGAGGAGTCTTTGCAAATATTCTGAGCCCTGGTCAGGCAGCGCTTTTTGCGATCTCCTGGATAGGAGGAAGAGGATTCCTGAAGATCTTTTCCGCCGTCCTCACCACTCTCTGGAGAGACTTCCAGTCTGAGGCACTGCAGGCTCCAGTCCAGACAGAGATGCTGTTGGTCAGCAGGCTCTCTATAACAAAGATACAGTTCTCCAAGCATTATTAGCTATTTGCATTTGTTGTTTAGGATTTATGTTTAAATAACTGTCATAGTGAGTAAAACCTAAATTTTGTATTTGCAAACCTTACAAAAACAATTGATTCTAGTAAAACTCACAGATACAATATCACAGGCATTTTTAGACATGTCATTATGAGTAAAACCTAATTTTTGTAATTGTAAACCTTACCAAAATACCTGATTCTGGTAAAACTCACAGAGATTCAATATTACAGGCATTTTTAGACGGATTGCATGTGTAGTTTTGAAATTATGTTTATAAAACCTTCTTATTTAGTATGACAGTGATACTATCATATTGAGTAAAAAAAACTAACTTGTGTCTTTGCAAACCTTACAAAAGAACATTTTAGTAAAACTCAAAGATACATCTCCAGGCATTATTAGCCATTTTGCATTTGTTGTTTAGGAGTTATGTTTAAATAACTGTCATATTAAATGTAACAGTATACTCTCATATAGAGTAAAACCTAATTTTTGTATTTGCAAACCTTACAAAAACAACTGATTCTAGTAAAACTCACATGCATTCAATATTACAGTTATTTTTAGACATTTTGCCTATTTGGTTTAGAAATTATGATGGAATACATTTGTATTGCTTTTTTTGCATTATCTCAGGATTTTAGGAATATTACTGTCATATTGAGTAAAAAACTACTTTTTGCGTTTGCAAGCCTTAAAAAAAGCATATGTTTCGAGTAAAACTCACAATAATGCATTATTTCAGGCAATATTAGCTCATTTTTATGTGTAGTTTAGGAGTTATGTTTATTTACTGTCATATTGAGTGTACATTGTCATGGTGAAAAAAAACCAAACTTTTTTATTTGCAAAAATTTCAAACACAACCGATTCTAGTAAAACTCACATGGATTCAAAATTACAGGCATTTTCACACATTTTGCATGTTTGATTTAGGAAATATGATTGAATATATTTTCATTGCTTTTTTCGCATTATCTCAGGATTTTAGGAATATTACTGTCATATTGAGTAAAAAACTACTTTTTGTGTTTGCAAGATTTGAAAGAGCATATGTTTCGAGTAAAACTCCGTAGAATGCATTAATTGAGGCATCATTAGCCATTTTGCATGTGTAGTTAGGAGTTATTTTTAAATAACTGTCATATTGAGTGTGACATTTTACTTTCATGAAGAGTAAAACCTAATTTTTGCTTTTGCAAACCTTACTAAAACAACTGATTCTAGTGAAACTCACATGGATTTAATATTACTGGCATTTTTAGACATTTTGCATTGTTGGTTTAGGAATTATGTGTGAATACATTTTTATTGCTTTTTTCGCATTATCTCAGAATTTAAAGAACATTACTGTCATATTGAGTACAAAAAATACTTTTTGTATTTGCAAGCCTTAAGAAAGCATATGTTTCAAGGAAAACTCCCAAGGATCCATTATTTCAAACATTATTAGCCATTTTCCATGAGTAGTTTAGGAGTTATGATTAAAAAACTGTCATATTGAGTGTGACAGTTTACTTTCATAAAGAGTAAAACCTAATTTTTGTTTTTGCAAACTTTACTAAAACTACTGATTCTAGTAAAACTCACATGGATTCAATAATACAGGCATTTTTACACATTTTGCATGTTTAGTTTAGAAATTATGATTGAATACATTTTTATGGCTTTTTTCGCATTATCTCAGGATTTTAAGAACATTACTGTCATATTGAGTAAAAAAAATACTTTTTGTGTTTGCAAGCCTTAAGAAAGCATATGTTTCGACAAAACTCCCAAGAATCCATTATTTCAAACATTATTAGCCATTTTGCATGAGTGGTTTAGGAGTTATGATTAAAAACTTGTCATATTGAGTGTGACAGTTTACATTCATAAAGAGTAAAACCTAATTTTTGCTTTTGCAAACCTTATTAAAACAACTGATTCTAGTGAAACTCACATGGATTTAATATTACTGGCATTTTTAGACATTTTGTATTGTTGGTTTAGGAATTATGTTGGAATACATTTTTATTGCTTTTTTCGCATTATCTCAGAATTTTAAGAACATTACTGTCATATTGAGTACAAAAAATACTTTTTGTGTTTGCAAGCCTTAAGAAAGCATATGTTTCAAGGAAAACTCCCAAGGATCCATTATTTCAAACATTATTAGCCATTTTGCATGAGTAGTTTAGGAGTTATGATTAAAAAACTGTCATATTGAGTGTGACAGTTTACTTTCATAGAGAGTAAAACCAAATTTTTGTTTTTGCAAACTTCACTAAAACAACTGGTTCTAGTAAAACTCAGATGGATTCAATAATACAGGCATTTTTACACATTTTGCATGTTTAGTTTAGAAATTATGATTGAACACATTTTTATGGCTTTTTTCGCATTATCTCAGGATTTTAAGAACATTACTGTCATATTGAGTAAAAAAATACTTTTTGTGTTTGCAAGCCTTAAGAAAGCATATGTTTCGAGGAAAACTCCCAAGAATCCATTATTTCAAACATTATTAGCCATTTTGCATGAGTAGTTTAGGAGTTATGATTAAAAAACTGTCATATTGAGTGTGACAGTTTACTTTCATAGAGAGTAAAACCTAATTTTTGTTTTTGAAAACTTCACTAAAACAACTGGTTCTAGTAAAACTCACATGGATTCAATAATACAGGCATTTTTACACATTTTGCATGTTTAGTTTAGAAATTATGATTGAATACATTTTTATGGCTTTTTTCGCATTATCTCAGGATTTTAAGAACATTACTGTCATATTGAGTAAAAAAATACTTTTTGTGTTTGCAAGCCTTAAAAAAAGCATATGTTTCGAGGTAAACTCCCAAGGATCCATTATTTCAAACAATATTAGCCATTTTGCATGAGTGGTTTAGGAGTTATGATTTAAAAATTGTCATATTGAGTGTGACAGTTTACTTTCATGAAGAGTAAAACCTAATTTTTGCTTTTGCAATCCTTACTAAAACAACTGATTCTAGTGAAACTCACATGGATTTAATATTACTGGCATTTTTAGACATTTTGCATTGTTGGTTTAGGAATTATGTTGGAATACATTTTTATTGCTTTTTTCGCATTATCTCAGAATTTAAAGAACATTACTGTCATATAGAGTACAAAAAATACTTTTTGTATTTGCAAGCCTTAAGAAAGCATATGTTTCAAGGAAAACTCCCAAGGATCCATTATTTCAAACATTATTAGCCATTTTGCATGAGTAGTTTAGGAGTTATGATTAAAAAACTGTCATATTGAGTGTGACAGTTTACTTTCATAAAGAGTAAAACCAAATTTTTGTTTTTGCAAACTTTACTAAAACAACTGATTCTAGTAAAACTCACATTGATTCAATAATACAGGCATTTTTACACATTTTGCATGTTTAGTTTAGAAATTATGATTGAATACATTTTTATGGCTTTTTTCGCATTATCTCAGGATTTTAAGAACATTACTGTCATATTGAGTAAAAAAAATACTTTTTGTGTTTGCAAGCCTTAAGAAAGCATATGTTTCGAGGAAAACTCCAAAGAATCCATTATTTCAAACATTATTAGCCATTTTGCATGAGTGGTTTAGGAGTTATGATTAAAAACTTGTCATATTGAGTGTGACAGTTTACATTCATAAAGAGTAAAACCTAATTTTTGCTTTTGCAAACCTTACTAAAACAACTGATTCTAGTGAAACTCACATGGAATATAATATTACTGGCATTTTTAGACATTTTGCATTGTTGGTTTAGGAATTATGTTGGAATACATTTTTATTGCTTTTTTCGCATTATCTCAGAATTTTAAGAACATTACTGTCATATTGAGTACAAAAAATACTTTTTGTGTTTGCAAGCCTTAAGAAAGCATATGTTTCAAGGAAAACTCCCAAGGATCCATTATTTCAAACATTATTAGCCATTTTGCATGAGTAGTTTAGGAGTTATGATTAAAAAACTGTCATATTGAGTGTGACAGTTTACTTTCACAAAGAGTAAAACCTAATTTTTGTTCTTGCAAACTTACTAAAACAACTGATTCTAGGAAAACTCACATGGATTCAATAATACAGGCATTTTTACACATTTTGCATGTTTAGTTTAGAAATTATGATTGAATACATTTTTTATGGCTTTTTTCGCATTATCTCAGGATTTTAAGAACATTACTGTCATATTGAGTACAAAAATACTTTTTGTGTTTGCAAGCCTTAAAAAAGCATATGTTTCGAGGAAAACTCCCAAGAATCCATTATTTCAAACATTATTAGCCATTTTGCATGAATAGTTTAGGAGTTATGATTAAAAAACTGTCATATTGAGTGTGACAGTTTACTTTCATAAAAAGTAAAACCTAATTTTTGTTTTTGCAAACTTCACTAAAACAACTGATTCTAGTAAAACTCACATGGATTCAATAATACAGGCATTTTTACACATTTTGCATGTTTAGTTTAGAAATTATGATTGAATACATTTTTATGGCTTTTTTCGCATTATCTCAGGATTTTAAGAACAGTACTGTCATATTGAGTAAAAAAATACTTTTTGTGTTTGCAAGCCATAAGAAAGCATATGTTTCGAGGTAAACTCCCAAGGAACTATTATTTTAAACATTATTAGCCATTTTGCATGAGTGGTTTAGGAGTTATGATTAAAAAATTGTCATATTGAGTGTGACAGTTTACTTTCATAAAGAGTAAAACCTAATTTTTGTTTTTGCAAACTTCACTAAAACAACTGATTCTAGTAAAACTCACATGGATTCAATAATACAGGCATTTTTACACATTTTGCATCTTTAGTTTAGAAATTATGATTGATTACATTTTTATGGCTTTTTTCGCATTATCTCAGGATTTTAAGAACATTACTGTCATATGGAGTAAAAAAAATACTTTTTGTGTTTGCAAGCCTTAAGAAAGCATATGTTTCGGAAAACTCCCAAGAATCCATTATTTCAAACATTAGCCATTTTTCATGAATAGTTTAGGAGTTATGATTAAAAAACTGTCATATTGAGTGTGACAGTTTACTTTCATAAAGAGTAAAACCAAATTTTTGTTTTTGCAAACTTCACTAAAACAACTGATTCTAGTAAAACTCACATGGATTCAATAATACAGGCATTTTTACACATTTTGCATGTTTATTTTAGAAATTATGATTGAATACATTTTTATGGCTTTTTTCGCATAATCTCAGGATTTTAGGAACATTACTGTCATATTGAGTAAAAACATACTTTTTGTGTTTGCAAGCCTTAAGAAAGCATATGTTTCGAGGAAAACTCCCAAGAATGCATTATTTCAAACATTATTAGCCATTTTGCATGAGTGGTTTAGGAGTTATGATTAAAAAATTGTCATATTGAGTGTGACAGTTTACTTTCATAAAGAGTAAAACCAAATTTTTGCTTTTGCAAACCTTACTAAAACAACTGATTCTAGTGAAACTCACATGGATTTAATATTCCTGGCATTTTTAGACATTTTGCATTGTTGGTTTAGGAATTATGTTGGAATACATTTTTATTGCTTTTTTCGCATTATCTCAGAATTTTAAGAACATTACTGTCATATTGAGTACAAAAAATACTTTTTGTGTTTGCAAGCCTTAAGAAAGCATATGTTTCGAGGAAAACTCCCAAGAATCCATTATTTCAAACATTATTAGCCCTTTTCAATGAGTAGTTTAGGAGTTATGATTAAAAAACTGTCATATTGAGTGTGACAGTTTACTTTCATAAAGAGTAAAACCTAATTTTTGTTTTTGCAAACTTCACTAAAACAACTGATTCTAGTAAAACTCACTTGGAATCAATAATACAGGCAGTTTTACACATTTTGCATGTTTAAGTTTGAAATTATGATTGAATACATTTTTATGGCTTTTTTCGCATATTCTCAGGATTTTAGGAACATTACTGTCATATTGAGTAAAAACATACTTTTTGTGTTTGCAAGCCTTAAGAAAGCATATGTTTCGAGGAAAACTCCCAAGAATCCATTATTTCAAACATTATTAGCCCTTTTGCATGAGTAGTTTAGGAGTTATGATTAAAAAACTGTCATATTGAGTGTGACAGTTTACTTTCATAAAGAGTAAAACCTAATTTTTGTTTTTGCAAACTTCACTAAAACAACTGATTCTAGTAAAACTCACATGGAATCAATAATACAGGCATTTTTACACATTTTGCATGTTTAGTTTAGAAATTGTGATTGAATACATTTTTATGGCTTTTTTCGCATTATCTCAGGATTTTAGGAACATTACTGTCATATTGAGTAAAAAAATACTTTTTGTGTTTGCAAGCCTTAAGAAAGCATATGTTTCGAGGAAAACTCCCAAGAATCCATTATTTCAAACATTATTAGCCCTTTTGCATGAGTAGTTTAGGAGTTATGATTAAAAAACTGTCATATTGAGTGTGACAGTTTACTTTCATAAAGATTAAAACCTAATTTTTGTTTTTGCAAACTTCACTTAAACAAATGATTCTAGTTAAACTCACATATGGATTCAATAATACAGGCATTTTTACACATTTTGCATGTTTAGTTTAGAAATTATGATTGAATACATTTTTATGGCTTTTTTCGCATTATCTCAGGATTTTAAGAGCATTACTGTCATATTGAGTAAAAAAATACTTTTTGTGTTTGCAAGCCTTAAGAAAGCATATGTTTCGAGGTAAACTCCCAAGGATCCATTATTTCAAACATTATTAGCCATTTTGCACGAGTGGTTTAGGAGTTATGATTAAAAAATTGTCATATTGAGTGTGACAGTTTACTTTCATAAAGAGTAAAACCTAATTTTTGCTTTTGCAAACCTTACTAAAACAACTGATTCTAGTGAAACTCACATGGATTTAATATTCCTGGCATTTTTAGACATTTTGCATTGTTGGTTTAGGAATTATGTTGGAATACATTTTTATTGCTTTTTTCGCATTATCTCAGAATTTTAAGAACATTACTGTCATATTGAGTACAAAAAATACTTTTTGTGTTTGCAAGCCTTAAGAAAGCATATGTTTCGAGGAAAACTCCCAAGAATCCATTATTTCAAACATTATTAGCCCTTTTCAATGAGTAGTTTAGGAGTTATGATTAAAAAACTGTCATATTGAGTGTGACAGTTTACTTTCATAAAGAGTAAAACCTAATTTTTGTTTTTGCAAACTTCACTAAAACAACTGATTCTAGTAAAACTCACTTGGAATCAATAATACAGGCAGTTTTACACATTTTGCATGTTTAAGTTTGAAATTATGATTGAATACATTTTTATTGCTTTTTTTGCATTATCTCAGGATTTTAAGAACATTACTGTCATATTGAGTAAAAAATACTTTTTGTGTTTGCAAGCCTTAAGAAAGCATATGTTTCGAGGAAAACTCCCAAGGATCCATTATTTCAAACATTATTAGCCATTTTGCATGAGTAGTTTAGGAGTTATGATTAAAAAATTGTCATATTGAGTGTGACAGTTTACTTTCATAAAGAGTAAAACCTAATTTTTGTTTTTGCAAACTTCACTAAAACAACTGATTCTAGTAAAACTCACATGGATTCAATATTACAGGCATTTTTACACATTTTGCATGTTTATTTTAGAAATTATGATTGAATAAATTTTTATGGCTTTTTTCGCATTATCTCAGGATTTTAAGAACATTACTGTCATATTGAGTAAAAAAATACTTTTTGTGTTTGCAAGCCTTAAGAAAGCATATGTTTCGAGGTAAACTCCCAAGGAACTATTATTTTAAACATTATTAGCCATTTTGCATGAGGGGTTTAGGAGTTATGATTAAAAAATTGTCATATTGAGTGTGACAGTTTACTTTCATAAAGAGTAAAACCTGTTTTTTGCTTTTGCAAACCTTACTAAAACAACTGATTCTAGTGAAACTCACATGGATTTAATATTACTGGCATTTTTAGACATTTTGCATTGTTGGTTTAGGAATTATGTTGGAATACATTTGTATTGCTTTTTTCGCATTATCTCAGAATTTTAAGAACATTACTGTCATATTGAGTACAAAAAATACTTTTTGTGTTTGCAAGCCTTAAGAAAGCATATGTTTCGAGGAAAACTCCCAAGAATCCATTATTTCAAACATTATTAGCCCTTTTGCATGAGTAGTTTAGGAGTTATGATTAAAAAACTGTCATATTGAGTGTGACAGTTTACTTTCATAAAGAGTAAAACCTAATTTTTGTTTTTGCAAACTTCACTAAAACAACTGGTTCTAGTAAAACTCACATGGAATCAATAAAACAGGCATTTTTACACATTTTGCATATTTAGTTTAGAAATTATGATTGAATACATTTTTTTTTCTTTTTTCGCATTATCTCAGGAATTTAAGAACATTACTGTAATATTGAGTACAAAAATACTTTTTGTGTTTGCAAGCCTTAAGAAAACATAAGTTTCGAGGAAAACTCCCACGGATCCATTATTTCAAACATTATTAGCCATTTTGCATGACTAGTTTAGGAGTAATGATTAAAAAATTGTCATATTGAGTGTGACAGTTTACTTTCATAAAGAGTAAAACCAAATTTTTGTTTTTGCAAACCTTACTAAAACAACTGATTCTAGTAAAACTCACATGGATTTAATATTACAGGCATTTTTAGACATTTTGCAATGTTGGTTTAGGAATTATGTTGGAATACATTTTTATTGTTTTTTTCGCATTATCTCAGAATTTTAAGAACATTACTGTCATATTGAGTAAAAACTACTTTTTGTGTTTACAAACCTTAAAAAAAGCATATGTTTCGAGTAAAACTCCCAAGGATCCATTATTTCAGGCAACATTAGCTCATTTTTAAGTGTAGTTTAGGAGTTATGTTTAATTTACTGTCATATTGAGTGTACATTGTCATGGTGAAAAAAACCTAATTTTTGTATTTGCAAAAATTTCAAATACAACCTAATCTAGTAAAACTCACATGGATTCAATATTACAGGCATTTTTACACATTTTGCATGTTTAGTTTAGAAATTATGATTGAATACATTTTTATGGCTTTTTTCGCATTATCTCAGGATTTTAAGAGCATTACTGTCATATTGAGTAAAAAAATACTTTTTGTGTTTGCAAGCCTTAAGAAAGCATATGTTTCGAGGTAAACTCCCAAGGATCCATTATTTCAAACATTATTAGCCATTTTGCACGAGTGGTTTAGGAGTTATGATTAAAAAATTGTCATATTGAGTGTGACAGTTTACTTTCATAAAGAGTAAAACCTAATTTTTGCTTTTGCAAACCTTACTAAAACAACTGATTCTAGTGAAACTCACATGGATTTAATATTCCTGGCATTTTTAGACATTTTGCATTGTTGGTTTAGGAATTATGTTGGAATACATTTTTATTGCTTTTTTCGCATTATCTCAGAATTTTAAGAACATTACTGTCATATTGAGTACAAAAAATACTTTTTGTGTTTGCAAGCCTTAAGAAAGCATATGTTTCGAGGAAAACTCCCAAGAATCCATTATTTCAAACATTATTAGCCCTTTTCAATGAGTAGTTTAGGAGTTATGATTAAAAAACTGTCATATTGAGTGTGACAGTTTACTTTCATAAGAGTAAAACCTAATTTTTGTTTTTGCAAACTTCACTAAAACAACTGATTCTAGTAAAACTCACATGGATTCAATATTACAGGCATTTTTACACATTTTGCATGTTTATTTTAGAAATTATGATTGAATAAATTTTTATGGCTTTTTTCGCATTATCTCAGGATTTTAAGAACATTACTGTCATATTGAGTAAAAAAATACTTTTTGTGTTTGCAAGCCTTAAGAAAGCATATGTTTCGAGGTAAACTCCCAAGGAACTATTATTTTAAACATTATTAGCCATTTTGCATAAGGGGTTTAGGAGTTATGATTAAATAATTGTCATATTGAGTGTGACAGTTTACTTTCATAAAGAGTAAAACCTAATTTTTGCTTTTGCAAACCTTACTAAAACAACTGATTCTAGTGAAACTCACATGGATTTAATATTACTGGCATTTTTAGACATTTTGCATTGTTGGTTTAGGAATTATGTTGGAATACATTTTTATTGCTTTTTTCGCATTATCTCAGGATTTTAAGAACATTACTGTCATATTGAGTAAAAAACTACTTTTTGTGTTTGCAAGATTTAAAAAAGCATATGTTTCGAGGAAAACTCCTAAGGATGCATTATTTCAGGCATCAATAGCCATTTTGCTTGTGTGGATTAGGAGTTTTTAAATAACTGTCATATTGCGTGTGACAGTTTTACTGTCATTATGAGTAAAACCTAATTTTTGTATTTTTAAACCTTATAAACCTCCTGATTCTAGTAAAATTCACAAAGATACAAGATATTACAGGCATTTTTAGACATAATGCAGGTTTGGTTTTGGAGTTAGGTTTATAACTTTTCATATTTAGTATGACAGTTATACTGTCATATTAAGTAAAAAAAAAAAAAAAAGACTTGTGTCTTTGCAAACCTTACAAAATATTTTTTTCCAGTAAAACTCACAAAGATACATTTCTCTTATTAGCCATTTTGCATGTGTGGTTTTTAAATAACTGTCAGATACAGAGACAGAGACAGTATACATGGGGAAGGCGTGGCGCAGTTGGGAGAGTGGCCGTTCCAGCAACCTGAGGGTTCTTGGTTCGATCCCCACCTTCTACCAACCTCGTCACGTCCGTTGTGTCCTTGAGGGAGACACTTTACCCTTGCTCCTGATGGGTTGTGGTTAGGGCCTTGCATGCCAGCTCCCGCCATCAGTGTGTGTGTGTGAATGGATGAATGGAAAAATAGTGTCAAAGCGCTTTGTGTACCTTGAAGGTAGAAAAGCGCTATACAAGTATAACCCATTTACCATAGTGAGTAAAACCAAATGTTTGTATTTACAAACCTTACAAAAACAACTCATTCTAGTAAAAGTCACACAGATACAATATTTTAGGCATTTTTAGACATAATGAATGTTTGGTTTTGGAGTTATGTTTAAATAACCTCCTTTCTGAGCCGCCACCTTATCGTGGTAGAGGAGTTTGCGTGTCCCACTGATCCTAGGAGCTATGCTGTCTGTGGGCTTCTATGCCCCCTCGTAGGCTCTCCCAAGACAAATAGGTCCTTGGTGAGGGATCAGCCAAAGAGCAGCTCAAAGACCTTTATGAAAAGTACAAATCGAGGTCCTAGATTTTTCCTCGCCCGGACGCGGGTCACCGTGGCTCCCCTGTGGAGCCAGGCCCAGAGGTGGGGCACGATGGCGAGCGCCTGTTGGCTGGCTCAGCTCAATGAAGCAACGTGGTTCCCTCCTCCAATGGGCTCACCACTCATGGGCTGGGTTATAGAGGTCGGGTGCAGTGTGAGCTGAGCGGCAGCCGAAGGCAGGGCACTTGGCGGTCCGATCATCGGCTACATAAGCTAGCTCTTCTGACGTGAAATGTCACCTCGCTGGGAGGGAAGGAGCCTGAGCTGGTGTGCGAGGTTCCCTCGACAGTCTTCCACTATGGCGTTGCAAGCAATGAGAGGCTGGGGTGGCAATTCTTGTTGTCCCCCCGGCTCAAAGACAAGAGTATGGGGTATCGGACTGTCTGATTGTGGCGGGTCGCTCCCTGTATGATCAGTGTCACCGATTCTGTTGTTAACTTTTATGGACAGAATTGCAGTCATGGCGTTGAGGGGATCCGGTTTGGTGGTTGCAGGATTAGGTCTCTGCTTTTTGCAGTTGATGTGGTCCTGATGGCTTCAACTGGCCAGGATCTCCAGCTCTCATTGGATGGCCGAGTATGAAGCGACTGCGATGAGAATCAGCACCTCCAAGTCCAAGTCCATGGTTCTCGCCCGGTAAAGGGTGGGGTGCCATTTCCAGGTTGAGGAGGCGATGGCACATACTAGATGGCCCCAAGTGGAGGAGTTCAAGTACCTAGGAGTCTTGTTCACGAGTGAGGGAAGAGTGGATCATGAGATCCACAGGCGGATCGGTGCGGCGTCTTCAGTAATGAGGACGCTATATCGATCCATTGTGGTGAAGAAGGAGCTGAGCCAGAATTAAAAGCTATAAATTTACCGGTCGATCTACATTCCCATCCTGCACCCATGGTCATGGTTATGACAAGCGGCCAAATTGAGTTTCCTCCGCCGGGTGGCGGGTCTCTCCCTTAGAGATAGGATAAGAAGCTCTGTCATCCGGGAGGAACTCAGAGTAAAGCGCTGCTCCTCCACATTGAGAGGAGCCAGATGAGGTGGTTCGGGCATCTGCTCAGGATACCCGAACGCCTCCCGAGGGAGGTGTTTAGGGCAAGTCCGACGGGCAGGAGGCCACGGGGAAGACCCAGGACACATTGGGAAGATTATGTCTCCCGGCTGGCCTGGGAACGCCTCAGGATCCCCCGAGAAGAGCTGGAAGAAGTGGCTGGGGAGAGGGAAGTCTGGGCTTCTCTGTTTAGGCTGCTGCCCCCGCAACCCGACCTCGGTTAAGCGGAAGAAAATGGATGGATTTAGTAACGACAACAAAAAATGATTCTAGTAAAACTCACATGGATACAATTTTACAGGTATTTTTAGACATAATGCATGTTTGGTTTTGGAATTATGTTTATATAACTTTCATATGTATTATGACAGTTATACTGTCATCTTGAGTAAAACTAACTTGTGTCTTTACAAACATTACAAACTATGTTTTTCCAGTAAAACTCACAAAAATAATGTTTTCCAGGCATTATTAGACATTTTTCATGTGTGGTTTAGGAAATATGTTTAAATAACTGTCATATTGAATGTGGCAGTTATACTGTTATTATGTGTAAAACCAAATTTTTGTATTTGCAAACCTTACAAAAACAACTGATTCTAGTAAAACTCACATAGATTCAATATTACAGGCATTTTTAGACATTTCACATGTTTGAATACTTTTTTATTGCTTTTTTCGTTAGGGCAAGTCCGATCGGCAGGAGGCCACGGGGAAGACCCAGGACACATTGGGAAGACTATGTCTCAGGCTGGCCTGGGAACGCCTCGGGATCCCCCGAGAAGAGCTGGACAAAGTGGCTGGGGCTTCTCTGCTTAGGCTGCTTCCCCCGCAACCCGACCTCGGATAAGCGGAAGAAAATGGATGGATTTAGTATGACAGTTATACTGTCATATTGAGTAAAAAAACTATTTTTCATAGATTCAATATTACAGGCATCTTTAGATGGATTGCATGTTTGGTTTTGGAGATATGTTTATACAACTTTCATATTTAGTATGACAGTTGTACTGTCATATTGAGTAAAAAAAAAAAAAAAACTTGTGTCTGCAAACCTTACAAAAGATTATTATTCTAGTAAAATTAACAAAGATACATTTTTCCAAGCATTATTAGCATTTGTTGTTTTGGAGTTATAATGCTTGCGTTGAGAGGCGACGGGCTCGGGTGGCAATTCTTGTTGCCCCCCGGCTCAAAGCCTGCACGTTGGAGTTCAACCCAGTGGACCAGTGGGTAGCTTTCCTCCGCCTTCGGGTGGGGGGACGGGTCCTGACTGTTGTTTGGCCTTATGCGCCAAACGGCAGCTCAGAGTACCCACCCTTTTTGGATTCACTCGAGGGAGTACTGGAAAGTGCTCCACCGGGTGATTCCCTCGTTCTACTGGGGGCCTTCAACGCTCATCTTGGCAACAACAGTGAAACCTGGAGAGGCGTGATTGGGAAGAATGGCCGCCCGGATCTGAACCCGAGTGGTGTTTTGTTATTGGACTTTTGTGCTCGTCACAGATTGTCAATAACAAACACCAAGTTCAAACATAAGGGTGTCCAAATGTGCACTTGGCACCAGGACACCCTAGGCCGCAGTTCCATGATCGATTTTGTAGTTGTGTCATCGGATTTGCGGTCTCATGTTTTGGACACTCGGGTGAAGAGAGGGGCGGAGCTTTCTACCGATCACCACCTGGTGGTGAGTTGGCTGCGATGGTGGGGGAGGATGCCTGACAGACCTGGCAGGCCCAAACGCATTGTGAGGGTTTGCTGGGAACGCCTCCGGAAGAACTTTGAACATGTCACGAGGGAGGCGCTGGACATTGAGTCTGAGTGGACCATGTTCCGTGCCTCTCTTGTCGAGCCGGCTGATTGGAGCTGTGGCCGCAAGGAGTTTGGTGCCTGTCGTGGCACCAAACTCTAGAACCCGCTGGTGGACACCAGCAGTGAGGGATGCCGTCAAGCTGAAGAAAGAGCCTATCGGGTCCTTTTGGCTCATGGGACTCCAGAGGCAGCCGACAGGCCAAGCGAAGTGCGGCTTCAGCGGTCGCAAAGGCAAAAACTCGGACATGGTAGGAGTTTGGAGAAGCCATGGAAAACGACTTCCAGACGGCTTCGAAGCGATTCTGGACCACCATCCGCCGGCTCAAGGGGGGGGGGCAGCAGTGCACTGTAACACCGTGTATGGTGAGGATGGTGCGCTGCTGACCTCTACTGCAGCTGTTATTGATCGGTGGAGGGAATACTTCGAAGACCTCCTTAATCCCACCAACATGTCTTCCTATGAGGAAGCAGTGCCTGGGGAATCTGTGGTGGGCTCTCCTATTTCTGGGGCTGAGGATGCCAAGGTAGTTAAAAAGCTTCTCAATGGCAACGCCCTGGGGGTGGATGAGATCCGTCCGGAGTTCCTTAAGGCTCTGGATGCTGTGGGGCTGTCTTGGTTGACAAGACTCTGCAACATCGCGTGGACATCGGGGGCGGTACTTCTGGATTGGGAGACCGGGGTGGTGGTTCCTCTCTTTAAGAAGGGGAACCAGAGGGTGTGTTTCAACTATCGTGAGATCACACTCCTCAGTCTTCCCGGTAAGGTCTATTCATGTGTACTGGAGAAGAGGCTACGCCGGATAGTCGAACCTCGGATTCAGGAGGAACAGTGTGGTTTACGTCCTGGTCGTGGAACTGCGGACCAGCTTTATACTCTCGGCAGGGTCCTTGAGGGTGCATGGGAGTTTGCCCAACCAGTCTACATGTGCTTTATGGACTTGGAAAAGGCATTCGACCATTTACCCCTGGAAGTCCTGTGGGGAGTGCTTAGAGAGTATGGGGTAACGGACTGTCTTATTGTGGCGGTTCGCTCCCTTTGCAAGAGTCAGAGCTTGGTCCGCATTGCCGGCAGTAAGTCGGACCCGTTTCCAGTGAGGGTTGGACTCCGCCAACACTGCCCTTTGTCACCGATTCTGTTCATAACCTTTATGGACAGAATTTCTAGGCGCAGTCAGGGCGTTGAGGGGATCCGGTTTGGTGTCTGCAGGATTAGGTCTCTGCTATTTGCAGATGATGTGGTCCTGATGGCTTCATCTGGCCAAGATCTTCAGCCCTCACTGGATCGGTTCGCAGACGAGTGTGAAGTGACTGGGATGTGAATCAGCACCTCCAAGTCCGAGTCCATGGTTCTCGCCCGGAAAAGGGTGGAGTGCCATCTCCGGGTTGGGGAGGAGATCTTGCCCCAAGTAGAGGAGTTCAAGGACCTCAGAGTCTTGTTCACGAGTGAGGGAAGAGGGGATCGTGAGATCGACAGGCGGAACGGTGCGGCGTCTTCAGTAATGCGGACGCTGTATTGATCCGTTGTGGTGAAGAAGGAGCTGAGCCGGAAGGCAAAGCTCTCGATGTACCGGTCGATCTACGTTCCCATCCTCACCTATGGTCATGAGCTTTGTGTCATGGCCGAAAGGACAAAATCACGGGTACAAGCGGCCGAAATGAGTTTTCTCCGCCGGGTGGCGGGGCTCTCCCTTAGAGATAGGGTGAGAAGCTCTGTCATCCGGGAGGAGCTCAAAGTAAAGCCATTGCTCCTCCATTTCGAGAGGAGCCAGATGAGGTGGTTCGGGCATCTGGTCAGGATGCCACCCGAACGCCTCCCTAGGGAGGTGTTTCGGGCACGTCCGACCGGTAGGAGGCCCAGGAAGACCCAGGAAACGGGAAGCTTATCTCTCCCGGCTGGCCTGGGAACGCCCCAGGATCCCCCGGGAGGAGCTGGACGAAGTGGCTGGGGAGAGGAAAGTCTGGGCTTCCCTGCTTAGGCTGCAGCCCCCGCAACCCGACCTCGGATAAGCGGAAGAAAATGGATGGCTGGATGGATGGAGTTATGTTTAAATAACTGTCATAAAGAGTAAAACCTCATTTTTGTATTTGTAAACCTTACCAAAACAACTGATTTTAGTAAAACTCACACAGATTCAATATTACAGGCATTTTTAGACATTTTGCTTATTTGGTGTAGGAATTATGATGGAATACATTGTTTTTGCTTATTTCGCATTATCTCAGGATTTTAAGAACTTTACTGTCATCTAGAGGAAACCAAATACTTTTTGTGTTTGCAAGCCTTAAAAAAGCATATGTTTCGAGTAAAACTCACAAGAATGCCTTATTTCAGGCATTATTAGCCATTTTTTATGTGTAGTTTAGGCATACTTGCCAATACTCCTGGATTTTCCAGGAGACTCCCGAAATTCAGCGCCTCTCCCGAAAACCTCCCGGGACAAATTTTCTCCCGAAAATCTCCCGAAATTCAGGCTGATCTGAGTGAGGACAGCCTGTATTCACGTCTGCTTTCCCACGATATAAACAGCATGCCTGCCCAATCACGTTATAACTGTAGAATGATCGAGGGCGAGTTCTTGGTTTCTTATGTGGGTTTATTGTTAGGTAGTTTCATTAACGTCCTCCCAGCGCGGTAACAACACAAAACAACAGCAGTCACGTTTTCGTCTACCGTAAAGCAGTTTGTCTGCCGTAAACAGCAATGTTGTGACACTCTTTAAACAGGGCAATACTGCCATCTACTGTACATGCATGTGTGCCAATAACATCCAGGGCTTTTAGAGAGTGCAGTGCACAACTGCGCACACAACAAGGAGACAAAGCAGAAGAAAGCGGAAGATACAGCCATGGCGATGCCGACGACGAGTAAGATGAAGAAACAGGCATTTTTATACATAATGCAGGTTTGGTTTTAGGGTTATGTTTATACAACTTTCATATTTAGAATGACAGTTATACAATCATATTGAGTAAAAAAAACTAACTTGTGTCTTTACAAACATCACAATTTTTTTTTTTTTTTCAGGAAAACTCACAAAGATACATTTCTCCAGGGATTATTAGCCATTTTTTATGTGCGGTTTAGGAGTTACATTATGTTTAAATAACTGTCAGATTGAATGTGACAGTATACTGTCATAGTGAGTAAAACCTACTTTTTGTATTTGTAAACCATACCAAATTACCTGATTCTGGTAAAACTCACATAGATACAATATTACAGGCATTTTTAGACATAATGCATGTTTGGTTTTGGAGTTATGTTTATATTACTTTTACATTTGGTATGATACTGTCATATTGAGTAAAAAAAAACTAATTTGTGTCTTTATAAACATTACGAATTCTTTTTTTCCAGTAAAACTCACATAGATACATTTCTCCAGGCATTTTTAGCCATTTTACATGTGTGGTTTAATAGCTATGTTTAAATAACAGTCAGATTGAATGTGACAGTATACTGTCAAAGTGAGTAAAGCCAATATTTTGTATTTGCAAACCTTACAAAAACAACTGTTTCTAGTAAAACTCACATGGATACAATATTACAGGCATTTTTAAACATAATGCATGTTTGGTTTTGGAGTTATGTTTATATAACTTTCAAATTTAGTATGACGGTTATACTGTCATATTGAGTAAAAAAAAGTAACTTGTGTCTTTACAAACCTTACAAAATATTTTTTTCCCAGTAAAACTCACAAAGATACATTTCTCCAGGCATGTGTGGTTTAGGAGTTATGTTTAAATAACTGTCATATTAAATGTTGCAGTTATACTGTCATTATGAGTATGACCCAAGTTTTGTATTTGTAAACCTTACCAAAATATCTGATTCTGGTAAAACTCACATAGATTCAATACTACAGGCTTTTTTTAGACGGATTGCAAGTTTGGTTTTGGAGTTATGTTTATTTAACTTTCATATTTATTATGACAGTTATAAAACTTTTGTTTTTACAAACCTTACAAAATATTTTTTTTCCAGCAAAACTCACAACGATTCATTTCTCCAGGCATTACTAGCCATTTAGCATGTTTGGATTAGGAGAGATAACTGTCAGATTGAATGTGACAGTTATTTTTAAAACTGTCCTAGTGAGTAAAACCAATATTTTGTATTTGCAAAAGTTACAAAAACATATGATTCTAGTAAAACTTACATGGACACAATATTACAGGCATTTTTAGACATAATGCATGTTTGGTTTTGGAGTTATGTTTGTATAACTTTTACATTTAATATGACAGTTAGTTATACTGTCAAATTGAGTAAAAAAAAAACAACTAACTAGTGTCTTTACAAACCTTACAAAATATTTTTTTTCCCAGTAAAACTCACAAAGATACCTTTCTCCAGGCATTATTAGCCATTTAGCATATTTTGTTTAGAAGTTATGTTTAAATAACTGTCATTTTGAATGTGGCAGTTATACTGTCATTATGAGTAAAACCTATTTTTTGTATTTGTAAACCTTTCCAAAATACCTGTTTCTAGTGAAACTCACATGGATTCAAAATTCATGCATTTTTAAACATAAGGCATGTTTGGTTTTGGAGTTATGTTTATATAACTTTCATATTTAGTATGACAGTTATACCATCATATTGAGTAAAAAAAAACTAACTTGTGTCTTTACAAACCTTACAAAGCATTGTTTTCCAGTAAAACTCACACATATACATTTGTCCAGGCATTATTAGCCTTTGAGCATGTTTGGTTTAGGAGTTATGTTTAAATAAATGTCATTTTGAATGTGGCAGTTATATTGTCATTAAGAGTAAAACCTAATTTTTGTATTTGTAAACCTTACCAAAATACATAATTCAGGTAAAACTCATGTATAAAAAATATTACAGGCATTTTTAGACATAATGCATGTTTTAGTTTGGAATTATGTTTATATAACTTTCATATTTAGTAAGAGAGCTTACTGTCATATTGAGTAAAAAAAAAAGTAACTTGTGTCTTTACAAACCTTACAAAATATTTTTTTTTCCAGTAAAACTCACAAAGATACATTTTTCCAGGGATTATTAGCCAATATGTGTGGTTTAAGAGTCATATTTAAGTAACTGTCATATTGAGTGTGGCAGTTATACTGTCATTATGAGTAAAACCTAATTTTTGTATTTGTAAACCTTAACAAAATACCTGATTCTAGTAAAACTCACATAGATTCAATATTACAGGCATTTGTAGACGGATTGCATATTTGGTTTTGAAGATTTGTTTATAAACTTTCAAATTTAGTAAGACAGTTATACCATTATATTGAGTAAAAAAAACTAACTTGTGTCTTTACAAACCTTACAAAATATTTTTGTCCAGTAAAACTCACAAAAATACATTTCTCCAGGCATTATTAGCCATTTTGCATCTGTGGTTTCGAATTTATGTTTAAATAACATTAGGATTGAATGTGACAGTATAAGGTCATTGTGAGTAAAACCAAAATTTTGTATTTGCAAACTTTTAAAAAAAACTGATTCTACTAAAACTCACATTGACACAATATTATAAGCATTTTTAGACATAATGCATGTTTGGTTTTGGAGATATGTTTATATAACTTTTACATTTAGTATGACAATTATACTGTCATATGGAGTAAAAAAAAAGCTAACTTGTGTCTTTATAAACATTACTTTTTTTTTTTCCAGTAAAATTCACAAAGGCACATTTCTGTATATTGTCATAGTGAGTAAAACCAGTATTTTGTATTTGCAAAACTTACAAAAACAACTGATTCTGGTAAAATTCAATATTACAGGCAATTTTAGACGGATTGCAAGTTTGTTCTTGGAGTTATGTTTTTATAATTTTCATATTTAGTATGACAGTTATACTGTCATATTGAGTAAAAAAAAACTAACTTGTGTTTTTACAAACCTTACAAAATATTTTTTTCCAGAAAAATACACAGAGATATATTTCTTGAGGCATTATTAGTCATTTTGAATTTGTGGATTAGGAGTTATGTTTCAATAACTGTCAGATTGAATGTGACAGTATACTGTCATAGTGAGTAAAACCAATATTTTGTATTTGCAAAACTTACAAAAACAACTGATTCTAGTAATACTCACATAGATACATCATTGCAGATATTTTTAGACATAATGCATGTTTGGTTTTGGAGTTATGTTTATATAACTTTCATATTTAGTATGACAGTTATCCAATCATATTGAGTAAAAAAAATAAGTGTGTCTTTACAAACCTTACAAAATGTTTTTTTTCCAGTAAATATACCATTCTCCAGGCATTATTAGCCATTTAGCATGTTTGGTATAGGAGTTATGTTTAAAAAAACTGTCATTTGGAATGTGGCAGTTATACTGTCATTATGAGTAAAACCTAATTTTTGTATTTGTAAACCTTACTAAAATACCTGTTTCTAGTAAAACTCACATAGATTCAAAATTCAAGCATTTTTAGACACAAGGCATGTTTGGTTTTGGAGTTATGTGTATAAAAACTTTCATATTTAGTATGACAGTTATCCAATCATATTGAGTAAAAAAAATAAGTGTGTCTTTACAAACCTTACAAAATATTTGTTTCCAGTAAAACTCACAAAGATACATTTCCCCAGGCATTATTAGCCATTTAGCATGTTTGGTTTAGGAGTTATGTTTAATTAACTGTCATTTGGAATGTGGCAGTGATACTGTCATTATGAGTAAAACCTAATTTTTGTATTTGTAAACCTTACCAAAATACTTGATTCTAATAAAACTCACACAAATTCAAAAATACAGGCATTTTTGGACGGGTTGCATGTTTGGTTTTGGAGTTATGTTTATATAACTTTCATATTTAGTATGACAATTATACCATCATATTAAATAAAAATAAAAAACGTGTGTCTTTATAAACCTTACAAATTATTTCTTTCCAGTAAAACTCACAAAAATACATTCCTCCAGTTATTATTAACCAATTTGCATGTGATTTAGGAGTCATGTTTAAATAACTGTCATTTTGAATGTGGCAGTTATATTGTCAATATGAGTAAAACCTTAATTTTTGTATTTGTAAACCTTACCAAAATAACGGATTGATAATACTCACGGATATAAAATATTACAGGCATTTTTAGACATAATGCATGTTTAATTTTGGAGTTATGTGTAAATAACTTTCATATTTAGTATGACAGCTATACTGTCATATTAAATAAATAAAAAACATTTTGTGTCTTTGCAAACCTTACAAAAGATACTTTTTCTAGTAAAACTAACAAGGATACATGTCTCCAGGCATTATTAGACATATTACATGTTTGGTGTAGGAATTATGTTAAAAAACATTTTTTTTGCTTTTTTCGCATTATCTCAGGATTTTAAGAATATTACTGTCATATTGAGTAAAAAACTACTTTTTGTGTTTGCAAGCCTTAAAATACCATATGTTTCGAGTAACACTCACAAGGATGCATTGTTTTAGGCTTTATTAGCCTTTTTTGCATGTATGGTTAGAAAGTTATGTTTAAATAACTGTCAAATTGAATTTAGCAGATATACTGTCATTATGACAAAAACCCAATTTTTGTATTTGTAAACCTTTCCAAATTACCTGATTCTGGTTTAACTCACATAGATGCAATATTACAGGCATTTTTAGACATAATGCATCTTTACTTTTGGAGTTATGTTTATATAACTTTCATATTTGGTATGACAGTTATACTGTCATATTGAATTAAAAAAATTAACTTGCTTCTTTGCAAAACTTACAAAAGATTATTTTTCTAGTTAAACTAACAAGGATACATGTCTCCAGGCATTATTAGACATTTTGCATGTTTGGTGTAGGAATTATGTTAAAAAACATTTTTATTGCTTTTTTCGCATTATCTCAGTATTTTAAGAATATTACTGTCATTTTGAGGAAAAAAATACTTTTTGTTTTGGCAAGCCTTAAAATAGCATATGTTTCGAGTAAAACTCACAAAGATGCATTGTTTTAGGCTTTATTGGCATATTTGCATGTGTTATTATGAAGATATGTTTAAATAACTGTCAAATTGAATTTAGCAGTTATACTGTCATGACAACAACCCAATTTTTGTATTTGTAAACCTTTCCAAATTACCTGATTCTGGTTAAACTCACATAGATACAATATTACAGGCATTTTAAGACATAATGCATGTTCAGTTTTGGAGTTATGTTTATATAACTTTCATATTCGGTATGACTTTTATACTGTCATATTCAGGGCCGGCCCGTGGCATAGGCCGTATAGGCAAATGCTAAGGGGGCGCCACGCCAGTGCCACAAATGTTGGAGAAAAAAAAAAAAAAAAAAAGTTGGTATTATTATTTCTAAATACAAAAAATAATCCCACGTTAATTAAAATGCAAAGTAAAGCCTTATTTAATAGAAATATTATTTGTTACAACATTACGCCCCCCCCCCCCCCCCCCCCCCTCCTCCGCACGTTGCGCCCCCTCCCTTCCCGTATCATGACTCTTTTTGGACGTCACCACATCAAAAAATCAACACAAGATGTCAAAACGGTCAAAACTGTCAGGTGCCCAGGGAAGAAAAAAGAGAAAAGAAGAGGAGTAGAAACGAGAAAAGACAGAGTTAGCAGGTAGGTAACGTTAGCCTACATGAAATGATTTGTCTGTTACAGAATGTGATAGTAGCTGGCTTTTTAGCATTAAGCTAATGTTACATGATTCGGCAATTGCTAATCAATAAAAAGCTAGTTCTGTTTTAACGTCGGGTTAATATTGTGGAGGGGGCTAAATTGTTATGGAAAATAATAATGTAACGTTAGGTAATTACAGTACTCACCTTACATTCCTCAGGGACATTTGTATTAGATCTTTTAAGCAGGTGTTTTTTGTTTACATTGTTATTGCCTTCTGGTTAGCTAATGTTTGCCCTGCAGGTAATAGTCACTTGTCCACCCCTTTATATATTAGGTATAGTTGTAAGTAAAAAAAAAAAATGTCAAAGACAAAGCTATTCGGTTTCTTGTGAGTATATACACTTCACTGCCGATGTGGGGGGGCGCCACCTAAAATCTTGCCTAGGGCGCCAGATTGGTTAGGGCCGGGCCTGGTCATATTGAATTAAAAAAACTAACTTGCGTCTTTGCAAAACTTACAAAAGATTATATTTCTAGTAAAACTAACAAGGATACATGTCTCCAGGCTTTATTAGACATTTTACATGTTTGGTGTAGGAATTATGTTGAAAAACATTTGTATTGCTTTTTTCGCATTATCTCAGGATTTTAAGAAGATTACTGTCATATTGAGGAAAAAACTACTTTTTGTGTTTGCAAGCCTTATAATAGCATATGTTTCGAGTAAAACTTACAAGGATGCATTGTTTTAGGCTTTATTAGGCGTGGCGAAGTTGGTAGAGTGGCCGTGCCAGCATTCGGAGGGTTGCTGGTTACTGGGGTTCAATCCCCACCTTCTACCATCTTAGTCATGTCCATTGTGTCCTTGGGCAAGACTTTTCACCCCTTGCTCCTGATGGCTGCTGGTTAGCGCCTTGCATGGCAGCTCCCGCCATCAGTGTGTGAATGTGTGTGTGAATGGATGAATGTGGAAATACTGTCAAAGCGCTTTAAGTACCTTGAAGGTAGAAAAGCACTATACAAGTATAACCCATTTATTTGCATGTTTGGTTAGGAAGTTATGTTTAAAAAAATGTCAAATTGAATGTAGCAGTTTTACTGTCATTATGAGAAAAACACCATTTTTGTATTGGTAAACCTTGCCAAATTACCTGATTCTGGTAAAACTCACATAGATACAAAATCCGCCCTGAGATCGGTAGGTTGTGAGTTCAAACCCCGGCCGAGTCATACCAAAGACTATAAAAATGGGACCCATTACCTCCCTGCTTGGCACTCAGCATCAAGGGTTGGAATTGGGGGTTAAATCACCAAAATTATTCCCGGGCGCGGCCACCGCTGCTGCCCACTGCTCCCCTCACCTCCCAGGGGGTGATCAAGGGTGATGGGTCAAATGCAGAGAATAATTTCGCCACACCTAGTGTGTGTGTGACAATCATTGGTACTTTAACTTTAACTTTAACTTTAATTGTAGGCATTTTTAGATAAAATGCATGTTCATTTTTGGAGTAATGTTTATATAACTTTTACATTTAGTTTGACAGTTATACTGTCATATTGAATTAAAAAAAACTAACTTGCGTCATTGCAAAAATTACAAAAGATACATTTTCTAGTAAAACTAACAAAATATACATGTCTCCAGTTATTATTAGACATGTTGCATGTTTGGTGTAGGAATTATGTTGAAAAACATTTTTATTGCTTATTTCACATTATCTCAGGATTTTAAGAACATTACTGTCATATTGAGTAAAAATCTACTTTTTGTGTTTGCAAGCCTTAAAATAGCATTTGTTTCGAGTAAAACTCACAAGGATGCATTGGTTTAGCCTTTATTAGCCTATTTGCATGCGTGGTTAGGAAATTATGTTTAAATAACTGTCAAATTGAATGTAGCAGATATACTGTCATTATGAGTAAAACCCAATTTTTGTCTTTAAAACCTTACCAAATTACCTGATTCTTGTAAAACTCACATATATACAATATTTTCGGCATTTTTAGACATAATGCATGTTCAGTTTTGGAGTTATGTTTATTTAACTTTTATATTTGGTATGACAGTTATACTTTCATTATGAATTAAAAAAAACTAACTTGCGTTTTTGCAAAACTTACAAAAGATCATTTTTCTAGTAAAACTAACAAAGATACATGTCTCCAGGCATTATTATACATTTTGCATGTTTGGTGTAGGAATTCAGTTGAAAAACATTTGTATTTCTTATTTCGCATTATCTCAGGATTTTAAGAACATTACTGTCATAATGAGTAAAAAACTAGTTTTTGTGTTTGCAAGCCTTATAATAGCATATGTTTCGAGTAAAACTTACAAGGATGCATTGTTTTAGGCTTTATTAGGCGTGGCGAAGTTGGTAGAGTGGCCGTGCCAGCATTCGGAGGGTTGCTGGTTACTGGGGTTCAATCCCCACCTTCTACCTTCTTAGTCACGTCCATTGTGTCCTTGGGCAAGACTTTTCACCCCTTGCTCCTGATGGCTGCTGGTTAGCGCCTTGCATGGCAGCTCCCGCCATCAGTGTGTGAATGTGTGTGTGAATGGATGAATGTGGAAATACTGTCAAAGCGCTTTAAGTACCTTGAAGGTAGAAAAGCACTATACAAGTATAACCCATTTATTTGCATGTTTGGTTAGGAAGTTATGTTTAAAAAACTGTCAAATTGAATGTAGCAGATATACTGTCATTATGAGAAAAACACCATTTTTGTATTGGTAAACCTTGCCAAATTACCTGATTCTGGTAAAACTCACATAGATACAAAATTTTAGGCATTTTTAATAAAATGCATGTTCATTTTTGGAGTAATGTTTATATAACTTTTACATTTAGTTTGACAGTTATACTGTCATATTGAATTAAAAAAAACTAACTTGCGTCGTTGCAAAACTTACAAAAGATACATTTTCTAGTAAAACTAACAAAATATACATGTCTCCAGTTATTATTAGACATGTTGCATGTTTGGTGTAGGAATTATGTTGAAAAACATTTTTATTACTTTTTTCGCATTATCTCAGGATTTTAAGAACATTACTGGCATATTGAGTAAAAAACTACTATAACAGTATACTGTCACATTCAATCTGACTGTTATTTAAACATAACTCCTAAGCCATGCTTGCAAAATGTCTAATAATGCTTGGAAAAATGTATCTTTGTAAGTTTTACTGGAAAAAAATAGTTTGTAAGGTTTGTAAAGACACAAGATAGCTTTTTTTGTACTCAATATGACAGTATAACTGTCATACTAAATATAAAAGTTGAATAAATATAACACCAAAACCAAACTTGCAATCCGTTTAAAAATGCCTGTAATATTGAATCTATGTGAGTTTTACCAGAATCAGGTATTTTGGTAAGGTTTACAAATAAAAAATTGGGTTTTACTCATAATGACAGTATAGCTGCCATATTCAAAATAACAGTTATTTAAACACAACTCCTAAAACAAATATGCTAAATGGCTAATAATGCCTGGAGAAATGAATCTTTGTGAGTTTTACTAGAAACAAATATTTTGTAAGGTTTGTAAAGACAAAAGTTTTTTTTTTTTAATTTAATATGCCATTATATGTGTCAAACTAAATTTGAAAGTTAAATAAACGTAAGTCCAAAACCAAGCTTGCAATCGGTCTAAAAATGCCTGTAATATTGAATCTATGTGAGTTTTACCAGAATCAGGTATTTTGGTAAGGTTTACAAATACAAAACTTGGGTTGTACTCATAATGACAGTATAACTGCAACATTTGATATGACAGTTATTTAACATGACTCCTAAACCAAACATGATAAATGGCTAATAATGCCTAGAGAAATGTATCTTTGTGAGTTTTACTGGAAAAAAATAATTTGTAAGGTTTATAAAGACACAAGATAGTTTTTTTATTTAATATGCCATTTTAACTGTCACACTAAATATTAAAGTTATATAAACATAACTCCAAAACCAAACATGCAATCGGTCTAAAAATACTTGTGATATTGAATCTATGTGAGTTTTACCAGAATCAGTTGTTTTTGTAAGGTTTGCAAATACAAAATATTGGTTTTACTCACTATGACAGTATACTGTCACATTCAATCTGACAGTTATTTAAACATAACTACTAAACCAAACATGCAAAATTGCTAATAATGCCTGGAGAAATGTATCTTTGTGAGTTGTACTGGACACAAATATTTTGTAAGGTTTGTAAAGACACAATTTTTTTTTTTACTCAATATGATTGTATAACTGTCATACTAAATATGAAAGTTATATAAACATAACTCCAAAACAAAACATGCCTTATGTCTAAAAATGCTTGAATTTTGAATCTATGTGAGTTTTGCTAGAAACAGGTATTTTGGTAAGGTTTACAAATACAAAAATTGGGTTTTACTCATAATGACAGTATAACTGCCACATTCCAAATGACAGTTTTTTTAAACATAACTCCTAAACCAAACATGCAAAATGGCTAATAATGCCTGGAGAAAGGTATCTTTGTGAGTTTTACTGGGAAAAAAAAATATTTTGTAAGGTTTGTAAAGACATAAGTTCGTTTTTTTACATCAAAAAGACAGTATAACTGTCATACTAAATGTAAAAGTTATATAAACAATACTCGAAAACCAAACATGCATTATGTCTAAAAATGCCTGTAATATTGTATTCATGTGAATTTAACTAGAATCAGTTGTTTTTGTAGGGTTTGCAAATACAAACTATTGGTTTTACTCACTATGACAGTATACTGTCAGATTCAATCTGACAGTTATTTAAACATAACTCCTAAACCACAAATGCAAATTGGTTAATAATGCCTGGAGAAATGTATCTTTAGGAGTTTTACTGGAAAACAATATTTTGTAAGGTTTTTAAAGACACAAGTTAGTTTTTTTTACTTAATATGACAGTATAACTGTCATACTAAATATGAAAGTTTTATAAACATAACTCCAAAACCAAACATGCAACCCGTCTAAAAATGCCTGTAATATTGAATCTATGTGAGTTTTACTAGAATCAAGTATTTTGGTAAGGTTTACATATAAAAAAAATAGGTTTTACTCATAATGACAGTATAACTGCCACATTCAATCTGATAGTTATTTAAACCTAACTCCTAAACCAAACATGCTAAATGTCTAATAATGCCTGGGGAAATGTATCTTTGTGAGATTTACTGGAAACAAATATTTTGTAAGATTTGTAAAGACACAATTTAGTTTTTTTTACTCAATATGATTGTATAACTGTCATACTAAATATGAAAGTTAATGCATGGTCAGTTTTGTAGTTATGTTGATATAATTTCATATTTAGTATGACAGTTTCACTGTCATATTGAATTAAAAAAACTAACTTGCGTCGTTGCAAAACTTACAAAATATATGTTTTTTAGTAAAACCAACAAAGATACATGTCTCTAAGCATTATTAGACATGTTGCATGTTTAATTTAGGAATTATATTGAAAAACATTTGTATTGCTTATTTCGCATTACCTTAGGATTTTAAGAATATTACTGTCATATTGAGTAAGAAACTACATTTTGTGTTTGCAAGCCTAAAAAAAGCATATGTTTTGAGTAAAACTCACAAGGATGCATGGTTTTAGGCTTTTTTAGCCTTTTTGCATGTGTGGTTAGGAAGTAATGTTTAAATAACTGTCAAACTAAATGTAGCAGTAATAATGTCAGTATGAGTAAAACCTAATTTTGTATTTGTAAACCTTACCAAATTACCTGATTCTGGTAAAACTCACATTGATACAATATTTTAGGCATTTTTAGACATAATGCATGTTCATTTTTGGAGTTATGTTTATATAATTTTTACATTTAGTATGACAGTTATACTGTCATATTGAATTAAAAAAACTAACTTGCGTCTTTGCAAAACTTACAAAAGATAATTTTTCTAGTAAGTTGTTTCCAGTAAATCTCACAAAGATACATTTCCCAAGGCATTATTAGCCATTTAGCATGTTTGGTTTAGGAGGTATGTTATGTTAAATAACTGTTATATTGAGTGTGGCAGTTATACTGTATTTATGAGTAAAACCTAATTTTTGTTTTTGTAAACCTTACCAAAATACTTGATTCTAGTAAAACCCACATAGATTCAATAATACAGGCTTTTTAGACGGATTGCATGTTTGGTTTTGGAGTTATGTTTATATAACTGTCATTTTGAATGTGGCAGTTATACTGTCATTATAAGTAAAAAAAACTAACTTGTGTCTTTACAAACCTTACAACATTTTTTTTTTCCAGTGAAACTCACAAAAATACATTTCCCCAGGCATTATTAGCCATTTATCATGTTTGGTTTAGGAGTTATGTTTAAATAACTGTCATATTGACTGTGGCAGTTATACTGTCATTATGAGTAAAACCTATTTTTTCGTATTTGTAAACCTGACCAAAATACTTGATTCTGATTAAACTCACATAGATACAATATTACAGGATTCTTTAGACATAAAGCATGTTTCGATCATATTGAGTAAAACAACTAACTTGTGTCCATACAAACCTTACAAAATATTTTTTTTTCCAGTAAAACTCACAAAAATAAATTTCTCCTGTTATTATTAGCCATTTTGCATCTGTGGTTTAGAATTTATGTTTAAATAACAGTCAGATTGAATGTGACAGTATACTGTCATAGTGAGTAAAACCAAAATGTTGTATTCACAAACCTTACAAAAACAACTGATTCTAAAAACTCACATGGATACATACAATATTATAGGAATTTTAGACATAATGCATGTTTGGTTTTGGAGTTATGTTTAAATAACTGTTGTATTGAGTGTGGCAGTTATACTGTATTTATGAGTAAAACCTAATTTTTGTATTTTTAAACCTTACCAAAATACTTGATTCTAGTAAAACTCACATAGATTCAATAATACAGGCATTTTTAGACAGATTGCATGCTTGGTTTTGGAGTTATGTTTATATAACTTTCATATTTAGTATGACAGTTATACTGTCATATTAAGTAAAAAAAAAACTAACATGTGTCTTTAAAAACCTTACAAAATATTTTTTTCCAGTAAAACTCACAAAGATACATTTCTCCAGGCATTATTAACCAATTTGTATTTGTGGTTTAGGAGTATTGTTTAAATAACTGTCAGATTGAATGTGACAGTATACTGTCATAGTGAGTAAAACCAATATTTTGTATTTGCAAACCTTACAAAAACAACTGATTCTAGTTAAACTCACATGAATACAATATTACAGGCATTTTTAGACATAATGCCTGTTTGGTTTTGGAGTTAAGTTATAATGAGTGTGGCAGTTATACTGTCAATATAAGTAAAAAAAATATTGTTTATATTTGTAAACCTTACCAAAATACCTGATTCTAGTAAAACTCACATAAATTCAATATTACAGCCGTTTTATACGAATTGCATGTTTGGTTTTGGAGTTATTTTTATATAACTTTCATATTTAGTATGACAGTTATACCATCATATTGAGTAAAAAAAACTAACTTGTGTCTTTACAAACCTTACAAAAAATTTTTTTTTCCCAGTAAAACTCACAAAGATACATTTCTCCAGGCATTATTAGCCATTTTGCATGTGTGGTTTAGAAATTATGTTTAAATAACTGTAAAATCAAATGTTGCAGTTATAATGTCATTATGAGTAAAACCCAGGCTTTGTATTTGTCAACCTTACCAAAATACCTGATTCTGGTAAAACTCACATAGATTCATAATTACAGGCAGTTTAAGACATATTGCAAGTTTGGTTTAGGAGTTTGGTTTTGGAATTATGTTTATATAACTTTCATATTTAGTATGACATTTATACCATCATATTGAGTAAAAAAAAACGAACTTTTGTCTTTACAAACCTTACAAAATATTTTTTTCTAGTAAAACTTACAAAGATACATTTCTCCAGGCATTATTAGCCATTTTGCATGTGAGGTTTAAGAGTTATGTTTAAATAACTGTCATATTGAGTGTGGCAGTTACACTGTCTTTATGAGTAAAACCTATTTTTTGTATTTGTAAACCTTACCAAAATACATGATTCTGGTAAAACTCACATATATAGAATTTTACAGGCATTTTTAATACATAATGCATGTTTGGTTTTAGGGTTATGTTTATACAACTTTCATATTTAGTATGACAGTTATACAATCATATTGAGTAAAAAAAAACGAACTTGTGTCTTTACAAACCTTACAAAGTGTTTTTTTTTTCAGGAAAACTCACAAAGATACATTTCTCCATGGATTATTAGCCATTTTTTATGTGTGGTTTAGGAGTTACATTATGTTTAAATAACTGTCAGATTGAATGTGACAGTATACTGTCATAGTGAGTAAAACCTACTTTTTGTATTTGTAAACCTTACCAAATTACCTGATTCTGGTAAAACTCACATAGATACAATATTACAGGCATTTTTAGACATAATGCATGTTTGGTTTTGGAGTTATGTTTATATAACTTTCATATTGAGTGTGGCAGTTATACTGTCATTATGAGTAAAACCTATTTTTTGTATTTGGAAAACTTACCAAAATACCTGATTCTGATAAAACTCCTATAGATACAATATTGCAGGATTTTTTAGACATAAAGCATATTTCCATCATATTGAGTAAAAAAAACTAACTTGTGTCTATACAAACTTTACAAAAATGTTTTTTTCCAAAAAAACTCACAAAAATAAATTTCTCCAGTTATTATTAGCCATTTTGCATCTGTGGTTTAGAATTTATGTTTAAATAACAGTCAGATTGAATGTGACAGTATACTGTCATAGTGAGTAAAACCAAAATGTAATATTTGCAAACCTTACAAAAACAACTGATTCTAGTAAAATTCACATGGATACAATATTACAGGCATTTTTAGACATAATGCATGTTTGGTTTTGGAGTTATAATTATATTACTTTTACATTTGGTATGACAGTAATACTGTCATATTGAGTAAAAAAAAAAAAAAAATGGTGTCATTATAAACCTTACGAATTCTTTTTTTCCAGTAAAACTCACATAGATACATTTCTCCAGGCGTTTTTAGCCATTTTGCATGTGTGGTTTAGTAGTTATGTTTAAATAACTGTCAGATTGAATGTGACAGTATGCTGTCATAGTGAGTAAAGCCAATATTTTGTATTTGCAAACCTTACAAAAACAACTGTTTCTAGTAAAACTCACATGGATACAATATTACAGGCATTTTTAGACATAATGCATGTTTGGTTTTGGAGTTATGTTTATATAACTTTCAAATTCAGTATGACGGTTATACTGTCATGTTGAGTTAAAAAAAGGAAATTGTGTCTTTACAAACCTTACAAAATGTTTTTTTTCCCCATTAAAATTCACAAAGATACATTTCTCCAGGCATTATTAGCCATTTTGCATGTGTGGTTTAGGAGTTATGTTTAAATAACTGTCATATCAAATGTTGAAGTTATACTGTCATTATGAGTATGACCCAAGTTTTGTATTTGTAAACCTTACCAAAATATCTGATTCTGGTAAAACTCACATAGATTTAATACTACAGGCATTTTTAGACGGATTGCAAGTTTGGTTTTGGATTATGTTTATTTAACTTTCATATTTAGTATGACAGTTATAAAACTTGTGTCTTTACAAACCTTACAAAATATTTTTTTTCCAGCAAAACTCACAAAGATTCATTTCTCCAGGCATTATTAGCCATTTAGCTTGTTTGGATTAGGAGAGATAACTGTCAGATTGAATGTGACAGTTATTTTTAAAACTGTCCTAGTGAGTAAAACCAATATTTTGTATTTGCAAAGGTTACAAAAACATATGATTCTAGTAAAACTTACATGGATACAATATTACAGGCATTTTTAGACATAATGCATGTTTGGTTTTGGAGTTATGTTTATATAACTTTTACATTTATTATGACAGTTATACTGTCAAATAGAGTAAAAAAACAACAACTAACTAGTGTATTTAAAAACCTTACAAAATATTTTTTTTCCAAGTAAAACTGACAAAGATACTTTTCTACAGGCATTATTAGCCATTTAGCATATTTTGTTTAGGAGTTATGTTTAAATAACTGTCATTTTGAACGTGGCAGTTATACTGTCATTATGAGTAAAACCTATTTTTTGTATTTGTAAACTTTACCAAAATACCTGTTTCTAGTGAAACTCACATGGATTCAAAATTCAAGCATTTTTAAATATAAGGCATGTTTGGTTTTGGAGTCATGTTTATATAACTTTCATATTTAGTATGACAATTATACCATCATATTGAGTAAAAAAAACTAACTTGTGTCTTTACAAACCTTACAAATTATTGTTTTCCAGTAAAACTCACAAATATACATTTTTCCAGGCATTATTAGCCTTTGAGCATGTTTGGTTTAGGAGTTATGTTTAAATAAATGTCATTTTGAATGTGGCAGTTATATTGTCATTATGAGTAAAACCTAATTTTTGTATTTGTAAACCTTACCAAAATACATAATTCAGGTAAAACTCATGTATAAAAAATATTACAGGCATTTTTAGACATAATACATGTTTTAGTTTGGAGTTATGTTTATATAACTTTCATATTTAGTAAGACAGCTATACTGTCATATTGAGTATAAAAAAAAGTAACTTGTGTCTTTACAAACCTTACAAAATATTTTTTTTTTTTCCGGTAAAACTCACAAGAATACATTTTTCCAGGCATTATTAGCCATTTTGCATGTGTGGTTTAGGAGTTATATTTAAATAACTGTCATACGCAGTGGAAGAATGGCCGTGCGCGACCCGAGGGTCCCTGGTTCAATCCCCCCTAGTACCAACCTCGTCATGTCCGTTGTGTCCTGAGCAAGACACTTCACCCTTGCTCCTGATGAGTGCTGGTTAGCGCCTTGCATGGCAGCTCCCTCCATCAGTGTGTGAATGTGTGTGTGAATGGGTAAATGTGGAAGTAGTGTCAAAGCGCTTTGAGTACCTTGAAGGTAGAAAAGCGCTATACAAGTACAACCCATTTATCATTTATTATATTGAGTGTGGCAGTTATACTGTCATTATGAGTAAAACCTAATTTTTGTATTTGTAAACCTTAACAAAATACCTGATTCTAGTAAAACTCACATAGATTCAATATTACAGGCATTTGTAGACGGATTGCATGTTTGGTTTTGAAGATTTGATTATAAACTTTCAAATTTGTAAGACAGTTATACCATTATATTGATTACAAACCTTACAAACTATTTTTTTCCCAGTACATTTTACAAAGATACATTTCTCCAGGCATTATTAGCCATTTTGCATGTGTGGTTTCGAATTTATGTTTAAATAACAGTCGGATTGAATGTGACAGTATACTGTCATTGTGAGTAAAACCAAAATGTTGTATTTGCAAACTTTAAAAAAAACTGGTTTTACTAAAATTCACATGGACACAATATTATAAGCATTTTTAGACATAATGCATGTTTGGTTTTGGAGTTATGTTTATATAACTTTCAAATTTAGTATGACAGTAATACTGTCATATTGAGTAAAAAAAAGTAACTTGTGTCTTTACAAACCTTACAATGTTTTATTTTTTCCAGTAAAACTCACAAAGGCACATTTCTCCAGGCATTAATAGCCATTTAGCATTTGTGGTTTAGGATTTATGTTTAATTAACAGTCAGATTGAATGTGACAATATACTGTCATAGTGAGTAAAACCAAAATTTTGTATTTGCAAACCTTACAAAAACAACTGATTCTACTAAAACTCACATAGATACAATATTATAAGCATTTTTAGACAAAATGAAATTTTGGTTTTGAAGTTATGTCTATATAACTTTCACATTTAGTAGGACAGTATACCGTCATATTGAGTAAAAAAAAAACTTGTGTCTTTACAAACCTTACAATTTATTTTTTTACAGTGAAACTCACAAATATACATTTATCCAGGCATTATTTACCATTTCGCATGTGTCGTTTAAATAACTGTCATATTAAGTGTGGCAGTTATACTGTCATTATTAGTAAAACCTAATTTTTGTATTTGTAAATCTTACCAAAATACCTTATTCTAGTAAAACTCACATTAATTCAATACTACAGATATTTTTCGACGGATTGCACGTTTGGTTTTGGAGTTTTGTTGATACAATTTTCATATTTAGTATGACAGTTAAACTGTCATATTGAGTAAAGAAAACTAACTTGTGTCTTTACAAACCTTACAAAATATTTTTTTTCCAGTGAAACTCACAAGGATACATTTCTCCAGGCATTATTAACCATTTTGCATGTGTGGTTTAGGAGTTATGTTTACATAACTGTCATATTGAACATGGCAGTTATACTGTCATTATGAGTAAAACCCAATTTTAGTATTTGTAAACCTTACCAAAATACCTGATTCTGGTAAAACTCACATAGATTCAATATTACAGGCATTTTTAGACGGACTGCAAGTTTGGTTTTGGAGTTATGTTTATTTAACTTGCATATTTAGTACGACAGTTATACTGTCATATTGAGTAAAAAAAAAACTATTTTGTGTCTTTACAAACCTTACAAACTATTTTTTTTTCCAGTACATTTTACAAAGATACATGTCTCCAGGCATTATTAGCCATTTTGCATGTGTGGTTTAGGAGTTATGTTTAAATAACTGTCATATTGAGTGTGGCAGTTATACTGTCATTATGAGTAAAATCTATTTTTTGTATTTGTAAACCTTACCAAAATACCTGATTCTGATAAAACTCACATAGATACAATATTACAGGATTTTGTAGACATAAAGCATATTTCCATCATATTGAGTAAAAAAAACTAACTTGTGTCTATACAAACCTTACAAAGTTTGTTTTTTTTCCAAAAAAACTCACACAAATACATTTCTCCAGTTATTATTAGCCATTTTGCATCTGTGGTTTAGAATTTATGTCTAAATAACAGATTGAATGTGACAGTATACTGTCATAGTGAGTAAAACCAAAATGTAATATTTGCAAACCTTACAAAAACAACTGATTCTAGTAAAACTCACATGGGTAAATAATTACAGGCATTTTTAGACATAATGCATGTTTGGTTTTGGAGTTATGTTTATATAACTTTCATTTTTAGTATGACATTTATGCCATCATATTGAGTAAAAAAAACTAACTTATGTCTTTATAAACCTTAAAAAATATTTTTTTCCAGTAAAACTCACAAAGATACATTTCTCCAGGCATTATTAGCCATTAATAATGTTTGGTTTAGGAGTTATGTTTAAATAACTGTCATATTGAGTGTGGCAGTTATACTGTCATTATGAGTAAAACCTATTTTTTGTATTTGTAAACCTTACCAAAATACCTGATTCTGATAAAACTCACATAGATACAATATTGCAGGATTTAGACATAAAGAATATTTCCATCATATTGAGTAAAAAAAACTAACTTGTGTCTATACAAACCTTACAAAATATATTTTTCCAGTAAAACTCACAAGGATACCTTTCTCCAGGCATTATTAGCCATTTAGCATATTTTGTTTAGGAGTTATGTTTAAATAACTGTCATTTTGAATGTGGCAGTTATACTGTCATTATGAGTAAAACCTATTTTTTGTATTTGTAAACCTTACCAAAATACCTGTTTCTAGTGAAACTCACATGGATTCAAAATTCAAGCATTTTTAAACATAAGGCATGTTTGGTTTTGGAGTTATGTTTATATAACTTTCATATTTAGTATGACAGTTATACCATCATATTGAGTAAAAAAAAACTAACTTGTGTCTTTACAAACCTTACACAATATATTTTTTCTAGTAAAACTCACAAAGAGACATTTCCCCAGGTATTATTAGCCATTGTGCATGTGTGGTTTAGGAGTTATGTTTAAATAAATGTCAAATTGAATGTGGCAGGTATACTGTCATGAGTAAAACCAAATTTTTGTAAGACAGATTGCAAGTTTGGTTTAGAAGTTTGGTTTTGGAATTATGTTTATATAACTTTCATAATTAGTATGACAGTTATAATGGCATATTAAATAAAAATAAAAAACTTTTGTCTTTACAAACCTTACAAAATATTTTTATCTAGTAAAACTCACAAAGATTCATTTCTCCAGGCATTATTAGGCATTTAGCATGTTTGGTTTAGGAGTTATGTTTAAATAACTGTTATTTTGAATATGGCAGTTATACTGTCATTATGAGTAAAACCCAATTTTTGTATTTGTAAACCTTACCAAAATACCTGATTCTGGTAAAACTCACATAGATTCAATATTACAGGCATTTTTAGACCGATTGCAAGCTTGGTTTTGGACTTATGTTTATTTAACTTTCATATTTAGTATGACAGATATAATGGCATATTAAATAAAAATAAAAAAAATGTTGTCTTTACAAACCTTACAAAATATTTTTTTCTAGTAAAACTCACGAAGATTCATTTCTCCAGGCATTATTAGTCATTTAGCATATTTGTTTAGGAGTTATGTTTAAATAACTGTTATTTTGAATATGGCAGCAATACTGTCATTATGAATAAAACCCAATTTTTGTATTTGTAAACCTTACCAAAATACTTGATTCTGGTAAAACTCATATAGATTCAATAGTACAGACATTTTTAGACGGATTGCAAGTTTGGTTTTGGTGTTATATTTATTCAACTTTTATATTTAGTATGACAGTTATACTGTCATATTGAGTAAAAAAAAGCTAACTTGTGTCTTTACAAACCTTACAAACTATTTTTTCCAGTAAAACTTACAAAGATACATTTTTCCAAGCATTATTAGACATTTTGCATGCATGGTTTAGGAGTTATGTTTAAATAACAGTCAGATTGAATGTGACAGTATACTGTCATAGTAGTTTTTTACTCAATATGCCAGTAACGTTCTTAAAATCCTGAGATAATACGAAAACAGCAATAAAAAGTTTTCAACATAATTCCTACACCAAACATGCAACATAATAATAACTGGAGACATGTATATTTTGTTAGTTTTACTAGAAAATGTATCTTTTGTAAGTTTTGCAACGACGCAAGTTAGTTTTTTTTAATTCAATATGACAATATAACTGTCAAACTAAATGTAAAAGTTATATAAACATTACTCCAAAAATGAACATGCATTATGTCTAAAAATGCCTAAAATTTTGTATCTATGTGAGTTTTACCAGAATCAGGTAACAAATACAAAAATGGTGTTTTTCTCATAATGACAGTATATCTGCTACATTCAATTTGACAGTTTTTTAAGCATAACTTCCTAACCACACATGCAAATAAATTGGTTATACTTGTATAGCGCTTTTCTACCTTCAAGGTACTTAAAGCGCTTTGACAGTATTTCCACATTCATCCATTCAAACACACATTCACACACTGAAGGCGGGAGCTGCCATGCAAGGCGCTAACCAGCAGCCATCAGGAGCAAGGGGTGGAGAGTCTTGCCCAAGGACACAACGGACGTGACTAAGATGGTAGAAGGTGGGGATTGAACCCCAGTAACCAGCAACCCTCCGAATGCTGGCACGGCCACTCTACCAACTTCGCCACGCCTAATAAAGCCTAAAACAATGCATCCTTGTAAGTTTTACTCGAAACATATGCTATTATAACGCTTGCAAACACAAAAAGTAGTGTTTTACTCATTATGACAGTAATGTTCTTAAAATCCTGAGATAATGCGAAATAAGCAATAAAAATGTTTTTCAACATAATTCCTACACCAAACATGCAAAATGAATAATAATGCCTGGAGACATGTATCTTTGTTAGTCTTACTAGAAAAATGATCTTTTGTAAGTTTTGCAAAAACGCAAGTTAGTTTTTTTAATTCATAATGAAAGTATAACGTCATACCAAATATAAAAGTTAAATAAACATAACTCCAAAACTGAACTTGCATTATGTCTAAAAATGCCTAAAATATTGTATCTATGTGAGTTTTACAAGAATCAGGTAATTTGGTAAGGTTTAAAAAGACAAAAATCGGGTTTTACTCAAAATGACAGTATATCTGCTACATTCAATTTGAGTTATTTAAACATATTTTCCTAACCACACATGCAAATAGGCTAATAAAGGCTAAACCAATGCATCCTTGTGAGTTTTACTCGAAACACATGCTATTTTAAGGCTTGCAAACACAAAAAGTAGATTTAAACTCAATATGACAGTAATGTTCTTAAAATCCTGAGATAATGCGAAATAAGCAATACAAATATTGTTCAACATAATTCATACTAAAACATGCAAAATGTATAATAATGCCTGGAGACATGTATCTTTGTTAGTTTTACTAGAAAAATGATCTTTTGTAAGTTTTTCAAAAACGCAAGTTAGTTTTTTTAATTCATAATGACAGTATAACTGTCATACCAAATATAAAAGTTAAATAAACTTAACTCCAAAACTGAACATGCATTATGTCTAAAAATGCCAAAAATATTGAGTTTTACAAGAATCAGTTAATTTGGTAAGGTTTACAAATACAAAAATTAAGTTTTTCTCATAATGACAGTATAACTGCTACATTCAAATTGACAGTTATTTAAACATAACTTCCTAACCATACAGGCAAAAAAGGCTAATAAAGCCTAAAACAATGCATCCTTGTGAGTGTTACTCGAAACATATGGTATTTTAAGGCTTGCAAACTCAAAAAGTACTTTTTTACTCAATATGACACTAATATTCTTAAAATCCTGAGATAATGCGAAAAAAGCAATACAAATGTTTTTTAACATAATTCCTACATCAAACATGTAACATGTCTAATAATGCCTAGAGACAAGTATCCTTGTCAGTTTTACTAGAAAAATTAACTTTTGTAAGTTTTGCCATGACGCAAGTTAGTTTTTTTTAATTCATAATGACATTATAACTGTCATACCAAATATGAAAGTTATATAAACATAACTCCAAAACATGCATTATGTCTAAAAATGCCTGTAATATTGTATCTATGTGAGTTTAACCAGAATCAGGTAATTTGGAAAGGTTTACAAATACAAAAATTGGGTTATTGTCCTAATGACAGTATACCTGCTAAATTCAATTTGACAGTTATTTAAACATATCTTCATAATAACACATGCAAATAGGCCAATAAAGCTAAAACAATGCATCCTTGTGAGTTTTACTCGAAACATATGCTATTTTAAGGCTTGCTAACACAAAAAGTAGTTTTTTCCTCAAAATGACAGTAATGTTCTTAAAATCCTGAGATAATGCGAAAAAAGCAATACAAATGTTTTTCAACATAATTCCTACACCAAACATGCACAATGTCTAATAATGCCTGGAGACATGTATCTTTGTTAGTTTTACTAGAAAAATAATCTTTTGTAAGTTTTGCAAAGACGCAAGTTAGTTTTTTTAATTCAAACTATCATACCAAATATGAAAGTTATATAAACATAACTCCAAAAGTAAAGATGCATTAAGTCTAAAAATTCCTGTAATTTTGTATCTATGTGAGTTTTACCAGAATCAGGTCATTTGGAAAGGTTTACAAATACAAAAATTGGGTTTTTGTCATATTGACAGTCCATCCATCCATCCATCTTCTTCCGCTTATCCGAGGTCGGGTCGCGGGGGCAGCAGCCTAAGCAGGGAAGCCCAGACTTCCCTCTCCTCAGCCACTACGTCCAGCTCCTCCCGGGGGATCCCGAGGCGTTCCCAGGCCAGCCGGGAGACATAGTCTTCCCAACGTGTCCTGGGTCTTCCTCGTGGCCTCCTACCGGTCGGACATGCCCTAAACACCTCCTTAGGGAGGCGCTCGGGTGGCATCCTGACCAGATGCCCGAACCACCTCATCTGGCTCCTCTCGATGTGGAGGAGCAGCGGCTTTACTTTGAGCTCCCCCCGGATGACAGAGCTTCTCACCCTATCTCTAAGGGAGAGCCCCGCCACCCGGCGGAGGAAACTCATTTCGGCCGCTTGTACCCGTGATCTTGTCCTTTCGGTCATAACCCAAAGCTCATGACCATAGGTGAGGATGGGAACGTAGATCGACCGGTAAATTGAGAGCTTTGCCTTCCGGCTCAGCTCCTTCTTCACCACAACGGATCGATACAGCGTCCGCATTACTGAAGACGCCGCACCGATCCGCCTGTCGATCTCACGATCCACTCTTCCCTCACTCGTGAACAAGACTCCGAGGTACTTGAACTCCTCCACTTGGGGCAAGATCTCCTCCCCAACCCGGAGATGGCACTCCACCCTTTTCCGGGCGAGAACCATGGACTCGGACTTGGAGGTGCTGATTCTCATCCCAGTCGCTTCACACTCAGCTGCGAACCGATCCAGTGAGAGCTGAAGATCCTGGCCAGATGAAGCCATCAGGACCAAATCATCTGCAAAAAGCAGAGACCTAATCCTGCAGCCACCAAACCGGATCCCCTCAACGCCTTGACTGCGCCTAGAAATTCTGTCCATAAAAGTTATGAACAGAATCGGTGACAAAGGGCAGCCTTGGCGGAGTCCAACCCTCACCGGAAACGTGTCCGACTTACTGCCGGCAATGCGAACCAAGCTCTGACACTGATCATACAGGGAGCGGACCGCCACAATCAGACAGTCCGAAACCCCATACTCTCTGAGCACTCCCCACAGGACTTCCCGAGGGACACGGTCGAATGCCTTCTCCAAGTCCACAAAGCACATGTAGACTGGTTGGGCAAACTCCCATGCACCCTCAAGGACCCTGCCGAGAGTATAGAGCTGGTCCACAGTTCCACGACCAGGACGAAAACCACACTGTTCCTCCTGAATCCGAGGTTCGACTATCCGGCGTAGCCTCCTCTCCAGTACACCTGAATAGACCTTACCGGGAAGGCTGAGGAGTGTGATCCCACGATAGTTAGAACACACCCTCCGGTTCCCCTTTTTAAAGAGAGGAACCACCACCCCGGTCTGCCAATCCAGAGGTACTGCCCCCGATGTCCACGCAATGCTGCAGAGTCTTGTCAACCAAGACAGCCCTACAGCATCCAGAGCCTTAAGGAACTCCGGGCGGATCTCATCCACCCCCGGGGCCTTGCCACCGAGGAGCTTTTTAACTACCTCAGCAACCTCAGCCCCAGAAATAGGAGAGCCCACCACAGACTCCCCAGGCACTGCTTCCTCATAGGAAGATGTGTTGGTGGGATTGAGGAGGTCTTCGAAGTATTCCCTCCACCGATCCACAACTTCCGCAGTCGAGGTCAGCAGAACACCATCCGCACCATACACGGTGTTGGTAGTGCACTGCTTCCCCTTCCTGAGGCGGCGGATGGTGGTCCAGAATCGCTTCGAAGCCGTCCGGAAGTCGTTTTCCATGGCTTCCCCGAACTCCTCCCATGTCCGAGTTTTTGCCTCTGCGACCGCTGAAGCCGCACACCGCTTGGCCTGTCGGTACCTGTCCGCTGCCTCGGGAGTCCTATGAGCCAAAAGAACCCGATAGAACTCCTTCTTCAGCTTGACGGCATCCCTCACCGCCGGTGTCCACCAACGGGTTCTAGGATTACCGCCACGACAAGCACCAACTACCTTGCGGCCACAGCTCCAATCAGCCGCCTCGACAATAGAGGCGCGGAACATGGTCCATTCGGACTCAATGTCCAGCCCATTGGAAGGGGGATCCACGTTGCCTCTTCGGGCTGTGCCCGGCCGGGCCCCATGGGGACAGGCCCGGCCACCAGGCGCTCGCCATCGTGCCCCACCCCGGGCCTGGCTCCAGAGATGGGGGCCCCGGTGACCCGCGTCCGGGCGAGGGAAATCTGGGTCCTTGGTTTTTATTTTTCATGGAGGTCTTCGAGCTGCTCTTTGTCTACTGTCATTATTAGTAAAACCTAAATGTTGTATTTATAAACCTTACCAAAATACCTGATTCTGGTAAAACTCACAGAGATACAATATTACAGGCATTTTTAGACATAATGCATGTTTGGTTTTGGAGTTATGTTTACATACATTTTTCCAGGCATTATTAGCCATTTATCATGTTTGGTTTAGGAGTTATGTTTAAATAACTGTCATATCAAATAATGCAGTTATACTGTCATTATGATTAAAACCCAAGTTTTGTATTTATAAACCTTACCAAAATACCTGATTCTGGTAAAACTCATATAGATTCAATATTACAGGCAGTTTAAGACGGATTGCAAGAAAAAAAAAACGGTTTTCTTTACAAACCTTACAAAATATTTTTTTCTAGTAAAACTCACAAAGATACATTTCTCCAGGCATTATTAGCCATTTAGCATGTTTGGTTTAGGAGTTATGTTTAAATAACTGTTTTTTTTAATATGGCAGTTATACTGTCATTATGAATAAAACCAGATTTTTGTATTTGTAAACCTTACCAAAATACCTGATTCTGGTAAAATTCACATAGATTCAATATTACAGGCATTTTTAGACGTATTGTAAGTTTGGTTTTGTAGTTATGTTTATTTAACTTTCATATTTAGTATGACAGTTATACTTTAAGTAAAAAAAACTAACTTGTTTCTTTACAAACCTTATAAAAAGTTCTTTTTTTTCCCAGGAAAACTCACAAAGATACATTTTTCCAGGCATTATTAGCCATTTTGTAATTGTGATTTAGGAGTTACAGTATGTCAGATTGATTGTGACAGTATACTGTCATAGTGAGTAAAACCTAATTTTTGTATTTGTAAACCTTACCAAAAATACCTGATTCTGGTAAAAATCACATAGATTCAATATTACAGGCATTTTTAGACGTATTGCAAGTTTGGTTTTGGAGTTATGTTTATTTAACTTTCATATTTAGTATGACAGTTATACTGTCATATTAAGTAAAAAAACTAACATGTTTCTTTACAAACCTTATAACATTTTTTTTTTCCAGAAAAACTCAAAAAGATACATTTTTCCAGGCATTATTAGCCATTTTGTAATTGTGGTTTAGGAGTTACATTATATTTAAATAACTGTCAGATTGAATGTGACAGTATACTGTCATAGTGAGAAAAACCTAAATTTTGTATTTGTAAACCTTACCAAAAATACCTGATTCTGGTAAAAATCACATAGATACAATATTGCAGGCATTTTTAGACATAATGCATGTTTGGTTTTGGAGTTATGTTTATACAACTTTTATATTTAGTATGACAGTTATACCATCCTATTGAGTAAAAAAAAAAAATAACTTGTGTCTTTATAAACCTTACAAAAAAAAATTTTTCCCAGTAAAACTCACAAAGATACATTTCTCCAGGCATAATTAGCCATTTATCATGTTTGGTTTAGGAGTTATGTTTAAACAACTGTCATATTGAGTGTGGCAATTTAACTGTCATTATGAGTAAAACCATTTATTTTTATTTTTAAACTTTACCAAAATACCTGATTCTGGTAAAACCCACATCGATATAATATTACAGGAATTTTTAGACATTAAGCATGTTTGGTTTTGGAGTTATGTTTTTATATAACTTTCATATTTAGTATGAATGTTATACCATCATAATGAGTAAAAAACAACAAACAATTTGTACCTTTACAAACCTTACAAAATATTGTTTTCCAGTAAATTTCACAAATATACCTTTCTATAGGCATTATTAGTCATTTTGCATTTGTGTTTTAGGAGTTATGTTTAATTAACTGTCATATTGAGTGTGGCAGTTATACTGTCACTATGACTAAAACCTAATTTTTGTTTTTGTAAACCTTACCAAAATACCTGATTCTGATAAAACTCACATGTATTCAATATTACAGGCATTTTTAGACGGATTGCATATTTGGTTTTGGAGTTGTGTTTTATAACTTTCATATATAGTATGACAGCTATACTGTTAAATGGTGTTAAAAAAAACAACTAAATCGTGTCTTTACAAACCTTACAAAATATTTTATCGAGTAAATTTCACAAAGATACATTTCTCAAGGCATTATAGCCATTTTGTCAGATTAAATGTGACAGTATAATGTCATTATGAGTAAAACCTAATTTTTGTATTTTTCAACCTTACCAAAATACCTGATTCTGGTAAAACTCACATAGATACAATACTAAAGGCATTTTTAGACATAATGCATGTTTCGTTTTGGAGTTATGTTTGTATACATTTCTCCAGGCATTAATAGCCATTTATTATGTTTGGTTCAGGAGTTATGTTAAAATAACTGTTATTATGAATATGGCAGTTATACTGTCATTATGAGTAAAACTTAAATTTTGTATTTATAAACCTTACCAAAATACCTGATTCTGGTAAAACTCACTAAGATACAATATTACAGGCATTTTTAGACATCATCCTGTTTGGTTTTGGAGTTATGTTTATATACATTTACCAGGCATTATTAGCCATTTGTCATGTTTGGTTTAGGAGTTATGTTTAAATAACTGTCCTATCAAATAATGCAGTTATACTGTCATTATGAGTAAAACTCAAGTTTTGTTTTTGTAAACCTTACCAAAATACCTGATTCTGGTAAAACTCATATAGATTCAATATTACAGGCAGTTTAAGACGGATTGCAAGTTTGGTTTAGGAGTTTGGTTTTGGAATTATGTTTATATTACTTTTATATTTAGTTTGAAAGTTATACCATCAAATTGAGTAAAAAAAAAAAACTTTTTTCTTTACAAACCTTAAAAAATATTGTTTTCTAGTAAAACTCACAAAGATACATTTCTCCAAGCATTATTAGCCATTTAGCATGTTTGGTTTAGGAGTTATGTTTAAATAACTGTCAAATTGAATGTAGCAGTTATTTGTCATTATGAGTAAACCCCTAATTTATGTAATTGTACACCTTACCAAATTAACTGATTCTTGTAAAACTCACATAGATACAATATTTTAGGCATTTTTAGACATAATGCATGTTCAGTTTTGGAGTTATGTTTGCATAACTTTCATATTTCATATTAGGGACGGCGTGGCGCAGTGGAAGAATGGCCGTGCGCGGCCCGAGGGTCCCTGGTTCAATCCCCACCTAGTTCCAACCTCGTCATGTCCGTTGTGTCCTGAGCAAGACACTTCACCCTTGCTCCTGATGGGTGCTGGTTAGCGCCTTGCATGGCAGCTCCCTCCATCAGTGTGTGAATGTGTGTGTGAATGGGTAAATGTGGAAGTAGTGTCAAAGCGCTTTGAGTACCTTGAAGGTAGAAAAGTGCTATACAAGTACAACCCATTTATCATTTATTTATTTATATTTGGTATGACAGTTATACTGTTATGTTGAATTAAAAAAACTAACTTGCCTCTTTGCAAAACTTACAAAAGATAATTTTTCTAGTAAAACTAACAAAGATACATGTCTTCAGGCATTATTAGACATGTTGCATGTTTGGTGTAGGAATTATGTTGAAAAACATTTTTATTTTCAATTTCGCATTGTCTCAGGATTTTAAGAATATTACTGTCATAATGAGTAAAAAACTACTTTTTGTGTTTGCAAGCCTTAAAATAGCAAATGTTTCGAGTAAAACTCACAAGGATGCATTGTTTTAGGCTTTATTAACCTATTTGCATGTGTGGTTAGGAAGTTCTGTTTAAATAACAGTCAAATTGAATGTAGCAGTTATACTGTCATTATGAAAAAAAAAATTTTTTTGTATTTGTAAACCTTACCAAATTACTTGATTCTGGTAAAACTCACATAGATACAATATTACAGGCATTTTTAGACAAAATGCATGTTCAGTTTTGGAGTTATAATTATATAACTTTTATATTTTTAGACAAAATGCATGTTCAGGTTTGGAGTTATAATTATATAACTTTTATATTTTTAGACAAAATGCATGTTCAGTTTTGGAGTTATAATTATATAACTTTTATATTTTATTTTATATGACGGCGTGGCGCAGTGGAAGAATGGCCGTGCGCGACCCAAGGGTCCCTGGTTCAATCCCCACCTAGTACCAACCTCGTCATGTCCGTTGTGTCCTGAGCAAGACACTTCACCCTTGCTCCTGATGGGTGCTGGTTAGCGCCTTGCATGGCAGCTCCCTCCATCAGTGTGTGAATGTGTGTGTGAATGGGTAAATGTGGAAGTAGTGTCAAAGCGCTTTGAGTACCTTGAAGGTAGAAAAGCGCTATACAAGTACAACCCATTTATTTATTATTATTTATATTTGGTATGACAGTTATACTGTCATATTGAATTAAAAAAAACTAACTTGCGTCATGGCAAAACTTACAAAAGTTATTTTTTCTAGTGAAACTAACAGGTTACAAGTCTCCAGGCACTATTAGACATTTTGCACGTTTGGTGTAGGAATTATGTTGAAAAACATTTTTATTGCGTTTTTCTCATTATCTCAGGATTTTAAGAACATTACTGTCATATTGAGTAAAAAACTACTTTTAGTGTTTGCAAACCTTAAAAAAGCATATGTTTCGAGTAAAACTCACAAGGATAAGTTGTTTTAGGCTTTATTAGCCTTTTTGCATTCTTGGTTAGGAAGTTATGTTTAAATAACTGTCAAATTGAATGTAGCAGTTATCTGTCATGAGTAAACCCCTAATTTATGTAATTGTACACCTTAACAAATTTACTGATTCTTGTAAAACTCACATAGATACAATATTACAGGCATTTTTAGACATAATGCATGTTTAGTTTTGGAGGTATGTTTATATAACTTTCATATTTGGTATGACAGTTATATTGTCATATTGAATTAAAAAAACTAACTTGCCTCTTTGCAAAACTTACAAAATATATTTTTTCTATTAAAACTAACAAAGATACATGTCTTCAGGCATTATTAGACATGTTTCATGTTTGATGTAGGAATTATGTTGAAAAACATTTTTATTGCTTATTTCGCATTATCTCAGGATTTTAAGAACATTACTGTCATAATGAGTAAAAAACTACTTTTTGTGTTTGCAAGCCTTAAAATAGCAAATGTTTCGAGTAAAACTCACAAGAATGCATTGTTTTAGGCTTTATTAACCTATTTGCATGTGTGATTAGGAAGTTATGTTTAAATAACAGTCAAATTGAATGTAGCAGTTATACTGTCATTATGAAAAAAAAACAATTTTTGTATTTGTAAACCTTACCAAATTAACTGATTCTGGTGAAACTCACATAGATACAATATTACAGGCAATTTTAGACATATTGCATGTTCAGTTTTGGAGTTATGTTTATATAACTTTTATATTTGGTATGACAGTTATACTGTCATATTGAATTTAAAAAACTCTTTTGCCTCTTTGCAAAACTTACAAAAGATAATTTTTCTAGTAAAACTAAGAAAGATACATGTCTTCAGGCATGATTAGACGTGTTGCATGTTTGGTGTAGGAATTATGTTGAAAAACATTTGTATTGCTTATTTCACATTATCTCAGGATTTTAAGAACCTTACCGTCAAAATGAGTAAAAAACTACTTTTTGTGTTTGCAAGCCTTAAAATAGCATATGTTTCGAGTAAAACTCACAAGGATGCATTGTTTTAGGCTTTATTAACCTATTTTGCAAGTGTGGTTAGGGAGTTATGTTTAACTAACAGTCAAATTGAATGTAGCAGTTAACTGTCATTATTAGTAAACCCCTAATTTATGTAATTGTACACCTTACCAAATTAACTGATCCTTGTAAAACTCACATAGATACAATATTTTAGGCATTTTTAGACATAATGCATGTTTAGTTTTGGAGTTATGTTTATATAACTTTCATATTTGGTATGACAGTTATAATGTCATATTGAATTAAAAAAACTAACTTGCCTCTTTGCAAAACTTACAAAATATAATTTTTCTAGTAAAACTAACAAAGATACATGTCTTCAGGCATTATTAGACATGTTGCATGTTTGGTGTAGGAATTATATTGAAAAACATTTTTATTGCTTATTTCGCATTATCTCAGGATTTTAAGAACATTACTGTCATGAGTAAAAAACTACTTTTTGTGTTTGCAAGCCTTAAAATAGGAAATGTTTCGAGTAAAACTCACAAGGATGCATTGTTTTAGGCTTTATCAACCTATTTGCATGTGTGATTAGGAAGTTATTTTTAAATAACAGTCAAATTGAATGTAGCAGTTATACTGTCATTATGAAAGAAAAAAAAAATTGTATTTGTAAACTACCAAATTACCTGATTCTGGTGAAACTCACATAGATACAATATTTTAGGCATTTTTAAAGATAATGCTTGTTCAATTTTGGAGTTATGTTTATATATATTTCATATTTGGTATGACAGTTATACTGTCATAATGATTTTAAAAAACTAACTTGCTTCTTTGCAAAACTTACAAAATATAATTTTTCTAGTAAAACTAACAAAGATACATGTCTTCAGGCATTATTAGACATGTTGCATGTTTGGTGTAGGAAATATGTTGAAAAACATTTTTATTGCTTATTTCGCATTATATCAGGATTTTAAGAACATTACTGTCAAAATGAGTAAAAAACGACTTTTTGTGTTTGCAAGCCTTAAAATAGCATATGTTTCGAGTAAAACTCACAAGGATGCATTGTTTTAGGCTTTATTAACCTATTTTGCATGTGTGGTTAGGGAGTTATGTTTAAATAACAGTCAAATTGAATGTAGCAGTTAACTGTCATTATGAGTAAACCCCTAATTTATGTAATTGTACACCTTACCAAATTAACTGATTCTTGTAAAACTCACATAGACACAATATTTTATGCATTTTTTAAACATAATGCATGTTCAGTTTTGGAGTTATGTTTATATAACTTTCATATTTGGTATGACAGTTATACTGTCATATTGTATTAAAAAAACTAATTTGAGTGTTTGTAAAACTTACAAAAGATACATTTTCTAGTAAAACTAACAAAGATACATGTCTTCAGGCATTATTAGACATGTTGCATGTTTGGTGAAAAACATTTTTATTGCTTTTTTCGCATTATCTCAGGATTTTAAGAACATTACTGGCATATTGAGAAATGTATCTTTGTAAGTTTTACAGGAACAAAATAGTTTGTAAGGTTTGTAAAGACACAAGTTAGCTTTTTTTTTACTCAATATGACAGTATAACTGTCATACTAAATATGAAAGTTGAATAAATATAACACCAAAACCAAACTTGCAATCCGTCTAAAAATGCCTGTAATATTGAATATATGTGAGTTTTACCAGAATCAGTTATTTTGGTAAGGTTTACAAATACAAAAATTGAGTTTTACTCGTAATGACAGTATAACTGCCATATTCAAAATAACAGTTATTTAAACATAACTCCTAAACCAAATATGCTAAATGGCTAATGTGCCTGGAGAAATGAATCTCTGTGAGTTTTACTAGAATAAAAATATTTTGTAAGGTTTGTAAAGACAAAAGTTAGTTGTTTTTTTTTACTCAATATGATGGTATAACTGTCATACTAAAAATGAAAGTTAGATAAACATAATTCCAAAACCAAACTCCTAAACCAAACTTGCAGTCTGTCTTAAACTGCCTGTAATATTTAATCTATGTGAGTTTTGCCAGAATCAGGTATTTTGGTAAGGTTTTTACAAATACAAAACTTGGGTTTTACTCATAATGACAGTATAGCTGCAACATTTTATATGATAGTTATTTAAACATGACTCCTAAACCAAACATGATAAATGACTAATAATGCCTGGAGAAAGGTATCTTTTTGAGTTTTACTGGAAAAAAATAATGTGTAAAGTTTATAAAGACAAACGTTTTTTTTTTTTATTTAATATGATGGTATAACTGTCATACTAAATATGAAAATGATATAAACATAACTCCAAAACCAAAATGCATTTTGTCTAAAAATGCCTGTAATATTGTATCTTTTTGAGTTTTACCAGAATCAGGTATTTTGGTAAGGTTGACAAATACAAACATTAGGTTTTACTCATAATGACAGTATACTGCCACATTCAATATGACAATTATTTAAACATAACTCCAAAACCAAACGTCCATTATGTCTAAAAATTCCTATAATTTTGTATCTACGTGAGTTTTACTAGAATCAGTTGTTTTTGTAAGGTTAATTAGTTTTTCTCATAATGAGAGTATAATGTCACAATAATCAATCTGACAAAATGGCTAATAATGCCTGGAGGAATGTATTTTAGTGAATTTTACTGGAACAAAAATTTTGTAAGGTTTGTAAGGACACACGTTAGTTTTTTTTAACTTAATTTTACAGTATAGCTGTCATACTTTATATGAAAGTTTTATAAACATAACTCCAAAACCAAACATGCAATCCGTCTAAAAATATCTGTAATATTTATTATATGTGAGTTTTATCAGAATCAGGTATTTTGGTAAGGTTTACAAATAAAAAAATTAGGTTTTACTCATAGTGACAGTATAACTGCCACACTCAATATGACAGTTATTTAAACATAACTCCTAAAACACAAATGCAAAATGACTAATAATGCCTAGAGAAATGTATATTTGTGAATTTTACTGGAAAACAATATTTTGTAAGGTTTGTAAAGATACAAATTAGTGTTTTATTACTCAATATGATGGTATAACTGTCATGCTAAATATAAAAGTTATATAAACATAACTCCAAAACCAAACATACTTTGTGTCTAAAAATTCCTGTAATATTTTATCGATGTGGGTTTTACCAGAATCAGGTATTTTGGTAAGGTTTACAAATACAAAAAATAGGTTTTACTCATAATGACAGTATAACTGCCACACTCAATATGACAGTTATTTAAACATAACTCCTAAACCAAACATGTTAAATGGCTAATAATGCCTGGGGAAATGTATCTTTGTGAGTTTAACTGGGAAAAAAAAAAATTTGTAAGGTTTGTAAAGACAGAAGTTAGTTTTTTTACTCATAATGACAGTATAACTGCCACATTCAAAATGACAGTTATATAAACATAACGCCAAAACCAAACATGCATTTTGTCTAAAAATGCCTGTAATATTGTATCTATGTGAGTTTTACCAGAATCAGGTATTTTGGTAAGGTTGAAAAATAAAGAAATTAGGTTTTACTCATAATGACAGTATAACTGCCACGTTGACTGCCCCCAAACATGCATTATGTCTAAAAATGCCTATAATTTTGTATCCATTTGAGTTTTACTAGAATCAGTTGTTTTTGTAAGGTTTACAAATACAAAATATTAGTTTTACTCATAATGACAGTATACTGTCACAATCAATCTGACAATATGGCTAATAATGCCTTGAGGAATGTATCTTTGTGAATTTTACTGGAAATAATATTTTGTAAGGTTTGTAAAGACACGAGTTAGTTTTTTTTTTTACACAATTTTACAGTATAGCTGTCATACTTTATATGAAAGTTATATAAACACAACTCCAAAACCAAATATGCAATACGTGAGTTTTATCAGAATCAGGTATTTTGGTAAGGTTTACAAAAACAAAAATTAGGTTTTACTCATAGTGACAGTGAAACTGCCACACTCAATATGACAGTTATTTAAACATAACTCCTAAAACACAAATGCAAAATGACTAATAATGCCTAGGAAAGGTATATTTGTGAATTTTACTGGAAAACAATGTTTTGTAAGGTTTGTAAAGATACAAATTAGTTTATTTTTTTACTCAATATGATGGTATAACTTTCATACTAAATATGAAAGTTATATAAACATAACTCCAAAACCAAACATGCTTTATTTCTAAAAATTCCTGTAATATTGTATCGATGTTGTAAAAAAAATAGGTTTTACTCATAATGACAGTATAACTGCCACACTCAATATGACAGTTATTTAAACATAACTCCTAAACCAAACATGATAAATGGCTAATTATACCTGGAGAAATGTATCTTTGTGAGTTTTACTGGAAAAAGAAAAAAAGTAAGGTTTACAAAGACACAAGTTATTATTTTTTTACTCATTATAATGGTATAACTGTCATACTAAATATGAAAATTGTATAAACATAACTCCAAAACCAAACATGCATTGTGTCTAAAAATGCCTGTAATATTGTATCTAAGTGATTTTTACCAGAATCAGGTATTTTGGTAAGGTTTACAAATACAAAATCTAGGTTTTACTCATAATGACAGTATAACTGCCACACTCAATATGACAGTTATTTAAACATAACTCCTAAACCAAAAATGCAAAATGGCTAATAATGCCTGGAGCAATGTATCTTTGTGAGTTTTCCTGGAAAAAATAAAAAAAATTGTAAGGTTTGTAAACACACAAGTTAGTTTTTTACTTAATATGACAGTATAACTGGCATACTAAATACAAAAGTTAAATAAACATAACTCCAAAACCAAACTTGCAATACGTCTAAAAATGCCTGTAATATTGTATCTTTGTGAGTTTTACCAGAATCAGGTTTTTTGGTAAGGTTTACATATACACAAATTTGGTTTTACTCATAATGACAGTATAACTGCATTATTTGATATGACAGTTATTTAAACATAACTCCTAAACCAAACATGATAAATGGCTAATAATGCCTGGAAAAATGTATATAAACAAAACTCCAAAACCATTCAACATTCAATATGACAGTTATGTAAACATAACTCCTAAACCACACATGCAAAATGGTTAATAATGCCTGGAAAATGTAGCTTTTTAAGTTTTACAGGAAAAAAAAAACAATTTTGTAAGGTTTGTAAAGACTGCGATGAGGTGGCAACTTGTCCAGGGTGTACCCCGCCTTCCGCTCGATTGTAGCTGAGATAGGCTCCAGCGCCCCCCGCGACCCCAATGAAAATGGATGGATGAATGGGTTTGTAAAGACACAAGTTATTTTTTTCTTACTCAATATGACGGTAAAACTGTCATACTAAATGTAAAAAAATTATAAACATAACTCCAAAACCAAACATGCATTATGTCTAAAAATGCCTGTAAAATTGTATTCATGTGAGTTTAACTAGAATCAGTTGTTTTTGTTAGGTTTGCAAATACAAAATATTGGTTTAACTCACTATGACAGTATACTGTCACATTCAATCTGACAGTTATTAAAACATAACTCCTAAACCAAACATGTTTTATGTCTAAAAATTCCTGTAATATTGTATCTATATGAGTTTTACCAGAATCTGGTATTTTGGTAAGGTTTACAAAAACAAAAAATAGGTTTTACTCATAAAGACAATATAACTGCCACACTCAACATGACAATTATTTAAACATAATTCCTAAACCAAACATGATACATGGCTAATAATGCCTGGAGAAATGTATCTTTGTGATTTTTACTAGAAAAAAATATTTTGTAAGGTTTGTAAAGACAAAAGTTAGTTTTTTTTTACTCAATATGATGGTATAACTGTCATACTAAATATGAAAGTTATATAAACATAATTCCAAAACCAAACTCCTAAACCAAACTTGCAATATGTCTTAAACTGCCTGTAATATTTAATCTATGTGAGTTTTACCAAAATCAGGTATTTTGGTAAGGTTTACAAATACAAAACTTGGGTTTTACTCATAATGACAGTATAACTGCAACATTTGATATGACAGTTATTTAAACATAACTCCTAAACCAAACATGATAAATGGCTAATAATGCCTGGAGAAATGCATCAGTGTGAGTTTTACTGGAAACAAATAATTTGTAAGGTTTATAAAGACACAAGTTAGTTTTTTTTATTTAATATGATGGTACAACTGTCATACTAAATATGAAAGTTATATAAATATAACTCCAAAACCAAACATGCATTATCTCTAAAAATGCCTGTAATTTTGTATCTATGTGAGTTTTACCAGAATCAGGTATTTTGGTAAGGTTTACAATTACAAAATTTAGGTTTTACTCATAATGACAGTGAACCTGCCTCAATGACTGCCACCAAACATGCATTGTGTCTAAAAATGTTTATAATTTTGTATCCATGTGAGTTTTACTATAATCAGTTGTTTTTGTAAGGTTTACAAATACAAAATATTAGTTTTACTCATAATGACAGTATACTGACAAAATGGCTAATAATGCCTTGAGGAATGTATCTTTGTGAGTTTTACTGGAAAAAATATTTTTTAAGGTTTGTAAAGACACAAGTTAGTTTTTTTTACACAATTTAACAGTTTAGCTGTCATACTATATATGAAAGTTATATAAACATAATTCCAAAACCAAATATGCAACCCGTCTAAAAATGCCTGTAATATTGAATATATGTGAGCTTTATCAGATTCAGGTATTTTGGTAAGGTTTACGAATACAAAAATTAGGTTTTACTCATAGTGACAATATAACTGCCACACTCAATATGACAGTTAATTAAACATAACTCCTAAAACACAAATGCAAAATGACTAATAATGCCTAGAGAAATGCATATTTGTGAATGTTACTGGAAAACAATATTTTGTAAGTGTGGTAAAGATACAAATTAGGTTTTTTTTACTCAATAATGGTATAACTGTCATACTAAATATGAAAGTTATATAAACATAACTCAAAAACCAAACATGCTTTATGTCTAAAAATTCCTGTAATATTGTATCGATGTGGGTTTTACCAGAATAAGGTATTTTGGTAAGGTTTACAAATACAAAAAATAGGTTTGACTCATAATGACAGTATAACTGCCACACTCAATATGACAGTTATTTAAACATAACTCCTAAACCAAACATGATAAATGACTAATTATGCCTGGAGAAATGTATCTTTGTGAGTTTTGTTGTGAAAAAAAATTGTAAGGTTTATCAAGACACAAGTTTTTTTTTTTTTTTACTCAATAAGGTTTACAAATACAAAAATTAGGTTTTACTCACTATGACAGTATACTGTCACATTCAATCTGACAGTTATTTAGACATACTGTAACTCCTAAACCACAAATACAAAATGGCTAATAATGCCTGGAGAAATGTATCTTTGTGAGTTTTCCTGGAAAAACAAAAACAAATTATAAGGTTTGTAAAGACACAAGTTAGTTTTTTTACTTAATATGACAGTAAAACTGTCATACTAAATATGAAAGTTAAATAAACGTAACTCCAAAACCAAACTTGCAATACGTCTAAAAATGCCTGTATTATTGAATCTATCTGAGTTTTACCAGAATCAGGTATTTTGGTAAGGTTTACAAATAAACAACTTGGGTTTTACTCATAATGACAGTATAACTGCATTATTTGATATGACAGTTATTTAAACATAACTCCTAAACCAAACATGATAAATGGCTAATAATGCCTGGAAAAATGTATATAAACAAAACTCCAAAACCAAACATGCATTATGTCTAAAAATGCCTGTAATATTGTATCTATGTGAGTTTTACCAGAATCAGGTATTTTGGTAAGGTTTACAAATACAAAAATTGGGTTTTACTCATAATGACAGTATAACTGCCATATTCAAAATAACAGTTATTTAAACTTAACTCCTAAACCAAACATGCTAAATGGCTAATAATGCCTGGAGAAATGTATCTTTGTGAGTTTTACTAGAAAAAAATAATTTGTAAGGTTTGTAAAGACAAAAGTTTTTGTTTTTTTACTCAATATGATGGTATAACTGTCAAACTAAATATAAAATTAATATAAACATAATTCCAAAACCAAACTCCTAAACAAAACTTGCAATCCGTCTTAAACTGCCTGTATTATTGAATCTATCTGAGTTTTACCAGAATCAGGTATTTTGGTAATGTTTACAAATACAAAACTTGGGTTTTACTCATAATGACAGTATAACTGCATTATTTGATATGACAGTTATTTAAACATAACTCCTAAACCAAACATTATAAATGGTTAATAATGCCTGGAAAAATGTATATAAACATAACTCCAAAACCAAACATGCATTATGTCTAAAAATGCCTGTAATATTGTATCTATGTGAGTTTTACCAGAATCAGGTATTTTGGTAAGGTTTATAAATACAAAATTTAGGTTTTACTCATAATGACAGTATAACTGTCATATTCAAAATAACAATTATTTAAATATAACTCCTGAACCAAACATGCTAAATGGCTATTAATGCCTGGAGAAATGTATACAAACATAACTCCAAAACCAAACATGCATTATGTCTAAAAATGCCTTTAGTATTGTATCTATGTGAGTTTTACCAGAATCAGGTATTTTGGTAAGGTTTACATATACACAAATTTGGTTTTACTCATAATGACGGTATAACTGCCACATTTAATATGACAGTTATGTAAACATAACTCCTATACCACACATGCAAAATGGTTAATAATGCCTGGAGAAATGTATCTTTGTGATTTTTACTAGAAACAAATATTTTGTAAGGTTTGTAAAGACAAAAGTTAGTTTTTTTTTACTCAATATGATGGTATAACTGTAATATTAAATATGAAAGTTATAAAAACATAATTCCAAAACCAAACTCCTAAACCAAACTTGCAATCTGTCATAAACTGCCTGTAATATTGAATCTATGTGAGTTTTACCAGAATCAGGTATTTTGGTAAGGTTTACAAATACAAAACTTGGGTTTTACTCATAATGACAGTGTAACTGCAACATTTGATATGACAGTTATTTAAATATAACTCCTAATCCAAACATGATAAATGGCTAATAATGCCTGGAGAAATGTATCTTTGTGAGTTTTACAGGAAAACAATAATTTGTAAGGTTTATAAAGACACAAGGTAGTTTTTTTTACTCAATATGATGGTATAACCGTCATACTAAATATGAAAGTTATATAAACATAACTCCAAAAACAAACATGAATTTTTTCTAAAAATACCTGTAATATTGTATCTATGTGAGTTTTACCAGATCAGGTATTTTGGTAAGGTTTACAAATACAAAAATTTGGTTTTACTCACTATGACAGTATACTGTCACATTCAATCTGACAGTTATGTAAACATAACTCCTAAACCAAACATGCAAAATGGCTAATAATGCCTGGAGAAATGTATCTTTGTGAGATTTACTAGGAAAAACAATTTGTAAGGTTTGTAAAGACACACGTTAGTTTTTTTTACTCAATATGACAGTATAACTGTCATACTACATGCAGAAAATATATAAACATGACTCCAAAACCAAACTTGCAATCCGTCTAAAAATGTCTGTAATATTGAATCTATGTGAGTTTTACCAAAATGAGGTATTTTGGTAAGGTTGACAAAAAAAAAAAAAGGTTTTACTGATAGTGACATTATAAGTGCCACACTCAATATGACAGTTATTTAAACATAAGTCATAAACGACACATGAAAATGGCTATTAAGCCTCGTCTGCATTATTTATAATTAGACAGACAACACACCCACCTCAGTAGGACGAACAAAACACTTCTAAACTGCATGTTTAGAAGGGCACGACTTGATAAAAGTAAATGTAGAGTAGATGTAAAAGTATAAAAAAGTACAAAACGAACAAAGAACAAAGACAAAAGACAAAGACGGAGTGGACGATGCATTCTGCTTTGAACAACAGCCATGGAAAAAGTCTGTGCATTGATTGATTGATTGAGACTTTTATTAGTAGGTTGCACAGTGAAGTACATATTCCGTACAATTGACCACTAAATGGTAACACCCCAATAAGTTTTTACACTTGTTTAAGTCGGGGTCCACTTAAATTGATTGATGATACAGATATATACTATCATCATAATACTATCATATATACTATCATCATAATACTATCATATATACTATCATCATAATACTATCATACTATCATCATAATACTATCATATATACTATCATCATAATACTATCATACTATCGTCATAATACTATCATACTATCATCATAATACTATCATATATACTATCATCATAATACTATCATATATACTATCATCATAATACTATCATACTATCGTCATAATACTATCATACTATCATCATAATACTATCATATATACTATCATCATAATACTATCATATATACTATCATCATAATACTATCATACTATCGTCATAATACTATCATACTATCATCATAATACTATCATATATACTATCATCATAATACTATCATATATACTATCATCATAATATTATCATATATACTATCATCATAATACTATCATACTATCATCATAATACTATCATATATACTATCATCATAATACTATCATATATACTATCATCATAATACTATCATACTATCGTCATAATACTATCATACTATCATCATAATACTATCATATATACTATCATCATAATACTATCATATATACTATCATCATAATACTATCATATATACTATCATCATAATACTATCATACTATCGTCATAATACTATCATACTATCATCATAATACTATCATATATACTATCATCATAATACTATTATATATACTATCATCATAATACTATCATACTATCATCATAATACTATCATATATACTATCATCATAATACTATCATATATACTATCATCATAATACTATCATACTATCATCATAATACTATCATATATACTATCGTCATAATACTATCATACTATCATCATAATACTATCATATATACTATCATCATAATACTATCATATATACTATCATCATAATACTATCATATATACTATCATCATAATACTATCATACTATCATCATAATACTATCATATATACTATCATCATAATACTATCATATATACTATCATCATAATACTATCATACTATCGTCATAATACTATCATACTATCATCATAATACTATCATATATACTATCATATATACTATCATATATACTATCATCATAATACTATCATATATACTATCATCATAATACTATCATACTATCGTCATAATACTATCATACTATCATCATAATACTATCATATATACTATCATCATAATACTATCATATATACTATCATCATAATACTATCATACTATCATCATAATACTATCATATATACTATCATCATAATACAGTCATCACACAAGATCATCATCAGGGTGTATACATTGAATTATTTACAATTCGGGGTGTGGGGGGGGGGGTTAGGTTTGGTTGTTATCATCAGTCATCAACAATTGAGAACCGAGAAATGGACATTGAAACAGTGTAGGTCTGTTATGTACAGCAAGTAGTGGACATACAGAGAGAGAGAGAGATCAGAAGGATATTATTTAGTTATTGATTATTTGATGATTGACACATTTGCCAACCATTGTTTTAAAACAAGACTAAAATGCCTTTATTTTGAAAAATCACTGCTGTGGAGTAGGAAACGGAACTTGCGCGCTTCTAGCGCATGCGCATATGTACTTGAAGCGAAGCAAAAAGACGAAGACCACGTGCTATGGTTTGTCGGAGAACTGTCGAATTGACGATCTTAAAGTCATGTGATTCACTGCAAATATAGCAACACATATCGCAATTCTATTCCCCAAAGCCACGAAACGTGCACTGAGTTTGGAGCCATATCTGAAGTGAAGATTGAAGACGCGATAGAAGATGGACGACTGCTGCGATGCTGAGATGGCGACGTCCGCTGAAAGAGAAAGTGAAAGAGAATCAACTTCCAGAAAATCACCAACGGACATAAAGACGACAGATGAAGGTGAGTGAGTTGACGTTTTGTCTTTTCAAAACTATTTCAATTTCAAGCCCTTGAAATGGAAATGAGCCGACCTTGTTGAAGAATGTAAACAAAGAGCCGCCATGATTGTTAGCTTAAGACTTTAGACATTCGACTTTAGACATTAGACTTTAGACTTTAGACATTAGACTTTAGACATTAGACATTAGACTTTAGACATTAGACATTAGACTTTAGACATTAGACATTAGACTTTAGACATTAGACTTTAGACATTCTACTTTAGACATTCTACTTTAGACATTAGACTTTAGACATTCTACTTTAGACTTTAGACATTAGACTTTAGACTTTAGACATTAGACTTTAGACATTAGACATTAGACTTTAGACTTTAGACATTAGACATTAGACATTAGACGTTAGACGTTAGACATTCTACTTTAGACATTCTACTTTAGACATTAGACTTTAGACATTCTACTTTAGACTTTAGACATTAGACTTTAGACATTAGACTTTAGACATTAGGCTTTAGACTTTTGACATTCGACTTAAGACATTCAACTTTAGACATTCAACTTTAGACTTTAGACATTAGACTTTAGACATTAGACTTTAGACATTAGACTTTAGACATTCGACTTTAGACATTCGACTTTAGACATTCGACAAACTTTAATGATCCACAAGGGAAATCAGTGTTTCCCACAGGACAGGCATCTATTTGTGGTGGTGTGGTCGAGGGGGGGGGCGACGGCAGCGGCGATGACCAAGAAGAACGCGTAGTTGGAATATAATTACAACACTTTATGTACATATTTATATACAGATTTGAACAATTAGTTATTCTCTGAAATATATTTATTAATTGTGGTTCTTACAAAAAGTATATCTTATAAAATATAAAAGCTAAAATGTCTCTTAAAGCTCTGCCCCTTTAATTAGTGAATACTAAATAATTTAACTTTAGCCTACTACTACAACCATATTATTTACCAGCAACATGAAGTGAAACAGAGGCAGAGGTGTCCTGCCACAGTCAGTCAACCTCCTCCTCCTCCTCTTGCTGCTGCTGAACAGGTCGCACCTGTGGTCCGGACTGTAGGCCTACCTCCTCTCCAAGTCGAGCCCTTTTCGGCCGTTGAACATATTTTTCTAAACTCATCTGTGTGAAGGAGTGAACATCCAACATTAGAATTTATTACTAACGAGCAGAAGCGCTCTATGTACAGTGCCGTCTAACCTTAAGCGGCAGCAGCTCAACACATGCAGGGTTCAACGTTAAGGTTTTTTTCTACTTGCCTGACTTCTCAAATCTACTTGCCCCAATATTTTTACTTGTCCTGCCTACGTTTTTTTCTGGCTGTGTAGTGCTCATGGCTTATATCTTACTAAAATCCTTCCCGTTGACTATTTACAACACTACACAGTATTTATTATTATTATTATTATGATTATCAGAATCAGAATCAGAATCAGCTTTATTGTCATTACGCAAGGTAACGAGATTGAGGCCATTCCATACAGTGCGATGTGTGCATGCTAGAAAAACAATGTGCAAATATATAAAAATATAAAAAATGTAGAAGTGCAATGAATATGGTGTGAAATGAATATATACATGAAAAAAACAAAAACAAAAACAGGGTGGTTGGTGGAATGGGTTATTGCACCGAAGAGAAGGCAGTTATGAGGGACAATGGGGCAGTCCGTTCAGGATGGTTATGGCCCTGGGGAAGAAGCTGTTCTTTAGCCTGTTTGTTTTGGTTTTAATGCACCTGTAGCGCTTCCCAGAGGGCAGCAGGTGGAACAGGTCAGAGCCAGGGTGGGTGCTGTCCTTGATGATGGCACTGGCTCTGTTGAGGCAGCGGGAGGTGTAGATGTCCGTCAGAGAGGGGAGAGGGCGGCCGATGATCTTCTGAGCCGTCTTGACCACTCTTTGCAGCCTCTCCCTGTCTGCTGCAGTGCAGCTGCCGTACCATACCGTAATACAGTAGGTCAGCAGGCTCTCGATGGACGAGCGGTAGAAGGTCAGCAGCAGGTCAGGCTTCAGGTTGTACTTCCCGAGGACTCTAAGGAAGTGTAGCCGCTGCTGAGCCTTCTTGATGATTGATGTGGTGTTGACTGTCCAGGAGAAGTCATTAGAGATGTGGACTCCAAGGTACCTGAAGGTGTGGACCCTCTCTACACGCTCGCCGTTGATGTAGAGGGGGGCAGGGTCGGTGCTGCTCCTCCTGAAGTCGACGATGATCTCTCTGGTCTTGCTGGTGTTGAGAGCGAGGTTGTTCTCCGAAGACCAGGCCGTCAGCTTCAGGACCTCCTCTCTGTAGGCAGCCTAGTCACCCCTGGAGATGAGCCCGACCACTGTGGTATCGTCGGCGAACTTGACGGTAAGGTTGTCACTGTGGGCCGGACTGCAGTCATGGGTGTAAAGGCAGTAGAGGAGGGGGCTCAGCACACAGCCCTGTGGGGAGCCGATGCTCAACGTGCGGGAGGATGAGAGGTGCGTATTACATTTAAATGGCATTGCATACATGTAAAATTAAATGTTATTTCACATTATTTGACCACTAGCAGTTACACCCATCTGAACAGGTCAGCCACCTGTTTAAAGCCCGATCACAGTTGAAATCTTGAAATGAAGGGCCTTTAATGGCCAAAACATTAACCTGGACAACATTTTAACAGCTGGTTGGATCAGATTTTATTATTTTCATTGCATTCACATGCTGCAGTGGACAGTGGACAATTTAGCTTCAGTCCACATGTGTTTATTGACAACAGGGTTATAACCTGGACACGTTAGCTCGTCGGTATGAAAACAGGTGACTGTTACTACGTGCGTCTTCCCCGGCACCCGAGTCAAACAGCGGCGGTGTTAATGAAGCAGCGTCAGGCTGCTCACCGTCAGTGAAACGCTCGGTGAAATCGCGGATTAACGTTAAATATATGACGAGCCGCGAGCGATGCAGCTATAACCTATCTACCTATAACCTATATTACCCTCGTATTTTCATCCTTCGTTGTCGTCGTCTTCTTCTTCTTCTGGCCCACCAGGTGAATTAAGTGCTATTGGCGGAGTTACAATGCATAGTAGGCTACCGCCACCTACTGCACCGGAGTTGTAACTACAAGCTACATTCACAGACAGTCCCATTGCTTTTATGAGCGGTCGAGCGAGTCAAAAGCCGAAAAATCCATTTGTGGCGGACGTAATTCTTTCATGGCGGGCCGCCACAAATAAATGAATGTGTGGGAAACACTGGAAATTGTTCAACACAGTAGCTCAGTTACAATGATGGACAGTGTAAGGATGGAAGGGACAATGCAGGTATAAACAGACTAAATATAGCGATATAAAATATAACATATATACATAAAATGTGTACAGTATATTATATATACAGATATATTATATTATGTCTATAACATGTATGCAATATATAACAATGACCATGTACAATATTACAGTATAATATTAATAAATAATACAATTAATTAATTAATTTTAATTATAATTATTTAATAAAAAGAAGGCAGTGGAGTTCACATGAGAGGAGATGAAAGAATGCAAAAGTCACATTTAGAAACTAAAAGCAAAACAACAACTCTGTTAGTGTGTTTTTATTGTCATCATGTGGTGGTTTAGAGGTGTGGTGAGTATTTTGTCACATTTAACAAAGTCTCTGTACGGTTTGTCGTGTTGTCAAGTAACAGAAACGAATGGACGTGTTGAAGTCGCGAGCAACGACTTGTTAGCAGCATGTTTTGAAGACTAGCCTACAGTTGTTTGGTCGACTCGTTAGCAGCGTGTTTTGAAGACTAGCCTACAGTTGTTTGGTCGACTCGTTAGCAGCGTGTTTTGAAGACTAGCCTACAGTTGTTTGGTCGACTCGTTAGCAGCGTGTTTTGAAGACTAGCCTACAGTTGTTTGGTCGACTCGTTAGCAGCGTGTTTTGAAGACTAGCCTACAGTTGTTTGGTCGACTCGTTAGCAGCGTGTTTTGAAGACTAGCCTACAGTTGTTTGGTCGACTTGTTAGAAGCGTGTTTTGAAGACTAGCCTACAGTTGTTTGGTCGACTCGTTAGCAGCGTGTTTTGAAGACTAGCCTACAGTTGTTTGGTCGACTCGTTAGCAGCGTGTTTTGAAGACTAGCCTACAGTTGTTTGGTCGACTCGTTAGCAGCGTGTTTTGAAGACTAGCCTACAGTTGTTTGGTCGACTCGTTAGCAGCGTGTTTTGAAGACTAGCCTACAGTTGTTTGGTCGACTCGTTAGCAGCGTGTTTTGAAGACTAGCGTACAGTTGTTTGGTCGACTTGTTAGCAGTGTGTTTTGAAGACTAGCCTACAGTTGTTTGGTCGACTCATTAGCAGCGTGTTTTGAAGACTAGCCTACAGTTGTTTGGATGAAGTACTGGCTGTCCAGAGTTGGGACCCGGGGTGGACCGCTCGCCTGTGCATCGGTTGGGAACATCTCTGCGCTGCTGACCCGTCTCCACTCGGGATGGTTTCCTGCTGGCCCCACTATGGACTGGACTCTTACTATTATGTTGGATCCACTATGGACTGGACTCTCACAATATTATGTCAGACCCACTCGACATCCATTGCATCCGGTCTCCCCTAGAGGGGGGGGGGGGGGGTTACCCACATATGCGGTCCTCTCCAAGATTTCTCATAGTCATTCACATCGATGTCCCACTGGGTGAGTTTTTCCTTGCCCTTATGTGGGCTCTGTACCGAGGATGTCGTTGTGGCTTGTGCAGCCCTTTGAGACACTTGTGATTTAGGGCTATATAAATATACATTGATTGATTGATTGATTGTCTGAATTTTTCATCAAAACAGAAGAGTTCCTCTTTGCTATGTTTGGCAAATGCCACTAATAAGAAAGTTAGCGAGCATTACTAAGCTAAGTTATTCATAGAGTCCATCAAGTTATTCCATGGATTTTCGAGTGGACATAACAGCCACTGTCTCTAAGGCCCCTTTAAGGTTATCCAGGGTATATCCCACCTAACCTTATCCTTGTCCTTGCTTTGTATGCAAGTTGTTAAATGTAACTTATCTGAACAATATCCAGTGTTGTGCTATTTGAATGAACTGCAATCCAGTGTGACTATTGTAGTCAATCACACCTGAGACATCATCAATTCATCACATCTTAAAGGGGAACATTATCACCAGACCTATGTAAGCGTCAATATATACCTTGATGTTGCAGTAAAAAGACCTTTTTTTTTTAACCGATTTCCGAACTCTAAATGGGTGAATTTTGGCAAATTAAACGTCTTTCTAGTATTCGCTCTCGGAGTTGTGACGTCACATCGGGAAGCAATCCGCCATTTTCTCAAACACCGAGTCTAATCAGCTCTGTTATTTTCCGTTTTTTCGACTGCATTCCGTACCTTGGAGACATCATGCCTCGTCGGTGTGTTGTCGGAGGGTGTAAAAACACCAACAGGGACGGATTCAAGTTGCACCAGTGGCCCAAAGATGCCAAAGTGGCAAGAAATTGGTCGTTTGTTCCGCACACTTTACCGACGAAAGCTATGCTACGACAGAGATGGCAAGAATGTGTGGATATCCTGCGACACTCAAAGCAGATGCATTTCCAACTATAAAGTCAAAGAAATCTGCCGCCAGACCCCCATTGAATCTGCCGGAGTGTGTGAGCAATTCAGGGACAAAGGACCTCGGTAGCACGGCAAGCAATGGCGGCAGTTTGTTCCCGCAGACGAACGAGCTAAACCCCCTGGATGTCTTGGCTCACACCGTCCCTTATGCCACCGAAGATGATCAAGAGAAGAATATCGACCCTAGCTTCCCTGGCCTGCTGACATGAGGGTATGTCTACAGAATATATTAATTGATGAAAATTGGGCTGTCTGCACTCTCAAAGTGCATGTTGTTGCCAAATGAATTTCATATGCTGTAAACCTAGTTCATAGTAGTTAGTTTCCTTTAATGCCAAACAAACACATACCAATCGTTGGTTAGAAGGCGATCGCCGAATTCGTCCTCGCTTTCTCCCGTGTCGCTGGCTGTCGTGTCGTTTTCGTCGGTTTCGCTTGCATACGGTTCAAACCGATATGGCTCAATAGCTTCAGTTTCTTCTTCAATTTGGTTTCCGCTACCTGCCTCCACACTACAACCATCCGTTTCAATACATGCGTAATCTGTTGAATCGCTTAAACCGCTGAAATCTGAGTCTGAATCTGAGCTAATGTTGCTATAGCTTGCTGTTCTTTCCGCCATGTTTGTGTTGGCTTCACTATGTGACGTCACAGGAAAATGGACGGGTGTATATAACGATGGTTAAAATCAGGCACTTTGAAGCTTTTTTTAGGGATATTGCGTGATGGGTAAAATTTTGAAAAAATCTTCGAAAAATAAAATAAGCCACTGGGAACTGATTTTTAATGGTTTTAACCCTTCTGAAATTGTGATAACGTTCCCCTTTAATAAACACGTGAAAGAACATTTGACATCAATCAATCTAGGGATCTAGGTATCTGGTCAGGACACTCCTCACTCTTTTGCCTTCACCTTCATTGGCCATTCCTTTTTGGTGACTTTATATACTCTGGACCTAGACGGACTTTATATACTCTGGACCTAGATGGACTTTATATACTCTGGACCGAGACGGGCTTTATATACTCTGGACCGAGACGGACTTTATATACTCTGGACCTAGACGGACTTTATATACTCTGGACCTAGATGTTGAGTTTGCGACATACATGGCGGACAATAACTGATACAGTCTGCTTTGCTAGTCCAAAAACATTTGCCGTTTTCCGTAGTCTTCCCTCGATGCTACCTTTTTTATCACATCCATGGGAGCCCGCATTCTCGTTGTCTCTCCTTCGACAAAGTTTTTCGCTAAGTAGAATCACAGCTGACCCGGACATTGGAATGTTCTCTTGCCGTTTGAGAAGTGTTGTATCCCAAATAGCTGCAATGGCTTTCTCTTAAGGTATCCATGTGTGATTACCACATGTAGAAGAATGAGAAACACAAGCATGCCTGGATGATTCGCCTCCATCTTTCCAGTGGTTAGCTACGAGTGGAAACAGGTTGTTATGAAGCTGGCTCTGGCGTCACTTCCTCTCCGAACTCAGCTTGTAAACGATCAAAGGGTCCATACAAAGCTAAGAGCCGGAGATTCAAGAAATACACGGCGCACTTACCCGTGTAAAAAATGATCCAAGGGGGGGACCTTAAACGCTGGTTTAGTGTGACTGACACGATGCTTAGGCTCAATAATTATCCTTGTAGTACCGATACTAAATGTATAGATACTTTTACAAATAAAGGGATCTACGAAAAATGTCACTATTGGCTTTATTTTAACAGAACATCTTACACTACATTAAACACTCCCAGTCAAAGAAGAATTTGACAAGGTTAAAATACAAATTGAAAAGCATTAAACACATCGGGCTTCTCTTGTTGCACTCAAAGAACAATTTACAACTTTCCATATTACATATAGTCTGCAATAATCAAGGGTTAGATTAGAATAGAACAGAGTTTTACTGACATTATATCCAATTATTCATGATTTATGGTTGCCACTCCTGGTCTGTGCTTTAAGAAAAATACAATTATTAATGAAGTACTAAAAAGGAAACTGGATAAATGTACACAGATAAGCCATGTAGACAGTAAAACACATTTATTAAAGACAAAACACAAATGGTAGGAATTAGTTACAAAATGTAGTCATTTCACTTGCATTAGTTGACTGCTATTTGGCATCAAGTTGTACGTATCTACATGTGCACAGCAGGGGAGCTGGTTAACTTATGAGAGTAGTATGTGTGTTTGTGAGAATGTCAACGTGAAGTCAGTCAGTGAGCGGGCGAGTAAGGAGAGGTAGTGGTAGCATGTGCAGGAGTGTTAATAGCATGGTGGATGTCCGCTTGTGCCCTGTGGAAATAATAAATAAAGTGACCAAATTTTAACTAATCGACCGTACCGGTACTTTTCAAAGGTGGTATAGTACCGATTTCAATTAATTAGTACCGCAATACTTTATATGTATACCGTACAACCCTACTACACACACATACAGTACATAGAAGAAAGTGTGTTTTTGTTGTTTGTGTCTTGCAGACGTCCAGCAGCTGATCGGTAATCCAGAAGAAGTTTCCCCTCAGTCAGGGGGGAGCTCCACTTTGAAGCAGGAGACTCCACAACCACCCTGCATTAAAAAGGAAGTGGAGGAACTCTGCATCACTCAGGAGGGAGAATGTCTTCTAGGACGAGAGGAAGCTGATTACACCAAGTTTCCACTGAGTATTCTCTCTGTGAAGACTGAAGATGATGAAGAGAAACCACAAGTAGACAACCTCTTAGCTCCACTATCAGATAGTGAGGCTGAAGACGAGGTTGAAGAACCTTTGAGCAGTGATAAAGACTGTGAAGGTGATATGAGGACTCACACTGACAACAAACACTCTTCAAAGAAGAGAGGTCAAACATGTTTGAGCTGCTCAATTTGTGCTAAAAGTTTTACTAAAAAGAGCCATTTGACTCAACACATGAGAACACACACAGGTGAAAAACCATTTAATTGTTCAGTTTGTGGCATACGTTTTTCTCGAAATAGCAATTTGACTCAACACATGAGAACACACACAGGTGAAAAAACATTTAAGTGTTCAGTTTGTGGCAAACGCTTTTCTCGAAATGGCTATTTGACTAAACACATGAGAACACACACAGGTGAAAAAACATTTAAATGTTCAGTTTGTGGCAAAAGCTTTTCTCGAAATAGCATTTTGACTGAACACATGAGAACACACACAGGTGAAAAACCATTTAGTTGTTCAGTTTGTGGCAAAAGCTTTTCTCAAAACAGCCATTTGACTGAACACATGAGAACACACACAGGAGAAAAAACATTTAAGTGTTCGGTTTGTGGCAAAAGCTTTTCTCGAAATAGCATTTTGACTGAACACATGAGAACACACACAGGTGAAAAAACATTTAATTGTTCAGTTTGTGGCAAAAACTTTTCTCAAAATAGCCATTTGACTGAACACATGACAACACACACAGGAGAAAAAACATTTAAGTGTTCAGTTTGTGGCAAAGGCTTTTCTCGAAATAGCATTTTGACCAAACACATGACAACACACACAGGAGAAAAAACATTTAATTGTTCAGTTTGTGGCAACAGCTTTTCTCGAAATAGCTCTTTGACTAAACACATGAGAACACACACAGGAGAAAAACCATTTAACTGTTCAGTTTGTGGTATGAGCTTTTCTCACAACAGCGCTTTGTGTCGACACATGAGAACACATGCTAGAGAAAAACCATTTAGTTGTTCAGTGTGCTGTAAAAGGTTCACACATAATGCAGCTGCAGTAAAACACATAAGAACCCACAAGGGAAAATATATATCAATCCCACAAAAAAGTGCCAACTTTTACTCGTCAGACTGATTGATGTGCAAATCAGAGACATATGAACAATTAACCCCCAACACCCACCTCCCTCGACAATCCGGCCCGTGAGATTAGTTTGCAAAGAGTAAAAGTTAAACTGCTGTTCTAAATGTGTCCACTGGATGTCACATTATAATTCTGTTAGGCAAGCAAATAAATAGTTCCGGGGCAAGTAAGTATACTTGGTAAGAGGTACACGGTCTTTATTAAAGGAAATATATATATTAGGGCTGGGCGATATATCGATATACCGCGGGGTTGTCTCTGTGCGATATAGAAAATGACTATATGGTGATATTGGAGTATACGTTCTCACACAGTTGCTTTTTTTTTTTTTTTTTCAAGTTTTTTTATTGGCATTTTCAAACAGACAGAAAAAAGTACAAGTCAAAACAGTACAATTTTAAAGGCAATAAATGATTCACACCCTTTCCCTTAAAACCCAAACCACCCACCCACCCTCCCACCCCACTCAGGTCCCACTAACGAGGGACAAATGGCGCAATTGTGTAACAAGTAAGACGACAAAGACAGACACATTCTCTCACACACACACACACACACATACGCGGCCAGAGACAGACAGATATATAATAATAAAATAAAAAATATATATATATATATAATAATAAAATAAAATAAAAATTAATAATAATAATAATAAAATAAAAAATAGAATAAAATAATACTAATAAATAAAAGGGAGATTATTCCTCATCTGCGTCTGGGCATAGGTCAAGAGAGTTGACATACAGCAAAAAAGGGCTCCATGAGCTTTCAAATGCTTGAACCGAGCCCTTTAGCGAAAACCTAAGTTTTTCCAGTTTTAGATTGTAGAGAACCTCTCTAATCCAACGGCCGTGTGATGGGGGGCGAGCCAGCTTCCAATTAAACAAGATCAATCGCCTGGCCAGCAAGGTCGTAAAAGCAACAGCGCGTTTTAGTGGTACCGGGCACATTATCGGGGCATACGCCAAAAATGGCTGATAATGGGTTGGGAGGAAAGTTTTGACCGTATGCTTTTCCAATTGTGTCAAAAATGTCCTCCCAAAAGGAACATAGTTAGAGCAGGACCAGAACATATGGACGTGATCAGCCGGAGATTGTTTGCATCTATTGCAGGTATTGCTAACAGTGGGGTAGATTTTGGATAGTTTTGAATTAGTGTAGTGAATTTTATGGATTACTTTGCATTGGATGAGACTAAGACGGGCACATATTGAGGAGGAGTGAACCAGTTTCAGGGCCGAGTTCCAGTGTTGATCGGATATGTTGGTATTAAGATCGCTCTCCCACGAGGCTCTTATCACTGATATAGAGTTTGGAGCAACTGAGCTTAAGGAGGTATATAACACGGAGATACATTTTTTTATGATTAGGGCTCAAAGATAACAATGTATCTATAAGAGTTTCCGGAGGACGATTTGGAAAGTGTGGGAACTGCTTCTTTACGAAGTCCCGCGCCTGAAAGAAACGAAAAAGGTGGGAGTTCGGCAGATCGTATTTGGAAGAGAGTTCAGTGAAGGATGAGAACACTCCGTCTGCATAGAGGTCTTTCACAGTGGTGATACCATGATCGTGCCAAGTCATAAATGCGGGGTCAGTACGGGAAGGTTTAAATAATTGTTTTTTAAGTAGCGGGGTCAATATAGATGGGCCCTGAGAACCCACGTGTTTTCGTGGCTGGTTCCATATTTTAATGGAGATTGATACGATGGTATTTGTGCCTTCAAGTTTAAATGGGAAAGGGAGTGGTGAGCATAAGCAAGAATGTAATGAGGAGTGTGGGATTGCCGTTTCAAGGGATACCCAGGCCGGGAGGGTCTGAGAGCCTCCATCCATCCAGTATAGGAGTTTCTGTACATTAGCCGCCCAATAGTATTGTCTGAAATTGGGGAGAGCAAGCCCTCCTTCAGATTTGGGAGATTGTAGGACAGACTTGCGGATTCGAGCCAATCCGGCCCCCCATAAAAATTTAGATATTGATTTGTCTAATTTATCGAAAAATGATTTAGTAATAAATATGGGGATATGTTGAAAAAGGTAAAGGAATTTAGGCAGAGTGATCATCTTGATCAGATTGATCCGGCCAGCGAGAGATAATGGTAAAACAGACCAGCGGGCAAAGTTCTTCTCCATCTTTTCAATTAGAGGTAAAAAATTTGCCCGGAGCATATCAGACATAGCCGGAGTAATAAGGATCCCCAAGTAATGAATCCCGTCATGTGCCCATTTGAATGCCGCTAGAGATCGTGGTAACTGTTTAGCTAAGGCATTAATCGGAGACAGCTCACTTTTTTGGTAGTTAAGTTTGTAACCAGAGTGTGTGCCAAACCGCTCCAAAATGTCAAATATTACCGGGAGTGAGCTAGCAGGGTCCGAGATGTACAGGAGCAGGTCATCCGCGTAAAGCGAGACTTTGTGCAACGTGTCCGACCGGGTGATACCTCTAAAGCCCGCCTCAGCGCGCAGCCAGAGAGCAAGGGGTTCTATCGCAATAGCAAACAGTAGTGGAGATAACGGGCAACCTTGTCTAGTGCCTCTTTTTAGAAAAATTGGGGCGGATGGTGTATTATTTGTACGTACCGAGGCTACTGGGGACGAGTACAAAAGTTTAACCCAGAGAATGAAATCTTCGTTAAAACCAAACCGACCCATCACTTCAAATAGATATTCCCATTCAACCCTGTCAAAGGCTTTCTCCGCATCGAGGGACACTACCACCTCCGGGGTCGAAGGGTTTGGCGAATGGATAATGTTTAGGAGGCGCCGAGTGTTGTGTGAGGATTGCCGGCCTAGCATAAAACCTGTTTGATCCAACGAGATGATGGAAGGCATCACCCTTTGGAGCCGGAGAGCGAGAACCTTGGATATAATTTTTAGATCTACATTTAAGAGCGAAATTGGTCTATAGCTGCTGCAAAGCAGGGGGTCTTTGTCTTTTTTTAGGATGAGAGAAATGGTGGCCCTCGATAAGGTTTCTGGCAGGCGATGTTGCAGAAAAGCTTCATTATACATGTCTCTTAGAGCCGGAGCAAGAGCACTGGAGAAAGTCTTGTAATATTCTGCACTGAAGCCATCCGGGCCGGGTGACTTATTGCTCTGTAAGGATTTGATGGCTTCCGTGATCTCAATGACACTAATGGGCTGGCCCAGGCCCCTCGCAGCCCCACATTCTATCTGTGGGAATGTTTTATCGCCAAACAGCTCATCTGAGGAAGGGGGGCAGTCTGAGGTATATAACGTTGTATAAAATGCAGCAAATGTTTCATTAATCTTAGCTGGATCAGTATGTAGTTCTCCTGTGTTAGAGCGAATAGACGTGATTAGCCTCGAAGATGCTTCCTCCCTGACCCGGTGGGATAAGAGCCTGCCAGCTTTCTCCCCAGATTCAAAAAATCGTTGTCTGGATTTGAGCAGTTGTAATTTCGCTCTATTAACAGACATAAGGTCAAAGTCAGTTTGTAGGCGAAGGCGTTCTTTATATAGTGTCGGGTCTGGGTTTGAAGCGTATTTATCGTCGAGATCCTTAATCTTGCGGAGCAGCCCAGTGATTTGAATGGTCTCTGTCTTATTTAGGTTTGAAACAAAAGATATAAGTTGTCCTCTAATATAGGCTTTAGATGCTTCCCATAGTATACCTCTTCCAATTTCTGGCGAGTCGTTCAGTTCGAAAAAACACTTAATTTGATCGTGTAGAAAATTCCTATAACGGTCTTCTGCTAGTAAGGCTGAGTTGAATCGCCATTGTTTAAGGGGTCTAGGTTGAGTGTCCATATTGATGTCGACTGAGGTGGGGGCATGATCGGAGATTACGATACTATGGTAATTACATGTTTTGGTTTTGGAAAGCAATCTATTGTCGAGAAGAAAGAAGTCTATCCGAGTGTAAGTGTGATGTACATGGGAGAAGTAGGAGAATTGTTTAATTGTAGGGGAGGCATGTCTCCATGGGTCTGTAAGACCCAACTGTTTAGCGAAAGTATCCAGTGTTTTAGCTGAATTAGATAAGGGAGCCAGTTTGTTAGATGATCGATCCAGTACAGGATCCTGCACCAGGTTAAAGTCCCCGCCCATAATGATGAAATGGTTTCCAATGTTCGGAAATGATGTAAACAATTTAGTCACATAAGAGTTGTCATCCCAGTTGGGTCCATAAACGCTAGCGAGTATGACTGGGGTGCCTTGCAGCTTTCCCGACACAATAATATAACGACCAGTCGGGTCTGCTACAGTTTGATTGAGTTCGAATGAAATATTTCTACGAATAAGGATAGCTGTGCCCCTGGCCCTTTCGTTGAATTTTGAATGGAAAATATGGCTGATCCAGCCTCTTTTAAGTCGTGAAATCTCTCTGTTGCGAAGGTGGGTCTCCTGAATGAAAAATATATCTCCTTTGAGGTGTTGCAAATGGGTCAAGACCCTCCCAATTTTAGTGGCGCTCCCCACTCCCCTCACGTTCCATGAAACAAATCTAAGTGTATTACTGGTGCTTGTCATGTCTCACCATGTCCAACTACGAGAGCAGAACGGGCTGATGTATACAAGCAGGTCAGGAGGGAGGCTGATGCACGATAACTGGGGACTGCAGAGAGTACTGGTAAGAGGAGGGGATGAAACAGAAGCGTGAGAGGAAGGAATAAGGAGATAAACAAACCAATAAACACACATACATATAGAAAACACAACAGACTCACACACACACTCACAGACACAACAACATACAACAATGCCAGGTGGATTAAACCTGGCAACCACCTACAGGGCCATCGTCCCAGGACCTGAGAACCCCATTGTCGAAACTGAACCTTAAGTGTCCTTTTCACAGCAGTGCGCTGTCCTTGCGCCTGCATGGACGTATCCATATCGGCTTCCGGGTTTTTCCACCTCCCGAGAACAACAGATTGGCTCCAACTGAGTCAGAACATATTAAAGTGCATCAAAACTGCAATATATTCCCTCAGGAAACATAGTACCCAGTACTAAGATAACTTCAGAAAGCGAGAAAAATAGATTATAAAGTATAAGCAACTCAAAAAGCATGTGGCAAAATAAAGTAAATGTAAAGTACAAGCAAGCGGTGTCACACATATACATACACACATACATACACCTATATATATATATATGCATATACACACACACACACACGCGCATAAACATGTATACCATCATGGATGTATAGGTAAGGAATAACAGTAACCAACCAAGAAATAAGTAGATCAGCAGCTAGGTCAAATAACAAAGAAGTAAACCACCGTGTAAAAATATATATCTATTAGAACATGATAACTAAATGTAAAGGGGAGACAAAATAATTTGAGTGTCGATGTAACAAAATAAAACAGAATGAACAATATTGCTGGTTGAAAGTGGATCCAATGAGTGTACACACAGATGTGATATTCACGGTCAGGCCTGGAGTTAGAGTTATGTTAGCATGGTTGATCGTGATAAAGCAGGCGTTGATTATTAAGGTTGGTGTCGGCAGTGTGGCATCCAGACATGGCTGCAGTCAGCCAAGCTAGCGCCACCCTGCCATGCACTGTGGGGTAGTCACACCGTATCAAATAAAGTTTCAATAAAGTCATACCGACTGAGATTACTCTTTTGCATGTTCTTGGCTGCATTGATTGTGGGACTTGACAAAATCTTGGGCGTCTTTGAGAGATGTGAGTCGCCGTCTCTTTCCATCCTCGGTTGAAACCATTAGCTTAGCCGGATAGTGGAGTGCTGGTTTGAGGCCCAGATTGTAGAGATCCCTCATGACGTCACGGTACACGGCCCGCTGTTCCAGTATTTCGGGGCAGTAGTCTTCGAAGATGTGTATCGGTGAGTCCTTGTACCTTAGTTTGCCTCTGCGTTTCCGAGCCTCCCGCACCACCAGCTCCCTCGTCTGGAATCGGTGGAAGCATATCACGATAGCCCGCGGCCTCTCACCGGGGCCTGGCTTTGCTGTTAGCGAGCGGTGGGCACGGTCCAGCTCCGGGGTCGACGACAGCGTGTGTTCACCCAGGACCTCGACCAGCAGTTGAGAGAAGAACGTTGTTGGATGTGGACCTTCAATGTTTTCAGGTACGCCGACAATTCGTATGTTGTTTCGACGACTTCTGCTCTCCAAGTCTATTAGCTTAGCTTTTAGCCTCGCGTTCTCCTCGGTTACGCATGTTAGCTTGGTGTTTATAGCCAGCATATCTCGGCTGGTCGTGTCGGCAAAGAGTTCTAGTGAGGAGAGGTGCTTCTGGTTTTCCAGAAGTGTGGTCTGTATACAATCCAGCGTGTTGTTGAGTTTGGAAAAGGCGCAGTTAAACTCCGACGAGAGAGAAGTCTTGTGGTCCGCTAGCATTGTAGTTAGCGTAGCCATGATGGTACTTGCCGCCAAGTCCTCCTTCCTTTGCTCCTCCTTTTTGGATCTGTTAGACATTTTCTCATTCAGCGCGAAAAAAGTATTAGTACTATTAAAACGTTAGTAGCAGTTACTGCATTCAGTCGAGCTGTACAGAATGGTAGGAATGAAATTTGCGGGAGCGTGGAAAAGTGAGACTACTCCATCTTGGCGCCAAACCGGAAGTCTCACACAGTTGCTTTTAGCTGCAGGCATTACACTACAGGCTCTTCTCACTCTTTCTTGTCTCTCCTTCTCACAGAGACTTAAAACAAGCGCACCTTCTTACATCCGTCACATACGTATACGCCCTAGCTGAGCAGAGAGGTAGCAGCATGGCTAAAGTTAGCTGTGGTGCGAGTGGTAATACGAGAGAAAGAATGTGCAAATCTGGTAACAAATGAAGGAAGAATTCATTCCTAAGAAAAACAGCAGGAGGTCCATCGTCTGGCGGTGGTTTGGCTTCAGGTGGGAATATGTCAAACAGACAACCGTAATTTGTCAAGTGTGGGGCGAAAGCAGCATTACTGCTGATATGTAGCATCATTTAAAAAGTCACCCGTTAGAGAATGAAGAGTGCTTGCAACTCTGCATGTCAACATCTCTGTTCGGTGCGACACCAACAAAATGCAGAGGCAACCATTTCCACATTAACACCGTATGAAAAAAATAGTCCACGACAGAAGGAGATAACGTCCGTCGGAACCTACCACATAGTGAAGGACATACACTATTTGATTTCCTATTATGCAGCTCATTTTTATTAGACACTTATTGAAATATCTTGTGTGACATCATGCACAAAAGTACACTTTATCTGTTTTTAACTATTGTAGTGGCGTTCTGTACAAAAAGTGCACTTTAATTTAGTGTTGTTCTGATAGGTCATCTTAGTGACATCATGCACAAAAGTGCACTAATAGCTTGTTTTAAAATGTCTCTGACAATCTTGCACTTTCTGTTTTGAAATGACATGAATGTTTGTGCCACTGCTTAATAACTGTTTAATAAATACACTTTTGCTAAATTGACTTAGTTGTGATTTCCCTCTCTGCATGAAAGTTTAAAAGTAGCATATGTTAATGCAGTATGAAGAAGAATGTTTTAATGTAGACACATAGAATCATCATACTGCTGTCATTATATGCATCAAGTGTTCATTCAAGGCTAAGGCAAAATATCCACATCTAAATGGTGTATGGTGACATGGACTAAACATATCCACATATATATGGTGTATCGTGACATGGACTAAACATATCCACATATATATGGTGCATGGTGACATGGACTAAACATATCCACATATATATGGTGTATGGTGACATGGACTAAACATATCCACATATATATGGTGTATGGTGACATGGACTAAACATATCCACATATATATGGTGTATGGTGACATGGACTAAACATATCCACATATATATGGTGTATGGTGACATGGACTAAACATTTCCACATATATATGGTGTATGGTGACATGGACTAAACATATCCACAAATATATGGTGTATGGTGACATGGACTAAACAAATCCACATATATATGGTGTATGGTGACATGGCCTAAACATATCCACATATATATGTTGTATCGTGACATGGCCTAAACATATGCACATGTATATGGTGTATGGTGACATGGACTAAACATATCCACATATATATGGTGTATGGTGACATGGCCTAAACATATCCACATATATATGGTGTATGGTGACATGGACTAAACATATCCACATATATATGGTGTATGGTGACATGGACTAAACATATCCACATATATATGTTGTATCGTGACATGGACTAAACATATCCACATATATATGGTGTATGGTGACATGGACTAAACATATCCACATATATATGGTGTATGGTGACATGGCCTAAACATATCCACATATATATGGTGTATGGTGACATGGCCTAAACATATCCACATATATATTGTGTATGGTGACATGGACTAAACATATCCACATATATATGGTGTATGGTGACATGGACTAAACATATCCACATATATATGGTGTATGGTGACATGGACTAAACATATCCACATATATATGGTGTATGGTGACATGGACTAAACATATCCACATATATATGGTGTATGGTGACATGGACTAAACATTTCCACATATATATGGTGTATGGTGACATGGACTAAACATATCCACAAATATATGGTGTATGGTGACATGGACTAAACAAATCCACATATATATGGTGTATGGTGACATGGCCTAAACATATCCACATATATATGTTGTATCGTGACATGGCCTAAACATATGCACATGTATATGGTGTATGGTGACATGGACTAAACATATCCACATATATATGGTGTATGGTGACATGGCCTAAACATATCCACATATATATGGTGTATGGTGACATGGACTAAACATATCCACATATATATGGTGTATGGTGACATGGACTAAACATATCCACATATATATGTTGTATCGTGACATGGACTAAACATATCCACATATATATGGTGTATGGTGACATGGACTAAACATATCCACATATATATGGTGTATGGTGACATGGCCTAAACATATCCACATATATATGGTGTATGGTGACATGGCCTAAACATATCCACATATATATTGTGTATGGTGACATGGACTAAACATATCCACATATATATGGTGTATGGTGACATGGACTAAACATATCCACATATATATGGTGTATGGTGACATGGACTAAACATATCCACATATATATGGTGTATGGTGACATGGCCTAAACATATCCACATATATATGGTGTATGGTGACATGGACTAAACATATCCACATATATATGGTGTATGGTAACATGGCCTAAACATATCCACATATATATGGTGTATGGTGACATGGCCTAAACATATCCACATATATATGGTGTATAGTGACATGGCCTAAACATATCCACATATATATGTTGTATCGTGACATGGCCTAAACATATGCACATGTATATGGTGTATGGTGACATGGACTAAACATATCCACATATATATGGTGTATGGTGACATGGACTAAACATATCCACATATATATGGTGTATGGTGACATGGACTAAACATATCCACATATATATGGTGTATGGTGACATGGCCTAAACATATCCACATATATATGGTGTATGGTGACATGGCCTAAACATATCCACATATATATGGTGTATGGTGACATGGACTAAACATATCCACATATATATGGTGTATGGTGACATGGACTAAACAAATCCACATATATATGGTGTATGGTGACATGGCCTAAACATATCCACATATATATGTTGTATCGTGACATGGCCTAAACATATGCACATGTATATGGTGTATGGTGACATGGACTAAACATATCCACATATATATGGTGTATGGTGACATGGACTAAACATATCCACATATATATGGTGTATGGTGACATGGACTAAACATATCCACATATATATGGTGTATGGTGACATGGACTAAACATATCCACATATATATGGTGTATGGTGACATGGACTAAACATATCCACATATATATGGTGTATGGTGACATGGCCTAAACATATCCACATATATATGGTGTATGGTGACATGGACTAAACATATCCACATATATATGGTGTATGGTGACATGGACTAAACAAATCCACATATATATGGTGTATGGTGACATGGCCTAAACATATCCACATATATATTGTGTATGGTGACATGGACTAAACATATCCACATATATATGGTGTATGGTGACATGGACTAAACATATCCACATATATATGGTGTATGGTGACATGGACTAAACATATCCACATATATATGGTGTATGGTGACATGGCCTAAACATATCCACATATATATGGTGTATGGTGACATGGACTAAACATATCCACATATATATGGTGTATGGTAACATGGCCTAAACATATCCACATATATATGGTGTATGGTGACATGGCCTAAACATATCCACATATATATGGTGTATAGTGACATGGCCTAAACATATCCACATATATATGTTGTATCGTGACATGGCCTAAACATATGCACATGTATATGGTGTATGGTGACATGGACTAAACATATCCACATATATATGGTGTATGGTGACATGGACTAAACATATCCACATATATATGGTGTATGGTGACATGGACTAAACATATCCACATATATATGGTGTATGGTGACATGGCCTAAACATATCCACATATATATGGTGTATGGTGACATGGCCTAAACATATCCACATATATATGGTGTATGGTGACATGGACTAAACATATCCACATATATATGGTGTATGGTGACATGGACTAAACAAATCCACATATATATGGTGTATGGTGACATGGCCTAAACATATCCACATATATATGTTGTATCGTGACATGGCCTAAACATATGCACATGTATATGGTGTATGGTGACATGGACTAAACATATCCACATATATATGGTGTATGGTGACATGGACTAAACATATCCACATATATATGGTGTATGGTGACATGGACTAAACATATCCACATATATATGGTGTATGGTGACATGGACTAAACATATCCACATATATATGGTGTATGGTGACATGGACTAAACATATCCACATATATATGGTGTATGGTGACATGGCCTAAACATATCCACATATATATGGTGTATGGTGACATGGACTAAACATATCCACATATATATGGTGTATGGTGACATGGACTAAACAAATCCACATATATATGGTGTATGGTGACATGGCCTAAACATATCCACATATATATGTTGTATCGTGACATGGCCTAAACATATGCACATGTATATGGTGTATGGTGACATGGACTAAACATATCCACATATATATGGTGTATGGTGACATGGCCTAAACATATCCACATATATATGGTGTATGGTGACATGGACTAAACATATCCACATATATATGGTGTATGGTGACATGGCCTAAACATATCCACATATATATGGTGTATGGTGACATGGCCTAAACATATCCACATATATATTGTGTATGGTGACATGGACTAAACATATCCACATATATATGGTGTATGGTGACATGGACTAAACATATCCACATATATATGGTGTATCGTGACATGGACTAAACATATCCACATATATATGGTGTATGGTGACATGGCCTAAACATATCCACATATATATGGTGTATGGTGACATGGACTAAACATATCCACATATATATGGTGTATGGTGACATGGCCTAAACATATCCACATATATATGGTGTATAGTGACATGGCCTAAACATATCCACATATATATGTTGTATCGTGACATGGCCTAAACATATGCACATGTATATGGTGTATGGTGACATGGACTAAACATATCCACATATATATGGTGTATGGTGACATGGACTAAACATATCCACATATATATGGTGTATGGTGACATGGACTAAACATATCCACATATATATGGTGTATGGTGACATGGACTAAACATATCCACATATATATGGTGTATGGTGACATGGCCTAAACATATCCACATATATATGGTGTATGGTGACATGGACTAAACATATCCACATATATATGGTGTATGGTGACATGGACTAAACAAATCCACATATATATGGTGTATGGTGACATGGCCTAAACATATCCACATATATATGTTGTATCGTGACATGGCCTAAACATATGCACATGTATATGGTGTATGGTGACATGGACTAAACATATCCACATATATATGGTGTATGGTGACATGGACTAAACATATCCACATATATATGGTGTATGGTGACATGGACTAAACATATCCACATATATATGGTGTATGGTGACATGGACTAAACATATCCACATATATATGGTGTATGGTGACATGGACTAAACATATCCACATATATATGGTGTATGGTGACATGGCCTAAACATATCCACATATATATGGTGTATGGTGACATGGACTAAACATATCCACATATATATGGTGTATGGTGACATGGACTAAACAAATCCACATATATATGGTGTATGGTGACATGGCCTAAACATATCCACATATATATGTTGTATCGTGACATGGCCTAAACATATGCACATGTATATGGTGTATGGTGACATGGACTAAACATATCCACATATATATGGTGTATGGTGACATGGCCTAAACATATCCACATATATATGGTGTATGGTGACATGGACTAAACATATCCACATATATATGGTGTATGGTGACATGGCCTAAACATATCCACATATATATGTTGTATCGTGACATGGCCTAAACATATGCACATGTATATGGTGTATGGTGACATGGACTAAACATATCCACATATATATGGTGTATGGTGACATGGCCTAAACATATCCACATATATATGGTGTATGGTGACATGGACTAAACATATCCACATATATATGGTGTATGGTGACATGGCCTAAACATATCCACATATATATGTTGTATCGTGACATGGCCTAAACATATGCACATGTATATGGTGTATGGTGACCTGGACTAAACATATCCACATATATATGGTGTATGGTGACATGGACTAAACATATCCACATATATATGGTGTATGGTGACATGGACTAAACATATCCACATATATATGGTGTATGGTGACATGGACTAAACATATCCACATATATATGGTGTATGGTGACATGGCCTAAACATATGCACATGTATATGGTGTATGGTGACATGGACTAAACATATCCACATATATATGGTGTATGGTGACATGGACTAAACATATCCACATATATATGGTGTATGGTGACATGGACTAAACATATCCACATATATATGGTGTATGGTGACATGGACTAAACATATCCACATATATATGGTGTATGGTGACATGGCCTAAACATATCCACATATATATGGTGTATCGTGACATGGCCTAAACATATCCACATATATATGGTGTATGGTGACATGGACTAAACAAATCCACATATATATGGTGTATCGTGACATGGCCTAAACATATCCACATATATATGTTGTATGGTGACATGGCCTAGACATATCCACATATATATGATGTATCGTGACATGGACTAAACATATCCACATATATATGGTGTATCGTGACATGGACTAAACATATCCACATATATATGGTGTATCGTGACATGGACTAAACATAATAATAACTGGGATTTATATAGCGCTTTTTCTAAGTACCCAAAGTCGCTTTACATGTAGAACCCATCAATCATTCACACCTGGTGATGGTAAGCTACTTTCATAGCCACAGCTGCCCTGGGGTAGACTGACGGAAGCGTGGCTGCAATTTGCGCCAACGGCCCCTCCGACCACCACCCGTCATTCATCATTCAATTCACCGGTGTGAGTGGCACCGGGGGCAACGGGTGAAGTGTCCCGCCCAAGGACACAACGGCAGCAATTTTTGGATGGTAAGAGGCGGGGAGCGAACCTGCAACCCTCAGGTTTCTGGCACGGTTGCTCTACCCACTACGCCATGCCGCCCCAAACATATCCACATATATATGGTGTATGGTGACATGGCCTAAACATATCCACATATATATGGTGTATGGTGACATGGCCTAAACATATCCACATATATATGGTGTATGGTGACATGGACTAAACATATCCACATATATATGGTGTATGGTGACATGGACTAAACATATCCACATATATATGGTGTATGGTGACATGGCCTAAACATATCCACATATATATGGTGTATGGTGACATGGCCTAAACATATCCACATATATACGGTGTATGGTGACATGGACTAAACATATCCACATATATATGGTGTATGGTGACATGGACTAAACATATCCACATATATATGGTGTATCGTGACATGGACTAAACATATCCACATATATATGGTGTATGGTGACATGGCCTAAACATATCCACATATATATGGTGTATGGTGACATGGACTAAACATATCCACATATATATGGTGTATGGTGACATGGACTGAACATATCCACATATATATGGTGTATGGTGACATGGCCTAAACATATCCACATATATATGGTGTATGGTGACATGGACTAAACATATCCACATATATATGGTGTATGGTGACATGGACTAAACATATCCACATATATATGTTGTATCGTGACATGGCCTAAACATATGCACATGTATATGGTGTATGGTGACATGGACTAAACATATCCACATATATATGGTGTATGGTGACATGGCCTAAACATATCCACATATATATGGTGTATGGTGACATGGACTAAACATATCCACATATATATGGTGTATGGTGACATGGACTAAACATATCCACATATATATGTTGTATCGTGACATGGACTAAACATATCCACATATATATGGTGTATGGTGACATGGCCTAAACATATCCACATATATATGGTGTATGGTAACATGGCCTAAACATATCCACATATATATGGTGTATGGTGACATGGACTAAACATATCCACATATATATGGTGTATGGTGACATGGACTAAACATATCCACATATATATGGTGTATGGTGACATGGCCTAAACATATCCACATATATATGGTGTATGGTGACATGGACTAAACATATCCACATATATATGGTGTATGGTGACATGGACTAAACATATCCACATATATATGGTGTATGGTGACATGGACTAAACATATCCACATATGTATGTTGTATCGTGACATGGACTAAACATATCCACATATATATGGTGTATGGTGACATGGCCTAAACATATCCACATATATATGGTGTATGGTGACATGGCCTAAACATATCCACATATATATGGTGTATGGTGACATGGACTGAACATATCCACATATATATGGTGTATGGTGACATGGCCGAAACATATCCACATATATATGGTGTATGGTGACATGGACTAAACATATCCACATATATATGGTGTATGGTGACATGGACTAAACATATCCACATATATATGTTGTATCGTGACATGGCCTAAACATATGCACATGTATATGGTGTATGGTGACATGGACTAAACATATCCACATATATATGGTGTATGGTGACATGGCCTAAACATATCCACATATATATGGTGTATGGTGACATGGACTAAACATATCCACATATATATGGTGTATGGTGACATGGACTAAACATATCCACATATATATGTTGTATCGTGACATGGACTAAACATATCCACATATATATGGTGTATGGTGACATGGCCTAAACATATCCACATATATATGGTGTATGGTAACATGGCCTAAACATATCCACATATATATGGTGTATGGTGACATGGACTAAACATATCCACATATATATGGTGTATGGTGACATGGACTAAACATATCCACATATATATGGTGTATGGTGACATGGCCTAAACATATCCACATATATATGGTGTATGGTGACATGGACTAAACATATCCACATATATATGGTGTATGGTGACATGGCCTAAACATATCCACATATATATGGTGTATGGTGACATGGACTAAACATATCCACATATATATGGTGTATGGTGACATGGCCTAAACATATCCACATATATATGTTGTATCGTGACATGGCCTAAACATATGCACATGTATATGGTGTATGGTGACCTGGACTAAACATATCCACATATATATGGTGTATGGTGACATGGACTAAACATATCCACATATATATGGTGTATGGTGACATGGACTAAACATATCCACATATATATGGTGTATGGTGACATGGACTAAACATATCCACATATATATGGTGTATGGTGACATGGCCTAAACATATGCACATGTATATGGTGTATGGTGACATGGACTAAACATATCCACATATATATGGTGTATGGTGACATGGACTAAACATATCCACATATATATGGTGTATGGTGACATGGACTAAACATATCCACATATATATGGTGTATGGTGACATGGACTAAACATATCCACATATATATGGTGTATGGTGACATGGACTAAACATATCCACATATATATGGTGTATGGTGACATGGACTAAACATATCCACATATATATGGTGTATGGTGACATGGACTAAACATATCCACATATATATGGTGTATGGTGACATGGACTAAACATATCCACATATATATGGTGTATGGTGACATGGCCTAAACATATCCACATATATATGGTGTATCGTGACATGGCCTAAACATATCCACATATATATGGTGTATGGTGACATGGACTAAACATATCCACATATATATGGTGTATCGTGACATGGCCTAAACATATCCACATATATATGTTGTATGGTGACATGGCCTAAACATATCCACATATATATGGTGTATGGTGACATGGACTAAACATATCCACATGTATATGGTGTATGGTGACATTGACTAAACATATCCACATATATATGGTGTATGGTGACATGGCCTAAACATATCCACATATATATGGTGTATGGTGACATGGACTAAACATATCCACATATATATGGTGTATCGTGACATGGACTAAACATATCCACATATATATGGTGTATGGTGACATGGCCTAAACATATCCACATATATATGGTGTATGGTGACATGGACTAAACATATCCACATATATATGGTGTATCGTGATATGCTTAAAAATATTGATATATTACAAAAAGGCCATATCATATATATATATATATATATATATATATATATATATATATATATATATATATATATATATAATATTACGGAATATATTATATTATATAACTGTATATTATACATAGTATAAAGTGTGTGTAACCATCAGGAAACGGGTGTCGGACTGTGTTTTACTGTATGTTGGAGGTGTGTGTTGAGAGGAGCGGTGCTGTCAGACAAGTGTAACCTGTATGTTGTTACTCTAATAAAGCACTGTACAAGTACTAAGTAAAACAGTGAATGATATGTCTGGGCTAGATCAGAAGAATCTAAACTCGGCTCTAAGAATGGAGAGTAATGGAGACTGAACACAGGATTTAAGTTTAAGTGGTACCAAATTATATGAAAGAATAATAGGAAAAATAAACAAACAAACATTAAACATGTAAATTTGAATGGCCATTCACATATTCAATAATTCACAGAACTTTCAATATTTACAAAATCAGTGTACTTGATTCAGTCCTTGTTTTCTACCAACAATGGTATAAGCGCAACACGAGTTCAGAGTTCATTAAACGGGCCCCGCAAAGTCCACGTTGTGGTGGCAGTGTTCAGAAGGGTTTTATTGAAGGGACGGGGAAAAAGTGAATGTTCAGGAGGACCGCAATGAACACGTTGCGTTTTGGTAAAAAAAGGGAAAACAGAGGGCGGCTGCTGAGGATCCTCCTACCAGCCCGGGGCTCGGTTGGGTGGATTCAGTTCAGTTCAGGTGGTTTGGTTCCAGGCATAAAGCTTCAGACTCTAGTTCGGGGCTCTAAGCTCGCCATCCAACCTGGCCTGTATAAAAGGGCAGGGCCAGTCAAGTTTCCAGTGCGCACACAAAAGAAAATACATTCAAATACTACATACTAAATAATACTACTGTATTCAAATAGCAAAGTATATTCCTTAATATTGTACAATAAATAATTAATGAATCCAATTAGAATAAATAATATAATTATTGTTATATCAAAATATTCATTTCTTTAATGGTATCAAAATGTAAACACTGCATCCACAAATAGAGTGCTAGCAGACACAGTGGTTGACTGGACTGCTTCATAAAGTGCCTTGGATGCATAGCACTGATAACCATCAAAGCAAGTAAAACAAACCAGAAACAATCAGACAATTGTTGACAGTAATAACATTTCATTCATTGGGTATAACTATATTCAGAGAAACTGGGCATATAAGAAGTTGCTAACAGCTCCATTCAAAACGAATGCAGCGGCTAGGCTACGTAAAGCTACACAAACGCAACTCACCAATTCCGCACATAATTCATACTCAAACACTCTCGTGCGACGACCCACGGCTCCGGTAGTCGGTTCCTACAGTTCGACATTATTACATTTCAGTTTAGAAGGCTTAGTTAATAATTTAAGCGTAAAACCAAGTCACATACCTGCAGCAACCTCACACAGCGTGTCCCTCTCGCTCTTACTGGTAGCAGTGTTATGTTTAGACTAAAGGGGAGGTGACGGCAAACAGACACCAGGGGAAAGTATATACATTCATCCATCCATTTTCTACCGCTTATTCCCTTTGGGGTCGCGGGGGGCGCTGGAGCCTATCTCAGCTACAATCGGGCGGAAGGCGGAGTACACCCTGGACAAGTCGCCACCTCATCGCAGGGCCAACACAGATAGATAGTGCCATGTCACGATACACCATATATATGTTGATATTTTTAGTCCATGTCACCATACACCATATATATGTGGATATGTTTAGGCCATGTCACCATACACCATATATATGTGGATATGTTTAGGCCATGTCACCATACACCATATATATGTGGATATGTTTAGTCCATGTCACCATACACCATATATATGTGGATATGTTTAGGCCATGTCACCATACACCATATATATGTGGATATGTTTAGGCCATGTCACCATACACCATATATATGTGGATATGTTTAGTCCATGTCACCATACACCATATATATGTGGATATGTTTAGGCCATGTCACCATACACCATATATATGTGGATATGTTTAGGCCATGTCACCATACACCATATATATGTGGATATGTTTAGGCCATGTCACCATACACCATATATATGTGGATATGTTTAGTCCATGTCACCATACACCATATATATGTGGATATGTTTAGGCCATGTCACCATACACCATATATATGTGGATATGTTTAGGCCATGTCACCATACACCATATATATGTGGATATGTTTAGTCCATGTCACCATACACCATATATATGTGGATATTTTAAGTCAATGTCACCATACACCATATATATGTGGATATGTTTAGGCCATGTCACAATACACCATATATATGTGGATATGTTCAGGCCATGTCACCATACACCATATATATGTGGATATGTTTAGGCCATGTCACAATACACCATATATATGTGGATATGTTCAGGCCATGTCACCATACACCATATATATGTGGATATGTTTAGTCCATGTCACCATACACCATATATATGTGGATATGTTTAGTCCATGTCACCATACACCATATATATGTGGATATGTTTAGTCCATGTCACCATACACCATATATATGTGGATATTTTTAGTCAATGTCACCATACACCATATATATGTGGATATGTTTAGGCCATGTCACCATACACCATATATATGTGGATATGTTTAGGCCATGTCACCATACACCATATATATGTGGATATGTTTAGTCCATGTCACCATACACCATATATATGTGGATATGTTTAGGCCATGTCACCATACACCATATATATGTGGATATGTTTAGTCCATGTCACCATACACCATATATATGTGGATATGTTTAGGCCATGTCACCATACACCATATATATGTGGATATGTTTAGTCCATGTCACCATACACCATATATATGTGGATATGTTTAGTCCATATCACCATACACCATATATATGTGGATATGTTCAGGCCATGTCACCATACACCATATATATGTGGATATGTTTAGGCCATGTCACCATACACCATATATATGTGGATATGTTCAGGCCATGTCACCATACACCATATATATGTGGATATGTTTAGGCCATGTCACAATACACCATATATATGTGGATATGTTCAGGCCATGTCACCATACACCATATATATGTGGATATGTTTAGTCCATGTCACCATACACCATATATATGTGGATATGTTTAGTCCATGTCACCATACACCATATATATGTGGATATGTTTAGTCCATGTCACCATACACCATATATATGTGGATATTTTTAGTCAATGTCACCATACACCATATATATGTGGATATGTTTAGGCCATGTCACCATACACCATATATATGTGGATATGTTTAGGCCATGTCACCATACACCATATATATGTGGATATGTTTAGTCCATGTCACCATACACCATATATATGTGGATATGTTTAGGCCATGTCACCATACACCATATATATGTGGATATGTTTAGTCCATGTCACCATACACCATATATATGTGGATATGTTTAGGCCATGTCACCATACACCATATATATGTGGATATGTTTAGTCCATGTCACCATACACCATATATATGTGGATATGTTTAGTCCATATCACCATACACCATATATATGTGGATATGTTTAGGCCATGTCACCATACACCATATATATGTGGATATGTTTAGTCCATGTCACCATACACCATATATATGTGGATATGTTTAGTCCATGTCACCATACACCATATATATGTGGATATGTTTAGTCCATGTCACCATACACCATATATATGTGGATATGTTTAGGCCATGTCACCATACACCATATATATGTGGATATGTTTAGTCCTTGTCACCATACACCATATATATGTGGATATGTTTAGTCCATGTCACCATACACCATATATATGTGGATATGTTTAGTCCATGTCACCATACACCATATATATGTGGATATGTTTAGTCCATGTCACCATACACCATATATATGTGGATATTTTTAGTCAATGTCACCATACACCATATATATGTGAATATGTTTAGTCCATGTCACCATACACCATATATATGTGGATATGTTTAGTCCATGTCACCATACACCATATATATGTGGATATGTTTAGTCCATGTCACCATACACCATATATATGTGGATATTTTTAGTCAATGTCACCATACACCATATATATGTGGATATGTTTAGGCCATGTCACAATACACCATATATATGTGGATATGTTCAGGCCATGTCACCATACACCATATATATGTGGATTTGTTTAGGCCATGTCACCATACACCATATATATGTGGATATGTTTAGTCCATGTCACCATACACCATATATATGTGGATATGTTTAGGCCATGTCACCATACACCATATATATGTGGATATGTTTAGTCCATGTCACCATACACCATATATATGTGGATATGTTTAGTCCATATCACCATACACCAAATATATGTGGATATGTTTAGGCCATGTCACGATACACCATATATATGTGGATATGTTTAGTCCATGTCACCATACACCATATATATGTGGATATGTTTAGTCCATGTCACCATACACCATATATATGTGGATATGTTTAGTCCATGTCACCATACACCATATATATGTGGATATGTTTAGGCCATGTCACCATACACCATATATATGTGGATATGTTTAGTCCATGTCACCATACACCATATATATGTGGATATGTTTAGTCCATGTCACCATACACCATATATATGTGGATATGTTTAGTCCATGTCACCATACACCATATATATGTGGATATGTTTAGTCCATGTCACCATACACCATATATATGTGGATATTTTTAGTCAATGTCACCATACACCATATATATGTGGATATGTTTAGGCCATGTCACGATACACCATATATATGTGGATATGTTTAGTCCATGTCACCATACACCATATATATGTGGATATGTTTAGTCCATGTCACCATACACCATATATATGTGGATATGTTTAGGCCATGTCACCATAAACCATATATATGTGGATATGTTTAGGCCATGTCACGATACACCATATATATGTGGATATGTTTAGTCCATGTCACCATACACCATATATATGTGGATATGTTTAGTCCATGTCACCATACACCATATATATGTGGATATGTTGGCCGAGGTGCTGAAGCCGGTGCTGCCGGCCGAGGGGCAGAGATCGGCGCTGCCGGCCAAGGGGCCGAGGTCGGGGCCAGCCTAGGAGCTGGCGGAGACGCGGGGGCCAGCCTGGGAGTTGGCAGAGACGCGGGGGCCAGCCTGGGAGCTGGCGGAGACGAGGAGGCCAGCCTGGGAGCTGGCGGAGACGAGGGGGCCAGTCTGGGAGCTGGTGGAGACGAGGGGGCCAGCCTGGCAGCTGGCGGAGGCGAGGGGGGCCAGCCTGGGAGCTGGTGGAGACGAGGGGGCCAGCCTGGGAGCTGGTGCTAGCTCGGAGACTAGCCTGGGGACTGGTGCTAGCTCAGAGGCTAGCCTGGGGACTGGTGCTAGCTCAGAGGCTAGCCTGGGGACTGGTGCTAGCTCAGAGGCTAGCCTGGGGCCTGGTGCTAGCTCAGAGGCTAGCCTGGGGACTGGTGCTAGCTCCGACACTAGCCGAGGGACTGGCGCTAGGTCTGACGCTAGCCGAGGGGCTGGTGCTAGCTCGGACGCTAGCCAGGGGGCTGGTGCTAGCTCGGACGCTAGCCGAGGGGCTGGTGGTAGCTCGGACGCTAGCCGAGGGGCTGGTGCGAGCTCTGATGCTAGCCGAAGGGCTGGTGCTAGCTCGGACGCTAGCCGAGGGGCTGGTGCTAGCTCGGACGCTAGCCGAGGGGCTGGTGCTAGCTCGGACGCTAGCCGAGGGACTGGTGCTAGCTCGGACGCTAGCCGAGGGACTGGTGCTAGCTCGGACGCTAGCCGAGGGGCTGGTGCTAGCTCGGACGCTAGCCGAGGGGCTGGTGCTAGCTCGGACGCTAGCCGAGGGGATGGTGCTAGCTCAGGGGCTAGCCAGGAGGCTGGTGGCTGCGGCTGGGAAAAGCGGAAGACAGATGGTATTTGTCTGGCAGGGGGTAGCCTGTCTGGGTGCTGCTGTGCTACCACGTCAGCACAGCCACCAGTACTAAAATGGAAGATAGATTGTCTTTGTCTGGCAGGGGGTAGCCTGGCTGGGTGCAGCTGCGCCACCACACCAGCACAGCCACCAGTACTACCCCCCCCCCCCCCCCTCCGAACGCGGATGCCAGACGCCTCCAGCTGATTGAGGAACAGTCACTAAGGGTGGGAGGAGGGTGTCCAGGCAACGGGTAAATTCCTTCATCCCCATATTGGAGTTAAACAGTCCCTTGAAGGAGTGTTGAGGAGGGCTAGAAAAATTGTCCAGGGTGGAGGTAAAAGAAAAAGACATCCTGAGAGGGGCAAAAAGAAAAAGAAAAAAAGAAGGAAAAAAAAAAAAATTCCACTGGGGGCGGGGCTAAAGTCACTGGTGGCTAAGGAACTATGCCGTCAGGTCCCTAATCCATTGGCGGGAACTTACTGTTATGTTTAGACTAAAGGGGAGGTGACGGCAAACAGACACCAGGGGGCAGTATATACAATTATTCATTATATATAAAGTCAATATATATATATATATATATATATATATAAATAATAATAATACTACTGAACTAAGGAAATGGAGTGTGAACTACAATACAAGAGTGTGTGGTGTAAGACTGTGTGTGTAGATATCTGAAGTGTGTGTTACCAAGTGTTGATGAGAAAAGCAGACAAGTCCAAAGAGGGCAAGGCAAAAGGGGTCCAAGATCAGCGAGGGGTCCGTGGGGCAGAGAGAGACGTCAGAATCCAGGGGCGAGCAAGAGGTCGAGGAACGAAGGAGGCAGTCAGAGTCCAGAGGGAGATCCAGGGAAAAGTGAGACGCACAGCTCACTTTCCAGACGACGAAGGGTACTGCGGGGACACGGGAGAAGACAAGGGACAAATCAAGGCACGGAGAGGAAACACGAATAGAGCATAAAGCTTGTTGCTTACGGTACACCATGAGAAAACTAAGTTCCCGCGCCGATCCTAGGGTCCACTGGTCTTTTAACCAGCTCGCCCTCATCAGTTCCAGGTGTGCAGATTGCCAGCGAGTGATTGCAGCTGGTGGCTGCTGCAGGGCGGAGACGCGCGTGGCGCGTTCCTGGATGTGCACATCCGTGGGCGTGTCCCGAGGTGCGCACAGACGGAGCCTCCAAGTGTTCCCGCAGAGGAGGGAGAAGCAGACTGCGCGTGCGCCGTAACAAGCAGCTCACTACCGGATATTATGCTAGTCTGATAGCCGCGTTAGGTCACGTGACCGCGTGACGTAATGACGCACGCAAGGACAGCTTAGACGACCAAAATAAATAGAAATAATATTTAATGGGGTTTTTTCACCCGGGTTACACAAGGGCTAGCCAGGCAGGGTTGTCCGGGGGCGGAAGAGTGGTGCTGAGGCAGGAGCGAATCGTCGTAGTCCAGAGGCAAGCGAGGAGTGGAGAACCAGGAAGCACAACGAAAACAGGGAAGATCCAGGAGCACAAGACACACAGCTTGACTCAGGGACGCACACAAGGAACTGCGAGGCGAGGAAGGACAGGACAATTACGCAGGGAAAACACAGAGATCAGGCTTTGAAAAAGGCAACTAGGGAGCTTGAGACGAGCTTACGGTACGATGTACAGGTCTCTACGTTCTGGCACTGGATCTCTGGTAGCGGTGGTTTAAGTAGTCGTCCCTCTCATCTGTGCAGTGGAAAGCAGCTGCCCGCAGAAGCTGGGGTTACGTGCGCGCAAGTTCTTTTGGAGGTGCGCTCAGCGCAGCTCACAGGTGATTGCGCACTGGTGTGTGAATCCACCTTTATTGACCGTGATCCTGTGTTTTAACATTTTTCAATCGCACTTTTTGTTTGTGTCTGCAAAGTTTCTCATCCTCTGATACAACATGTACTAAAAAACTCTGCAGACATTTATTTATTTATTTTTTAAATAATTTTTGAGTTTGTGGATAAAAACATTTTGTCCCTGAAATAATCATTTAACTTTTTAATTATTGTTTAGTAAATGCTTATTTGAAATAAAAGTACTACAGTATTCAGTACACCACTGATACTTTGTTTCCTGCAGAATGTTTCTGATGACAAGCAAAAAAAAAAGGAAAAAAGAATCAGAATCACAATCAGAATAGTTTTATTGCCATTGTTTGAGAACGGGTTCACAAACTAGGCATTTTTCTTGGTGCAATGGTGCAACATAAAAGACATATAACACAGATTTGGTATTAACAAGAGCTGTATCTGAGCTATCAGATCTTGTTATAGACTTACAAGGAATTCTAGGGAGCTACTGTTAGGAGTTATTGTTCATGTGCCTGATGGCCGAGGGGAAAAACTGTTCAGGTGGCGTCTGGATGGACCGTAGTCTCCTGCCTGAGGGGAGAGGGGAGAATAGTTTGTGTCCAGGGTGAGAAGAGTCAGCTGTGATCCGACCCACACGCCTCCTGATCCTGGAGGAGAACAAGTCCTGGAGGGATGGGAGCTTGCAGCCAATCACCTTCTCAGCAGCACGTACCATGCGCTGCAGGCGATGCTTATCCTGGACTGTGGTGCCGGGGAACCACACGGTGAAGGAGGAGGTCAGGATGGACTCGATGATGGCTGAGTACAACTGCACCAGCATCTCGGTCGGCACCTTAAGTTTCCTCAGCTGCCGCAGGAAGTACATCCTCTTCTGGGCCTTCTTGATGAGGAAGCTGATGGTCGGCTCCCACTTGAGGTCCTGGGTGATGGTGGTGGCCAAGAAACGGAAGGAGTCCACAATGGGGTGGGAAAGTCAATCAGGGTGAGGGGGGATGGTGGGGCTGTGACTTTCCTGAAGTACATGATCATCTCCACTGTTTTCTGGGCGTTCAGCTCCAGGTTGTTGAGGCTGCACCAGGACGCCAGCCGGTCCACCTCTCTCCTGTAGGTGGTCTCATCGCCATCCGAGATGAGCCCGATGAGGGTAGTGTCATCCGCAAACTTGAGCAGTTTTACGGACTGGTGACTGGAGGTGGAGCAGTTTGTATACAGGGAGAAGAGCCAGGGGGAGAGTACACAGCCCTGAGGAGTACCAGTGTTCGTGGTTCGACTGTCCGAGACAATCTTCCCCAGCCGCACGTGCTGTCTTTGGTCTGTCAGGAAGTCATTGATCCAACTGCAGAGGGAGTCGGGCACGCTGAGCTGGTAGAGATTGTCTCGTAGCAGTCCAGGGAGGATGGTGTTGAAGGCAGAGCTGAAGTCCACAAACAGGATCCTAGCGTAGGTTCCTGGCGAGTCCAAATGCTCCAGGATGAAGTGGAGGGCCAAGTTCACTGCATCATCCACAGACCTGTTGGCTCTGTAGGCGAACTGCAGTGGGTCGAGGAGGGGGGCGGTGATGTCCTTGAGGTGGGGCAGGACCAAGCGCTCAAAGGACTTCATGACCATAGACGTCAGCGCAACCGGCCTGTAGTCATTAAGTCCTGTGATCCGTGCTTTCTTGGGGACAGGGACAATGGTGGAGGTCTTAAAGCAGGACGGCACGCGGCATAGCTCCAGAGAGGTGTTAAAAATGTCAGTGAAGACAGGAGCCAGCTGATCCGCGCAGTGTCTGAGAGTGGAGGGGGAGACACCATCCGGCCCGGGGCCTTCCGTGTATTCAGCTTTAAGAACTTCCGGCGTACATCCTCCTCTCGGATGGAGAGGGCCTTTAAAGTCCTATGAAGTTCTTGGAGTCCTTTGAGTCCTTTAAATCCTTTAATGAAGTGCTGGAGTTGGTGGGGAGGGTAATGGTGGGGGGAGCAGAGCTTTGATGAGCTGAAAGCCGTTCATGACGACAGTAATGAAAAAGGTTGTTCTCTTTATCCCCACAAAATGTATGAAAAAAGAAGCAAAACTGTGGTCCTAAAAGCAGGTATGGACTGAAGCGTGGGTTACCTGTACCGTTACACCTCTAGTAAACACAATTATAGATATGAACAAAATGACAGTTGTCAGCTTTGAGCATATATTACCTCCATCAAACATGGCGGAAATGTCTGTTACAAGATACAGTGGTAGTAAATAGTAGGGATGCAACTGTATTCGCTATTATCCTGCACGGGACACCCTGCCTTTAAATACATTTAAAAAAATTATATTAATCAAGATCCGATGGTATGAACAAAATAATCGTGATAATTTTTTTTGCCATATTGCCCAGCCCTATTCCATCAGCATTTCAGTTCAGTTTCAGCATTTGGGCACTTTCTACAGAAATGACTTATGTTCATACTTTGTATTTTTTGTTCAGCACTTAGCAATAGTGCTAATTGCTTGATCTGCTTATCACTCAGCTTCTAAAACTTGTAGCTCATCCTCCTTATATTCAGGTTAAAAAATACAAGGTTCTGGATCATAATTTGTCCCTAAGTCTTCTTTGATGGCACTCATGAAGTCTGCCTTTATTAGTAATAGTTGGGGGTGGTGTTGAAGGAAATAGTGAACGTTGTGATGCCTCTGTGAAAATAATTTGCCACCGTTTGCTTAAAATGATAATAAATGATCCATCCATCCATCCATCTTCTTCCGCTTATCCGAGGTCGGGTCGCGGGGGCAGCAGCCTAAGCAGGGAAGCCCAGACTTCCCTCTCCCCAGCCACTTCGTCCAGCTCTTCCTGTGGGACCCCGAGGCGTTCCCAGGCCAGCCGGGAGACATAGTCTTCCCAACGTGTCCTGGGTCTTCCCCGCGGCCTCCTACCGGTCGGACGTGCCCTAAACACCTCCCGAGGGAGGCGATCGGGTGGCATCCTGACCAGATGCCCGAACCACCTCATCTGGCTCCTCTCGATGTGGAGGAGCAGCGGCTTTACTTTGAGCTCCCCGCGGATGACAGTGCTTCTCACCCTATCTCTAAGGGAGAGCCCTGCCACCCGGCGGAGGAAACTCATTTCGGCCGCTTGTACCCGTGATCCTGTCCTTTCGGTCATAACCCAAAGTTCATGACCATAGGTGAGGATGGGAACGTAGATCGACCGGTAAATTGAGAGCTTTGCCTTCCGGCTCAGCTCCTTCTTCACCACAACGGATCGATACAGCGTCCGCATTACTGAAGATGCCGCACCGATCCGCCTGTCGATCTCACCATCCACTCTTCCCTCACTCGTGAACAAGACCCTGAGGTACTTGAACTCCTTCACTTGGGGCAGGGTCTCCTCCCCAACCCGGAGATGGCACTCCACCCTTTTCCGGGCGAGAACCATGGACTCGGACTTGGAGGTGCTGATTCTCATCCCAGTCGCTTCACACTCGGCTGCGAACCGATCCAGCGAGAGCTGAAGATCCTGGCCAGATGAAGCCATCAGGACCACATCATCTGCAAAAAGCAGAGACCTAATCCTGCAGCCACCAAACCGGATCCCCTCAACGCCTGACTGCGCCTAGAAATTATGTCCATAAAAGTTATGAACAGAATCGGTGACAAAGGGCAGCCTTGGCGGAGTCCAACCCTCACTGGAAACGTGTCCGACTTACTGCCGGCAAGCTCTGACACTGATCATACAGGGAGCGGACCGCCAAAATCAGACAGTCCGATACCCCATACTCTCTGAGCACTCCCCACAGGACTTCCCGAGGGACACGGTCGAATGCCTTCTCCAAGTCCACAAAGCACATGTAGACTGGTTGGGCAAACTCCCATGCACCCTCAAGGACCCTGCCGAGAGTATAGAGCTGGTCCACAGTTCCACGACCAGGACGGAAACCACACTGTTCCTCCTGAATCCGAGGTTCGACTATCCGGCGTAGCCTCCTCTCCAGTACACCTAAATAGACCTTACCGGGAAGGCTGAGGAGTGTGATCCCACGATAGTTAGAACACACCCTCCGGTTCCCCTTCTTAAAGAGAGGAACCACCACCCCGGTCTGCCAATCCAAAACTACCGCCCCCGATATCTTATGTTGTATTTTTCCATTGTATAATGTCTGGTAATGCATATATTCTTTGTATTTTTATTTTGTATGCTCCTATATGGACCCCAGGAAGACTAGCAGTCGCCTTGGCGTCAGCTAATGGGGATCCATTCAATAAACAATAAACACAGTGGTAAAAATGCCCCCGTGACAACTTTTTTGCATTGTGTTGCTGCCATTAAATTCTAAGTTGATGATTATTTGCAAAAAAAAATAGTTTCTCAGTGTGAACATGAAATATTGTGTCTTTGCAGTCTATTCAATTGAATATAAGTTTAAAGGATTTGTTGTATTCTCTTTTTATTTACCATTTACACAACGTGACAACTTCACTGCTTTTGCGTTTTGTACATGTGCACAGCAGGGGAGCTGGTTAACTTATGAGAGTAGTATGTGTGTTTGTGAGAATGTCAACGTGTTGTTGAGTGAGGTCAGTGAGTGAGCGGGCGAGTAAAGAGAGAGCAGCAGGAACAAAGGTGCTAATACTAATCAGCACATTTGGCAAGGCATGTTTTAAATCGTGAGATCGACAGGCGGATCGGTGCGGCGTCTTCAGTAATGCGGACGCTGTATCGGTCCGTTGTGGTGAAGAAGGAGCTGAGCCGGAAGGCAAAGCTCTCAATTTACCGGTCGATCTACGTTCCCATCCTCACCTATGGTCATGAGCTTTGGGTTATGACCGAAAGGACAAGATCACGGGTATAAGCGGCCGAAATGAGTTTCCTCCGCCGGGTGGCGGGGCTCTCCCTTGGAGATAGGATGAGAAGCTCTGCCATCCGGGAGGAGCTCAAAGTAAAGCCGCTGCTCCTCCACATCGAGAGGAGCCAGATGAGGTGGTTCGGGCATCTGGTCAGGATGCCACCCGAACGCCTCCCTAGGGAGGTGTTTAGGGCACGTCCGACCGGTAGGAGGCCGCGAGGAAGACCCAGGACACGTTGGGAAGACTATGTCTCCCGGCTGGCCTGGGAACGCCTCGGGGTCCCACAGGAAGAGCTGGACGAAGTGGCTGGGGAGAGGGAAGTCTGGGCTTCCCTGCTTAGGCTGCTGCCCCCGCGACCCGACCTCGGATAAGCGGAAGAAGATGGATGGATGGATGGATGTTTTAAAGCAGCTGTTGTGAGAGTAGTGTATGTGTGTGTGCACCTTTAAGAGTGGCAGTATGTGGTGTGAGTGACGTGAGTAAGATTAGATTAGATTAGATTAGATTTGATAGTACTTTATTGATCCCCAAGGGGAATCGAGATTTTCAGCACAATCCCCTTCAAGATCAGACAAAACATTACACGGAGACAGAAAAAGGATCATTGATGGGTCAGCCAGAAAGTCCAGTGCCCCTTTCAAAAAAAAAAAAAGGTGAGAAACCGGTATATGTAGGGGAAGAGTAAAAAAATATTCAGTCAAAGGCTGGACTCCAGGGCGCGGGTCCAGACTGAGGCCAAGGAAAAAAATCTCATAGCCATAGCACACATAAAGACACTAATCAATAAAACTCGCGACAGAGGGGAGTGTGAGGGACCACGAAGGCCAGTCGCTGCTCCGTCCATTGCCCTAAAGGAAATAAGCAGTGGTGTGTGTGTGTGTGTGCGTGTGTGTGTGTGTGTGTGTGTGTGTGTGTGTGTGTGTGTGTGTGTGTGTGTGTGTGTGTGTGTGTGTGTGTGTGTGTGTGTGTGTGTGTGTGTGACCATCGTTCAGGGTGAGTTGTTGTTGTGTCTATAGGCCCGGAGTCGCTCTGCAGGCAGTGCAAGCAAAGTTCAACTCCCAGGTGTTGTTGAGGAGGGAGGGCGGGTAGTCAGAGCGTCCCTCGCTGAGGAGTCCTTCAGGGATGTTTCCCAACAGCCTTTCTTCTGTTCTTGAGCAGCGTCAAGGCCATGCGAGAGAGTCAGATCGTAGATTAGGAATGTTGTTTTCCAAGCGAGCAGACATTTTCATGGCCTGTCTTCTCTAATCGTCCGTGCCAGCTCTCAATCCAATTGTTTCCATTTCCAGCAAGCCTCTCTATGATGTGATCCATCTTGCCATTTAGTTCAGAAATCTCCACAGTCTGTGATCCCACAGCTCGACCCATGCCTTCCATTGTGACGGACAGCCTTTGTAAGTGAGTGGGCGAGTAAGGAGAGCTAGTGGTAGCATGTGCAGGAGTGGTGGATGTCCGCTTGTGCCCTGTGGAAATAATAAATAAAGTGACCAAGTTGTAACTAATCGACGGCCTTGTCCTTCCGATCAAAGAGCGGAGCTTTATGGACCCAGTGTTACCCCCGACAAAACGTGGGCCCTGGAGGGAACTCCCCTGCGCTCCTCGACCACGGTCTGGGAGCCCACAAACAGGAAAGGTGTAAAGCAACCCTTGCAGAGCGGCGGCTCCCTGTTTAAAGTGTCACCTTTATTGTTAGTTTAGAAGCCCAAATACCTCCATATTGCACTTCACGCACCCTCTTTATTAACCAGTAGAATTGTCCTTTGTTGCCTTTCTTCCTCTCCACCATGTTATTGCTTGTGTGCACTTTGTGTGTGCGTTTTGACACACTCAACATCATGTAGTCACCGCCACACTGCGCCATTCAGATGAAAGAAGGGTACCGGTACTTTTCAAAGGTGGTATAGTACCGATTTCAATTAATTAGTACCGCAATACATTATATGTATACCGTACAACCCTACTACACACACACACAGTACATAGAAGAAAGTGTGTTTTTGTTGTTTGTGTCTAGCAGACGTCCAGCAGCTGATCGGTAATCCAGAAGAAGTTTCCCCTCAGTCAGGGGGAGCTCCACTTTGAAGCAGGAGACTCCACAACCACCCTGCATTAAAAAGGAAGTGGAGGAACTCTGCATCACTCAGGAGGGAGAATGTCTTCTAGGACGAGAGGAAGCTGATTACACCAAGTTTCCACTGAGTATTCTCTCTGTGAAGACTGAAGATGATGAAGAGAAACCACAAGTAGACAACCTCTTAGCTCCACTATCAGATAGTGAGGCTGAAGACGAGGTTGAAGAACCTTTGAGCAGCGATAAAGACTGTGAAGGTGATATGAGGACTCACACTGACAACAAACACTCTTCAAAGAAGAGAGGTCAAACATGTTTGAGCTGCTCAATTTGTGCTAAAAGTTTGACTAAAAACAGCCAATTTATCACATGAGAACACACACAGGTGAAAAACCTTTTAATTGTTCAGTTTGTGGCAAAAGCTTTTCTCAAAATAGCGATTTGACTGAACACATGAGAACACACACAGGTGAAAAACCTTTTAAGAGTTCAGTTTGTGGCAAACACTTTTCTCGAAATAGCATTTTGACTGAACACATGAGAACACACGCAGGAGAAAAACCTTTTAATCGTTTAGTTTGTGTCAAAAGCTTTTCTCAAAATAACATTTTGACGCAGCACATGAGAACACACGCAGGTGAAAAACCTTTTAATTGTTCAGTTTGTGGCAAAAGTGTCATGTCTGTGTGATCATGTTTTGTTTTAGTCATGTTCGGTTTTGTTTTTGGACTTTTTGTGCACTTTTGTTTGTTTTGTCACCATAGCAACCATTAGTTTCACCTGGTTCACATCTTCATGTCACGCACCTGTCTCACGTTTTCACATTTTGAGTCACGCACCTGCTGTCACTAATCATGTCACTATTATTTAAGCTTCCAGTTGCCAGGCTGTCTTTCTGACGACATCACACCCCTGACACTTTGCTTCATGCCATGTTTACGTTTCATGCCCAGTTCACGCTGCCAAGTAAGTTTTAGTTTATTAATGACACAGTTAGTGTTTTTGTTTCATTGTTCATAGTTTCTGCCTTTGTGCAAGTTTTGTGTTTATAGCCAAGTTTTGTACCTCCACTGTGAGCGCCTTTTGTTTGTTCCTTTTTATTGTCATTATATTAAATCATGTACTCACCTTCACGCCACGTATGGTTCAAATCCCGCCATAGTCCTAGTCTTGACAAAAAGCTTTTCTCAAAATAGCATTTTGACTCCGCACATGAGAACACACACAGGAGAAAAAACATTTAAGTGTTCAGTGTGTGGTAAAAGCTTTTCTCGAAATATCTCTTTGACTGAACACATGAGAACACACACAGGTGAAAAACCATTTAGCTGTTCAGTTTGTCGCAAAAGCTTTTCTGTTAAGGGTAGCTTGATTGATCACATGAGAACACACACAGATGAGTGTGAATGTTGTCTGTCTATCTGTGTTGGCCCTGTGATGAGGTGGTGACTTGTCCAGGGTGTACCCCGCCTTCCGCCCGATTGTAGCTGAGATAGGCTCCAGCGACCCCGAAGGGAATAAGCGGTAGAAAATTGATGGATGGATGGAACACACACAGATGAAAAACCATATAAGTGTTCAGTTTGTGGCAAAATCTTTTCTGTGAAGAGAAAATTGACTCAACACATGAGAACACACACTGGACTAAAACCATTTAATTGTTCAGTTTGTGGTACAAGCTTTTCTCATAACAGCTCTTTGTGTCGACACATGAGAACACACACAGGTGAAAGACCATTTAGTTGTTCAGTGTGCTGTAAAAGGTTCCCACATAAAGCAGACACACAAGAACACACAAGGGAAACTAACCAATTAGCTGTTTAGTTTGTGGTATGTTGCTCGGCGACATCCACCCTAGCCAGGACCTCCTCACTGCTTCTTTCACAAATATCTGAGGTATTCATTCAAACTTGGATTATTTGGATCATAATCTTATCCACTCATGACCCCATGTCTTCTCTGTATCTGAAACCTTCCTGAACAGTAAGATAGGTGATGCTTCAAGTGCTTGGTTACTCCTTCTTCAGTCCAGGGACCTGGGGCCTCATGTGTCAAGTTTGCGCACGCTCAAAAACCTGCACTACGCCCTTTTTCACTGCAAAGTTGAGATGAATCAAAACTGACATAATTAAAATGCAGCATGAGACACTGCACACTGATATAGTTCTGTGAAAATGATAGTCTTCTGTGCAAATGTAAAGAAAGTGAACAGTGTGGGATTTACTGAAATACTGTCAGTCTTTTAACTTTTTATTTGTGCTTTGTTGAAATTGTTCACACATTACACAGCTTTTATTTTTCTATCAATACACCACACACCTACTCAGTGGCCTAGTGGTTAGAGTGTCCGCCCTGAGATGGGTAGGTTGTGAGTTCAAACCCCGGCCGAGTCATACCAAAGACTATAAAAATGGGAGCCATTACCTCCCTGCTTGGCACTCAGCATCAAGGCTTGGAATTGGGGGTTAAATCACCAAAAATGACTGCCCGCTGCTCCCCTCACCTCCCAGGGGATGATCAGGGGGATGGGTCAAATGCAGAGGACACATTTCGCCACACCTAGTGTGTGCGTGACAATCATTGGTACTTTAACTGAACTTTATGCCTAGAAGACAGGAAGTAACTCAACAATCTTGAATAATTTCTACCTCAGTTTGTATGGTTTGTTGAGGTAGCGCTGGATTAATATGTGGAAATGACAAATGAGGTAGTTGATACATAGAATAGTTTTTTATTCATGTTTTATTTTGTTTTTTGTTCAACCCTAGATGGGTTGTGACTTAAAGTTTAATAGAAACACTGAGATTAAGTCAAAGTTCATTGTGTTCTTCAAGGTGTTTTTGAAAATCTACCATTTTTTTGTCACATTGTGTTGGTAACGAACCCCAAGATGCAGAGAAGGCAGGTTTGGTACAGGAAAACATGATTTAATGTCCATGAAATGAAGAAAAAACACAAACCAGGAACCAGGAACAGCCAAACTGGAAAACGGGAAACAGGATCCAGCAAACAGGAACTAGGAACAAAAAGACAGCTACAGGATACAGGTTGAAGGACAAGTACAAGTAGTAATGGCAACGACAAGTATCAATGACAATACTCCTGGCAAGGCAGGTTTAAATAGCATCTGGCTGATTGACAGCAGGTGTGGCCAGGTGCCAATCAGCCGCAGCTGAGGGAACAGAGCGCTCAGGGAGACAAGCAGGAAACAACTAAAACAAAAGCGCTGACAAACAGAGGAAAAACTAAAACATAACCAAACTGTCAGGGACAAGCCTGACATTTTTTTCCTCTAAATTTTCAATTAAGTTGAAGTGTTTTGTCAAGAGGATTATTTGTGATATGTACATTTTCAGAATGTGCTTGTTCTATTTTGGACCAAAGTAAAATAAAGAAAATAATCTGAAGTTGTCATAGTTGTAATTTTAAGTTATCATGCCATGATTTTACCCGTTCCGCCCACGTGGAAATAGATTTTCCTGTTCCTAAAATGAGTTTGACACCCCTGCTGTAATGTGACTCATGTGAGCAGGTTACTGTATAAACACATTTTGTTATAAGTTATAAACATGTGTTCAGATCAATGTCAGTGTAGCTGCTGACAGAAGCAACATGTATATTTGACATATGATGTCATAGTTGGTGAAATAAATACAATGCATAAATATAAGTTCATATTGTACACATAATGTGATTAAAAAGGTCTTTCCTTGGGTTGATTCACGCAAGTTTATTTAACTTTATTTTTGTTACAAACCTATGTCAATTGAGTGGGGAATATATGTTTTGTTTCTGGTTTGGTCACGTTGTTGGGGGGACAATTAATATGTGAGGGAATCAAGAAAGTAGCATGAGACGACAAGTGTTTGATGTGGAAGACGTTAATGGAGTCTCGGATTGAAAATAAACTTTATTCCTTTGGAGTTTATGAGGCCAACGAGGTATGATTACTTCTGATATGTTTGTGAAATCTATTAGTTTTCTTTTTTGGATGTCAGACTGATTGTAAGCTCTGGTTGATTATTTTCTTAGGTTCACACTTTCACAAGACTTACTTTGTGAAACAACTTGCTGTTTGCTTGAACCCACTAAAAGACAGAATACAACATTGTCGATTTTTGTTGAATTTCTATCTCCAAAGTATTTTGATATCAAAAATGTTTTTGCGATAAGGAGCACTTCAATTATGAGCCAGAAATGTAAGAAAAGATGAAATGGGTCGCTAGTTATTTAAAAGGTATTTTTTATTTTTTAAAGTGCAGTTGTCGATCGGAAGTTGCAAACTTCTGGCACATGCGCAAACACATGGAACAGTGGTAAAGTGGAAAGTCCAAGATGGCGGACTAAGCGACGTGGCTTTCCGGAGAAGTTTCACATTTACGATTTTATAGATCAGTCACAAGCTACCTGCAGGCAAGGAAGAATCAGAATCAGAATCAGCTTTATTGTCATTACGCAGGGTAACGAGATTGAGGCCATTCCATGCTAGAAAAACAATGTGTAAATATATAAAAATATAAAAGATATAGAAGTGCAATGAATATGGTGTGAAATGAATATATACATGAAAAAAACAGTGTGGTTGGTGGAATGGGTTATTGCACCGAAGAGAAGGCAGTTATGAGGGACAATGGGGCAGTCCATTCAGGATGGTTATGGCTCTGGGGAAGAAGCTGTTCTTTAGCCTGTTTATTTTGGTTTTAATGCACCTGTAGCGCTGCGATGAGGTGGCGACTTGTCCAGGGTGTACCCCGCCTTCCGCCCAATTGTAGCTGAGATAGGCTCCAGTGCCCCCCGCGACCCCAAAGGGAATAAGCGGTAGAAAATGGATGGATGGATGGATGGCACCTGTAGCGCTTCCCAGAGGGCAGCAGGTGGAACAGGTCAGAGCCAGGGTGGGTGCTGTCCTTGATGATGGCACTGGCTCTGTTGAGGCAGCGGGAGGTGTAGATGTCCGTCAGAGAGGGGAGAGGGCGGCCGATGATCTTCTGAGCCGTCTTGACCACTCCTTGCAGCCTCTCCCTGTCTGCTCCAGTGCAGCTGCCGTACCATACTCTAATACAGTAGGTCATCAGGCTCTCGATGGACGAGCGGTAGAAGGTCAGCAGCAGGTCAGGCTTCAGGTTGTACTTCCCGAGGACTCTCAGGAAGTGTAGCCGCTGCTGAGCCTTCTTGATGATTGATGTGGTGTTGACTGTCCAGGAAAAGTCATTAGAGATGTGGACTCCAAGGTACCTGAAGGTGTGGACCCTCTCTACACGCTCGCCGTTGATGTAGAGGGGGGCAGGGTCGGTGCTGCTCCTCCTGAAGTCGACGATGATCTCTCTGGTCTTGCTGGTGTTGAGAGCGAGGTTGTTCTCCGAAGACCAGGCCGTCAGCTTCAGGACCTCTTACCTGTAGACAGCCTCGTCACCCCTGGAGATGAGCCCGACCACTGTGGTATCGTCAGCGAACCTGACGGTAAGGTTGTCACTGTGGGCCGGACTGCAGTCATGGGTGTAGAGGAATCTCTTGAGTTCTTTTTGGCTGAGATCGCAACAATTGCTGACCAGCAAAAGAAAATTGTGGATCTGATGGGTGACATTCAGTCACTCAAAAGACTGACACGGAGAAAGACAAAGCTATAAAAGTTTTGGAATATCGCGTGGAGCAGTACTCCCGCATGAACAACGTGATCGTCAGCGGACTGAAGACCAAACATCCGTCTTACGCCTGTGTGGCAGCCCGGGAGAACGGCCAAAAGGCTCCCGGGAGGTCGTGGCTGCAGGATCCGCGGGTCCGTTCTCCCGGGCTGCCACACAGGCGTAAGACGGATGTGGAGGACTTTTTTTCCGCATTTTCAAGGGTTGTAAAAAAAGTATTTGTAATGTGGAGAGTGTGTGTGGTGATGCAAAATGGCTAGGGCCCCGGGGACCCAGCAAGACCGTTGGTGTAGCGAGCCACTCTTTTCTCTTTCTCTATCACCTACTTAATTTCAAGTAATATTTAGCACAGTGGTCCCCCCTTGCCAAAACAATCCGGAGGGGTCCCCCTTTACTTTTTATGCTCCAGGTGTAATGATAGTGTTTGACCACATGGTGGTAGTAATAGTCTACAAATGACTAGGAACCAATTATAGTATGTGTCGAGTAGGAGTCTTTAGAGGTAAACACACCTTGTACGCACAAGTGTTGAAGAAGCGCTTGTAATATGTTATCTTTATTAAAAGACAGTTCGACAAGTCATCCAATGATGTGTTATTTAAAACAATAACATAACATGGTACCAGGAGTAAAAGAAGATTGAAGTGGTGTATTGTGAAAAGCGACATGGATTTGAAGCCACCTGAAAAGCTGAAGCTGAGTGGAAATGTGGACAGCAATTGGCGCACCTTCAAGCAGCAGTTCCAACTGTACATGGCGGCTATGGCACTGCAGGATAAGCCGGATGCAAGGAAGGTAGCGTTACTGCTTACAATAGCAGGCCCACATGCCATTGAAGTTTACAACACTTTCGTGTTTGACAATCTAGATGACAAAAACAAGTTGGATGTTGTCATTGACAAGTTTGATAATCATTGCTCTCCCAGGAAGAATGAGACATATGAAAGATATGTGTTCCGTTCAAGAGTCCAAGCTCATGGAGAAAGTTTTGACAGTTTTGTGACTGATTTGAGGCTAAAAGCACAAACTTGCAACTTTGCTACACTGAAGGACTCTATGATAAGGGAGCAGATTGTATGTGGCATAGAAGGCAAAAAAGTCAGAGAAAGACTGTTGAGAGAGACAGAACTGTCGTTGGAGAATGCCATTCAAATTTGTCATGCAGCAGAATTGTCACAGATGCACGTCAAGACATTTGTTGAAATGGCGTCCACCGCAGCGTGGGAGGTTACAACGTGTGTGCCGTGTCAAGGGGACGGAAGTCGCAGCCTACACAGCAGAAGAGTGACGTCATGTGCCAATGCAAGCGCTGTGGGTCGCAGCACAAGCCAAAGCAGTGTCCAGCATTTGGTAAGCAGTGCTCCAAATGCAATGGAAAAAATCACTTTGCCAAACAATGTTTTGCAAAAGGAAAATCATGCGCTAAAAAGGACAAATCTGTCAATGTAGTGGAAGACACTGATCCGGGTGAAACATTCTTCGTTGGCCTAGTGAACAGTGAAAATGAAACTGAAGAAGAAGTCAATGCTGTTGATAAAGACAAGTGGATTGCACCGCTACAAATAAATGGAACTTGAGTTACCATGAAACTAGATACTGGTGCAAAGGCAAACTTGATCAAGGAGATGAGAGAAAAACCGAAAATCCACAAAACAACAGTTGCACTGAAAGACTACAATGGTCGTAGCATTGACAGTCTAAGCACATGCAAATTGAGAGTCACTGGAAAAGGAAAAGTGCACCACCTGCTATTTTCAGGTGTCACTGAAGAACGTGAGTCATTATTGGGTGACAAAGCATGTGAAGTTTTAGGACTGGTGACAAGAGTGTATCCTGTGAACACAGATGTGAGCGCTCAAAAAATTGAAACTGATTCAATAGTGCAGAATTACGCTGGTGTGTTCACTGGTTTTGGTGCTTTACCTTTCACATACAAAATACAGCTTAAAGAGCAGGCACGTCCAGTTGTCCATGCAGCACAAAGAGCTCCAGCAGCACTTAAAGAGCGTCTCAAAAAAGGAACTGGACCGGATGACATCACTGGGTGTCATAAAGAAAATTGAGGAGCCAACACATTGGGTAAACTCCATGGTCTGTGTGAAAAAGAAAAATGGCGATCTAAGAATATGCATGGATCCAAAAGACTTGAATGAAAACATTAAACGTGAGCACTACCAAATACCAAAATGTGAAGAAATAACCAGTGAGATGGCTGGCGTAAAATATTTCTCAAAATTGGAAGCGTCAAATGGCTTTTGGCAAATTAAACTAGACGAAAACAGTAGCAAATACTGCACTTTCAACACGCCTTTTGGTCGCTACTGCTTCCAACGCCTACCATTTGGGATCAAATCTGCATCAGAAATATTCCATAGAGCAATGGAACATATCATTGAAGGCTTGGAAGGCGTGCAAGCGTACATTGACGACATTGCTGTGTGGGGAAGAACAGCAAAAGAACACAACGAAAGGCTGACCAAAGTGTTGGAAAAAGTACAAAAATATGGACGCAAATTAAACAAAAAGAAGTGTCAGTTTGGAGTGTCAGAAATAATTTTTCTGGGTGACAAGCTCAGTGCACATGGCGTTCAACCTGATGATGAAAAAATACACGCCATACAAAGAATGCCAAGTCCCACAGACAAGACAGGTATACAGCATATATTGGGCGTGGTCAACTATATTGGCAAATTCATCCCAAACCTTGCTGTGAAAACATCCTGCATTGGTGAACTCCTTCACAATGACACAGAGTTCAAGTGGACGTCCAGGCACGAGAATGAGTGGCAGAGACTGAAGGAAACACTCACTACTGCACCTGTGCTGACGTTCTTCGACCCTACAAAGAAAACAAAGGTGTCAACAGATGCTTCAAAAGATGGAATAGGTAGAGTTTTACTACAGGCTGATGGTGAACACTGGAAACCAGTAGCCTATGCATCACGGTCCATGACACAGGCTGAATGTAGGTATGCTCAAATAGAAAAGGAATGTCTGGGGTTAGCATATGGCCTGCAGAGCTTCCACAACTATGTTTATGGTCTCCCTACCTTCACTGTAGAAACAGACCATCGCCCACTAGTTTCCATCGTCAAGAAAAACCTGAATGACATGACACCACAAATACAACGTTTCATGATGAAGATGCAGCCATATGATTTTCAGCTCATCTACACACCTGGAAAGCACTTGATACTGGCTGATGCACTCTCAAGAGCACCCATGGAAAACAGTGTCAGTGCTACTGAAGAGGATGTACAAAACCATGTGAATATGGTGTCAGCTGCACTTCCAGTGTCAGACATAAAATCACAACAAATCGCTGAGGAAACGGCAAAAGATGAAGAGTTGCAGCGTGTTATTACCAACATGCAGAATGGATGGCCTCCACGTTCCAGCCCACGGTTCTTCCATGTTAGAGGTGAACTAAGTGTTGTGGATGGACATCTACTGAAGCGAAACCGAATAGTCATTCCACAAACATTGAGGCAGGATATACCACAAAGAATCAATGAAGGTCATCTAGGGGTTGAAAAGTGCAAGAGACGAGCACGCGGCACTGTATACTGGCCTCTAATCAACAAAGACATTGACAACATGATTGGCAGATGTTCAACATGTCAAAAATACAGAAACAAACAAACCAAAGAACCCATGATATTGCCTGGCATTCCTACTGCACCATGGCAGAAAGTGGGAATGGATTTGTTTCATTTGAAGGGCAAAGAGTATGTTGTTGTAATTGACTACTATTCTAATTTCCTTGAAATGGCTTTGCTATCAAGCACATCATCAAACTGTGTGATCACACATGTCAAATCTATATGTGCTAGACATGGTATACAGTATACTGTGGTGAGTGACAATGGACCATGTTTCAACAGCAAAGAGTGGCAGCAATTTGCAAAACACTATGATTTCAGACACGTGACGTCAAGCCCACTGTACGCACAGTCAAATGGAAAGGCTGAGAAAGGAGTACATATTCTCAAACAACTTTTGAAGAAAGCAGTGGATAGTAACTCTGATCCATACCTAGCACTACTTATCTACAAAGCAACACCTCTTGAGTGTGGCTTGTCACCCTCTGAACTACTGATGAACAGAAAGCTTCGTACTACACTACCAAGTATGTCAACATCAACGCATAGTCAACAAGTACAACGGAAGCTAAAGCAACAAAAGCTAAAGCAGAAGTCTTTTTATGACAAAGCAGCCAAATCGCTCCCACCACTATCACCAAGTGACACAGTGAGAATTGAAAGTCCTGATGGTTGGAAAACAAAGGCTACTGTTCTCCAAGAAACATCACCACGATCATATACTGTGAAGACTGAAGAAGGACAGATACTACGTCGCAATCGTCGCAATTTGCTGAAGGTTCCAGAGACTGTTTCAAACCAAGCAACAGGTGAGTCCGAGGTTTCATCTACACCGACTGACGTTGAAACAATGCCAATACAGCACATAAATGAAGATGTGATTGACAATCCTGAACCTGTGTTGAGAAGATCCACAAGGCAGATCAACAAACCTGTGGATGATGACTACGTTTATTATTGAACTCTTTTCATTTCAAACTGATTGACAAGCTAAAGAGTTAATGTTTTCTAAAATATTAAAATGTTTTCTAATACTGTAGTGCATGGATAGTTTTTGAAAAGATTGCATATTCATGTGGTCAAGAAAGAAAAACAAGTTATTTGTTTAATACATGACATTGTATTAGCAATGTGTGCTTAGCTTAGAAAGGGGGATGTAATGATAGTGTTTGACCACATGGTGGTAGTAATAGTCTACAAATGACTAGGAATCAATTATAGTATGTGTCGAGTAGGACTCTTTAGAGGTAAACACACCTTGTACGCACGAGTGTTGAAAAAGCGCTTGCAATATGTTATCTTTATTAAAAGACAGTTCTACAAGCCATCCAACGATGTGTTATTTAAAACAATGACATAACACCAGGATCCCGCGTCCCCCCTTACGACATTACAACATGGGAAAAGTCAGCCCCCTTTAAAAGTATTTTATGATGGCAACTGTGGTCGGGGCTCCAAACGCCAAAATGCGGCGGGCGGTCCTTCTTTCCACCTTTTTTTGGCAAGAGCCCCTCATATGCTTTTTTTAAGGGATGCCCAACCTTAGCTTTTCCAAGGTGGCTTTTCCAAGGGTCCCCATGCAAACAAGTAATGAAATGTTAAGGGAAAAGGATAAGCCCCCAGCAGCATACCTCAACGATTGCAAGTCGTTCTCTTTCTTTTTTACCTCTTTTTGTGTCCATCATTTCACCTATTTGGGTTCAAAATGTCACCCAAGCAAGTCCGTATTTTCCGGACCAATCTGAGTTTGTGATTTTCAATGCAAAGCCAAAGCCATGGTCCCCCCTTACTACGAAAAGTCGGATGTATTTTTGGCAAAAACTTTATTTTGCTTTTCTCCCCCGAAGTCCCGCAAGTCCCGGGATGTTTGGAAAACTTAATTTCATCATTTCAAACAATGCTTTTTTTCGCTAAAATGTCATATGGGGGATTTTTTGTGTTTGCAAGCGTTTTGGAAAAATGGAAGTTCCACGCCTTGAAAATCTTGGAGCAGACGCAGACGGTTAATGAAAAAGAAAGATTTGGGCGGTTTCCCCGGGAGCGAGAGTCGTAAAACAGCTGCTTTAAAACATCCATTCATCCATCCATCTTCTTCCGCTTATCCGAGGTCGGGTCACAGGGGCAGCAGCCTAAGCAGGGAAGCCCAGACTTCCCTCTCCCCAGCCACTTCGTCCAGCTCTTCCCGGGGGATCCCGAGGCGTTCCCAGGCCAGCTGGGAGACATAGTCTTCCCAACGTGTCCTGGGTCTTCCCCGTGGCCTCCTACCTGTTGGACGTGCCCGAAACACCTCTTAGGGAGGCGTTCGGGTGGCATCCTGACCAGATGCCCGAACTACCTCATCTGGCTCCTCTCGATGTGGAGGAGCAGCGGCTTTACTTTGAGCTCCTCCCGGATGGCAGAGCTTCTCACCCTATCACTAAGGGAGAGACCCACCACCCGGCGGAGGAAACTCATTTCCGCCGCTTGTACCCGTGATCTTGTCCTTTCGGTCATAACCCAAAGCTCATGACCATAGGTGAGGATGGGAATGTAGATCGACCGGTAAATTGAGAGCTTTGCCTTCCGGCTCAGCTCCTTCTTCACCACAACGGATCGATACAGTGTCCACATTACTGAAAACGCCGCACCAATCCGCCTGTCGATCTCACGATCCACTCTTCCCTCACTCGTGAACAAGACTCCGAGGTACTTGAACTCCTCCACTTGGGGCAGGGTCTCCTCCCCAACCCGGAGATGGCACTCCACCCTTTTCCGGGCGAGAACCATGGAGGTGCTGATTCTCATCCCAGTCGCTTCACACTCGGCTGCGAACCGATCCAGTGAGAGCTGAAGTTCCTGGCCAGATGAAGCCATCAGGACCACATCATCTGCAAAAAGCAGAGACCTAATCCTGCAGCCACCAAACCGGATCTCCTCAACGCCTTGACTGCGCCTAGAAATTCTGTCCATAAAAGTTATGAACAGAATCGGTGACAAAAGGCAGCCTTGGCGGAGTCCAACCCTTACTGGAAACGTGTCCGACTTACTGCGGCAATGCCGACCAAGCTCTGACACTGATCATACAGGGAGCGGACCGCTACAATCAGATAGTCCGATACCCCATACTCCCTGAGCACTCCCCACAGGACTTCCCGAGGGACACGGTCAAATGCCTTCTCCAAGTCCACAAAGCACATGTAGACTGGTTGGGCAAACTCCCATGCACCCTCAAGGACCCTGCCGAGAGTATAGAGCTGGTCCACAGTTCCACGACCAGGATGAAAACCACACTGTTCCTCCTGAATCCGAGGTTCGACTATCCGGCGTAGCCTCCTCTCCAGTACACCTGAATAGACCTTACCGGGAAGGCTGAGGAGTGTGATCCCACGATAGTTAGAACACACCCTCCGGTTCCCCTTCTTAAAGAGAGGAACCACCACCCCGGTCTGCCAATCCAGAAGTACCGCCCCCGATGTCCACAGCATCCAGAGCCTTAAGGAACTCAGAGGGGATCTCATCTACCCCCAGGGCCTTGCCACCGAAGAGCTTTTTAACTACCTCAGCAACCTCAGCCTCATAAATAGGAGAGCCCACCACAGATTCCCCAGGCACTGCTTCCTCATAGGAAGACGTGTTGGTGGGATTGAGGAGGTCTTCGAAGTTTTCCCTCCACCGATCCACAACATCCGCAGTCGAGGTCAGCAGAACACCATCCCCATCATACACGGTGTTGATAGTGCACTGCTTCCCCTTCCTGAGGCGGCGGATGGTGGTCCAGAATGTCTTTGAAGCCGTCCGGAAGTCGTTTTCCATGGCTTCCCCGAACTCCTCCCATGTCCGAATTTTTGCCTCTGCGACCGCTGAAGCTGCACACCGCTTGGCCTGTCGGTACCTGTCCGCTGCCTCAGGAGTCCTATGAGCCAAAAGAACCCGATAGGACTCTTTTTTCAGCTTGACGGCATCCCTCACCGCCGGTGTCCACCAACGTGTTCTAGGATTACCCCCACAACAGGCACCAACTACCTTGCGGCCACAGCTCCAATCAGCCGCCTCGACAATAGAGGTGCGGAACATGGTCCACTCGGACTCAATGTCCAGCATCTCCCTCGTGACATGTTCAAAGTTATTCCGGAGGTGGGAATTGAAACTCTCTTTGACAGTAGACTCTGCCAGACGTTCCCAGCAAACCCTCACAATGCGTTTGTGCCTGCCAGGTCTGTCCGGCATCCTCCCCCACCATCGCAGTCAACTCACCACCAGGTGGTGATCGGTAGAAAGCTCCACCCCTCTCTTCACCCGAGTGTCCAAAACATGAGGCCGCAAATCCGATGACACAACTACAAAGTCGATCATGGAACTGCGGCCTAGGGTGTCCTGGTGCCAAGTGCACATATGGACACCTTTATGCTTGAACATGGTGTTCATTTTGGACAATCTGTAACGGGCACAAAAGTCCAATAACAAAACACCACTCGGGTTCAGATCCGGGCGGCCATTCTTCCCAATCACGCCTCTCCAGGTTTCACTGTCATTGCCAACATGAGCGTTGAAGTCCCCCAGTAGAACGAGGGAATCACCCGGGGGAGCACTCTCAAGTACTCCCTCCAGTGAATCCAAAAAGGGTGGGTACTCTGAGTTGCCGTTTGGCGCGTTAGCGCAAACCACAGTCTGGACCCGTCACCCCACCCGAAGGCGTAGGGAAGCTACCCTCTCGTCCATATTTGCAGTTGCAGCATTTTGTTAATATGAAGGTGAAAAATATAACAAAGACAAGCATATGTTTAATTGAACTGTTTACAAAAGTCTATAATTGAGAAACTATTGATAGAAGTGTTTCATGCTTGTATAAGAAATCATACCCAACTTGATATATTAAAAGAAAATGGGAGAAGGAAGGAGGGATAACTATATCTGAGGAAGAATGGACAATAAAATGGAAATATCAATGGACTTGAACCAGCTCACCAAGTGGAGGGAGTTTGGCTGGAAAAGTTTGATGAGAGTTTTTATTACACCTTCTCAGAAGTGTCACTATGATAACAACTCCCCTGCCTGCTGGAGAGATGGTGGGAAAGTAAATGCAAACCACTACCATGTTTTGTGGGACTGCTCTGCCATAAAGGACTATTGGAAAGAGATACACCAAGCTCTACAGGATATTTTCTAATGACCCTTGAAAGTAACATTCTGTTTTTCCTACCCCAGGATTAGCTGAAAAAAGATAAATACTTCATTAATATCCTACTGGTGGCTTGTAAAAAGAGCATTACTGTCATGACTTGGACTGTGGGGTTTTTGTTTTCCCAAGATGCAAAAGGATTTGGATCGGACATGGCTTGAAGGTAAATACATTTCTAATAATAACACTCAAAAGAACAAAAGGCGCGCTCAAGGCGGATGTACAAACTTGACTAATGAAAACAAAAGACTTGCACGGGGGCAAAAAACTATGAACAATAAAAAACACTAACTGTGGCAATAATAAACAAACTTACTTGGCATGGACATGAAGTGCGCAGACGTGGACAGAGTGTGACAGGGGGCATAAATGCGAGGATAGCAGGGTGAGAAAGGCTATGACTCCAGGACGAACAACAGAAAATGAAAAGCTTAAATAACACAGACATGATTAACAACAGGTGCGTGACTCAAAACAGGTGCGTGACATGACAGGTGAAACTAATGGGTAACTATGGTGACAAGACAAGGGAGTGAAAAAGCCAGAAACTAAACAAAACATGACTAAGACAAAACATGATTACACAGACATGACAGAACTCCCCCCTTACGGACAGATCCCAGATGTCCAAGAAAAAACTTAACAAGAGTCATGGGAGGGCGGGAGGGGGACATGGCGGTGTGTCGCCAGCCCAAGTGGCCCCGAATCCATCGAGGCATAGTCATGTGGCGGCGGCGAGTGGAACGCCGCTGCAGCAGGCGAGGTGGGCGACCCAGGACAGGCCACATCCGTGGCCGACTGGGAGGTGGGCACACTTGGCGTGGCGGGCGACCAGGTAGCGGCCATATCCGTGGCCGACGAGGAGACAGGCGCGTCGTCATCTTTGCAGGCATGGAAGCTCGGCGTGGCACGTCAGGCGGCGAAGCTCGGCGTGGCACGTCAGGCGGCGTAGCTCGGCGTGCGTCTTGGTATAGGTCTTGGTCTTGGCATGGCGGGTCTTGGTCTTGGCATGGCGGGTCTTGGTCTTTGCATGGCGGGTCTTGGTCTTGGTCTTGGCATGGCGGGTCTTGGTCTAGGTCTTGGCATGGCGGGTCTTGGTCTTGGTATGGCGGGTCTTGGTCTTGGTCTTGGCATGGCGGGTCTTGGTCTTGGCGTGGAGGGTCTTGGACTTGGCGTGGAGGGTCTTGGACTTGGCCTTGGCATAGAGGGTCTTGGTCTTGGACTTGGCGTGAAGGGTCTTGGTCTTGGACTTGGCGTGGAAGGTCTTGGTCTTGGACTTGGCGTGGAGGGTCTTGGTCTTGGGCTTGGCGTGGAGGGTCTTGGTCTTGGGCTTGGCGTGGAGGGTCTTGGTCTTGGGCTTGGCGTGGAGGGTCTTGGTCTTGGGCTTGGCGTGGAGGGTCTTGGTCTTGGGCTTGGCGTGGAGGGTCTTGGTCTTGGTCTTGGCGTGGAGGGTCTTGGTCTTGGACTTGGCGTGGAGGGTCTTGGTCTTGGACTTGGCGTGGAGGGTCTTGGTCTTGGACTTGGCGTGGAGGGTCTTGGTCTTGGCTAGGCAGTGCTTGGCGGCGTGGAGCTGGTACCGGAGCTTGGCATGATGCGGCTAGGCGTGGTGCGGGTACTGGAGTCTGCCGTGGAACTTGGCGTGGTGGAGCTGGTGCTAGCCTTGGTGCGGCGACAGGTGCTAGCCGAGGTGCGGCGGCAGGTGCTAGCCGAGGTGCGGCGGCAGGTGCTAGCCGAGGTGCGGCGGCAGGTGCTAGCCGAGATGCGGCGGCAGGTGCTAGCCTTGGAGCGGCGGCAGGTGCTAGCCTTGGAGCAGCTAGCCGTGGTGCTAGCCTTGGAGCAGCTAGCCGTGGTGCTAGCCTTGGAGCAGCTAGCCGTGGAGCAGGTGGAGGTGGCCTAGCTGGGGGTTGCGGCTTGGCAGGTCGGAAGACTGGTGAGGGCGGTCGTGCTGGAGGTTGTGGCTTGACGGGTCGGAAGACTGGTGAGGGCGGTCGTGCTGGAGGCTGTGGCTTGACAGGTCGGTAGACTGGTGGTGGCGGCCGTGAGGGAGGCTGTGGCTTGGCATGGTGATGCCGAGCCACCCCACCAACACAGCTCCCGACCCCAGCCCCCCTCTCAAGGGGCGGATACCAGAAGCGCTCCCTGCGGTCTGGAACTCTCTGTAGGGGTGGGCGGAGGAGGGCAGAAACTTCCCCATTAAATTGTCCAAATTGTCTTTTTTGTACCTGTGTTTTTGTGGGTGAAAAAAAAATTTTTTGTGACTTGGGCGTGACTTGAGTCCTGGGGGGCGGGGCATGAAATTTGGGTGGCTTGTCTTGACAGGATCTAATGTTCAAAATCATATTTTGGTAGTGTTGAATCATGGTCATGGGATTGGAGTCTTTTGCTGGAGGTGAGTGATCAAAAGAAAAAGAGTTGAAAAAAAAATCCTGGTCTGTGACGTAATTTTGGAGCTGCGGAGCTGGCAGCAGCCTGCTTCCGCCCGGAGTGGGAGGAGCCTGCGGGAGCGCTGCGTGCGGTCTGCTCGCCTTCCCTGACGTCCTCGGTCTGGAGCGGCGCTTCCGAGATTGCGGTGACGCAGCCTCGTCCTCGGACCAAATGGAGCTAATAGGAATAAGCTTCCCATTTGGCCCCCACGTCAGGTCTCGCTCCGCCATGGCTCCTAACGACTCCCAACTTCCTTCTTCGACCAAATTCTTTGCGGGAAAGCGATTAGCTGGAGTCATAATGTCATGACTTGGACTGTGGAGTTTTTGTTTTCCCAAGATGCAAAAGGATTTGGATCGGACATGGCTTGAAGGTAAATACATTTTTAATAATAACACTCAAAAGAACAAAAGGCGCGCTCAAGGCGGATGTACAAACTTGACTAATGAAAACAAAAGACTTGCACGGGGGCAAAAAACTATGAACAATAAAAAACACTAACTGTGGCAATAATAAACAAACTTACTTGGCATGGACATGAAGTGCGCAGACGTGGACAGAGTGTGACAGGGGGCATACATGCGAGGATAGCAGGGTGAGAAAGGCTATGACTCCAGGACGAACAACAGAAAATGAAAAGCTTAAATAACACAGACATGATTAACAACAGGTGCGTGACTCAAAACAGGTGCGTGACATGACAGGTGAAACTAATGGGTAACTATGGTGACAAGACAAGGGAGTGAAAAAGCCAGAAACTAAACAAAACATGACTAAGACAAAACATGATTACACAGACATGACAATTACCAGGAAATGGATATTACAGGAGAGCCCAACTTTGAAGCTATGGATGGAAATCACAATGGACATTTATAAAACAGAGAAGATAACGGTTTTTATTAATTATAAATTACAAAAATTTACTTCATACTGGAAATACTGGGTCGATTATGTCACGCCCCATAAGCCTGATTTTATTTAGTCTATTTAGTGATTAAATTGTTTAAAAAAATTAAAAAAAACTCCCTATATGTCTATTGTTTTTTTTTCTATTTATGTATTTACTATATGTCTATATTATTTTATTTTTTATTATTTTTGTTACTATTATTACTTTGTTTTTTGTGTGCTGTTTTTCTCTTTTTTGGGGGTGGAGGGGTGGGATGTCATCGTTGGGAAATAAACAAAAATAATATTTTGACCTTTAGGGCAGACAATAGATGTATGATGTATGCGAACATGATGCAATGGATAAGAATGTCTGATGCTGAATGTCAATAAAAAAAAATTATAATAATTTGTAAGTAAAAAAAAAACATGTAAATGATATTGATAGAAGTAGTACTCACTTCTCTCATGCGGACTGTAGCCTCCACATAAAAGACAACAATCCTGCCTTCCAGTCACAGTGTGCTGACATGACACTAGATTGCTTATTCCTCATTATCCAGGGTGTCAATCTTGGCTCAGCTCATTTCTGAGAGTCCATTTGTCACATCTGGTTACACCAGACCGTGCCTTATGTTTGCCTTTTGTTAGTGTTTAGTGTTTTAATTCCTGTCCTGTGGTTTTATTTTGGTGGCTCTTACGGTTTTGTTGGTGTTTTCCTGTGGCTGCTTCACTTCTGTACCCTAGCATTTCCCCTCACCTTTTTTCTGTTTGCAATCAAGACTATTTAAATTGATCCTTTTGCTACCTTCGTTGTCGGGACATTATTCTTTGTTCACGGGTGACCATCGACTATACTTTTTGATAACAATCTCTAGTATGCACGTACTTTGTGGACGCCGTCTGCTCCACATTTCCTGTGAGTGTTTTGCTGGGTTTCAGCAGTTTGTTTTGTTTTCTTCATAGTTTCCTGTTGCTCTCGGTTTTTAATCTTTTATCAATAAATATCCCTTTTTTTACTGCATGGTGCCATCTTGTTCATCTTCATCTTAAACATCACTAAAGGATTTTATGTAGCATTCCCAATTTCCAGTTTTTGGTGAATTCTTGTGAAATTTCCACAGTCATCTTACTCTTTATAATTAATTAGTAAATTAAGAAAATATTTACTGGGTCCTGCTGCTAGTTCACTTTTGGTGGTGTAATTTTGTTACCTGTTAAGGAAAGTATTTAATCTTAAATATATAAATAATCCTCCATATTGGCAGCCATAGTGATTCATTTATTCAGCAGAGCATTAAAACTTGGATCAGACAAAAAGTACACACAAATGCAGTCTTCCTCGCTGATAAAACATGATAGCAACATGCATCTGCTAGCTCATGATCGCCCCCACTTCTCAGTGTGGCGAGTTGGAGTACTACAAGAAGCACTCTAATACAGTGCTTAAATCTGTATTTTTAGTCTTATTATCAAGGAATAATGAGGTCACACATATTAAAACATTAATGCTAAGGTTTCGTCCAGTATTGGGCCGATGATGATGATGATGATGAAGATGTATCTGTGCAAGTGAACAATTGGATCCACAAGGGACAACAACCCTTTCCACAGACTACACACACACATCAGAAACACAAATGTTAGAAGCCTACAACAATATATGTGAAGAAGACTTTAGGATTAAAAGTGAAGATGTGAGGTGAAATAAGTACAAATGCAGCAATAAAAACAAGCAACTCCACTCACGATGGCTCTAAAGTTCAGTGATGTGTTGCTAACTTCAGCATTTTTCTTCTTTGTTGATGTTTTGCAGTAGTTAACATCCATGATGTAACAATGCTGCTAATCTACCAGAGTCCACATTTTGTTAACCATTTTATTCATTCATACTTTTAGTTGGATAATAACATCAATAAAATGCAATGGAAAAAATGTGTGGGAAAAAAACAATTAAAATAATTAGATGTCCTCTCTTCAAAGATGAGAAAATAGAATAAAATAGTAGCTACATATATAATATTCAATACATGCACACAACTTAAAAAGTAACTATAGGACAACATATAAGACTAGAAGATGAGAAGCACTACATACAACATCAAATATACATTCATATTAAACATGCTGTGTTTCTAAACTACATTTAGCACAATCACTGTTTAAGTGTTTTTACATCCCTGCAGCACGGTGGAAGAGGGGTTAGTGCGTCTGCCTCACAATACGAAGGTCCTGAGTAGTCGAGAGTTCAATCCCTGCCTCGGGATCTTTCTGTGTGGAGTTTGCATGTTCTCCCCGTGACTGCGTGGGTTCCCTCCGGGTACTCCGGCTTCCTCCCACCTCCAAAGACATGCACCTGGGGATAGGTTGATTGGCAACACTAAAAATTGGCCCTAGTGTGTGAATGTGAGTGTGGATGTTGTCTGTCTATGTGTTGGCCCTGCGATGAGGTGGCGACTTGTCCAGGGTGTACGACACCTTCTGCCCGATTGTAGCTGAGATAGGCTCCAGTGTCCCCCGTGACCCTGAAGGGAATAGGCGGTAGAAAATGGATGGATGGATGGATGGACAAACCTGCAGCTTCCATGACTGTTACACACTTGTGTTTACTGACCTGATACTTAAACCTGAAAGTTTTATCACACACAGTGCAACTAAACGGGTTCTCTCCAGTGTGTGTTCTCATGTGTGTGGTCATGCATTGCTTGCTGGAGAAACTCTTCTTACAAACAGAGCAAGCAAAAGGTTTCTCTCCAGTGTGTGTTCTCATGTGTGTGGTCATGTGATGCTTTCTGGAGAAACTCTTCTTACAAACAGAGCAAATAAAATGTTTCTCACCTGTGTGTGTTCTCATGTGTAATATCATGTATTTTTTAATGTTGAATCTTTTAGCACAAAAAAAGCAAGTAAAAGGTTTCTCTCCAGTGTGTGTTCTCATGTGTGTGGTCATGTCAACCTTTCTGGAGAAACTCTTCTTACAAACAGAGCAAGTAAAAGGTTTCTCTCCAGTGTGTGTTCTCATGTGTGTGGTCAAGTTAGGTTTTGTGGAGAAACTCTTCTTACAAACAGAGCAAGTAAAAGGTTTCTCCCCAGTATGTATTCTCATGTGTCTTGTAAAATGACTCTTCTTTCTAAATGATTTCCCACATTCAGAGCAGTCAAAGTGTTTGTTGTTAGTGTGATGTCTCGTATCACCTTTAGAGTCATTTTTACTCTCCAAAGGTTTTTGGATGTGGTCACTGTGATCAGAAGAGTGTGACATCATGTGGTCCATGTCTGACAGTGGAGCAAAGATGCTGTCTGGTTCTGACTTGATATCTTCACAATGCTCTCCATCAGCTTCTGTGATGTGTTGACTTACAAGCTCCGCCCCTCTGTTCTCCTCACTTTGACTGTGATGAAGCTGTAAGGACTGAGCTTCATCTTCATCATGAAGCTGCTCCTCTTTAATGTGGGAGGGGGCCTGTAGCTCCTTCTGTCCCACACTGGTGTGCCACTCCTCTTCATGACTCCCCGCTGACACCCGCTGGACGTCTGCAGAACAAATGAGGTGTTACTGTATTTTACTTTGCAGCTCTTATGCCAACCATCCACATTATGTGAGGTTGGCCTAATCAAATATATGCATAAAAACTATCATATCTAAAGCATTTATAGCTCTTATTACACATCTTACTGGAAGTCTTTTATGGTTGTGGACTTTTATTAATCAACAACAGGACAAACATGAAATATGGTGATGATTTAATAATAGTTAGTTAGTTAGTTAAATGGATATGCAGTCACGGGTGGCAGATGTGGGGTCCTAGTCCTTGTTTGTTTACATGGACGTCCTCGCAAGACGCAAAGTTGAATGATAAAATCCAACCTTACCTGCATGATTTATTCGTGAGAAATGGGTAGTCATTATAATAATCCTTTTATTTCCTCTGGTTTTCTCTATAATTCTGACAACTTTACTGAAGTTCCGCTAACTCCGGAAAGAACCGTTGAAAATACCCAGGTTTTTAACTTTACGCCCTTTACCACAACAGAGGTCATAAGGGCTCTAAAACAACTTAAACCTAGAAAGCCAGCTGGCTCAGATAAGTTGGAGCCGCTCTTCCTAAAGTTGGCAGCTGAAATTATAGCTGGACCACTGACTCACATTTTTAACCTTACTCTAACTTCAAATGAAATCCCCTTGGATTGGAAATCTGCCCTTGTAATCCCCCTATTAAAAGGAGGTGACCCTAGTAATCTAAATAATTACAGACCGATCTCTAAACTCTCTGTTCTGGCAAAAGTGCTTGAATCCCTTATCAGTGAACAGATAAGACTTTTTGGACGCCAACTTTATTCTGTCACCATTTCAGTCAGGTTTTGGCAGAAATCACAGTACTGTTACTGCTGCTATGAAGTTTATAAATGATGTAACTGAAGCTCTTGACAAGAAGCAGTGCTGTCTGTCCCTCTTTATTGACTTTTCAAAGGCATTTGATACTGTTCATCATGTCATTTTAATCCTGTCCCTCTTTATTGACTTTTCAAAGGCATTTGATACTGTTCATCATGTCATTTTAATCAAACATCTTTCAGCTATTGGTTTTTCTCAGCAAGCAGTTGGATGGTTTGCAAATGACCTCACAAGTAGAACTCAGGCTGTTCAGATAGAGGGTTCCTTCCCGGACGTACCGTATTTTCCGCACCATAAGGCGCCCTGGGTTAAAAGCCGCGCCTTCAATGAACGGCATATTTCAAAACTTTGTCCACCTATAAGCCGCCCGGTGTTGTAAGCCGCATCTAACTGCGCTAAAGGAATGTCAAAAAAACAGTCAGATAGGTCAGTCAAACTTTAATAATATATTAAAAACCAGCGTTCTAACAACTCTGTTCACTCCCAAAATGTACGCAAATGTGCAATCACAAACATACGTATATCAACATGGACAGAGCTGCGTGAAAAAAGCCACCCGGCCTCTTCGCGTAAACTTAAACTTACCTTAACCACTCGCTCATCTTTTCTTCATCCATCCCTTCGAGTTAGCTTTTATGATGACGCCGGCTGGAAAGGCTGGAAAGGTCTCTTTTGGCAAGGTCTTCCTTTTGAATATCACCATGGGTGGAAGTTTCTGGCCATTAGCATGGCAAGCTAGAACCACAGTGAAGGATGACTTCTCATTCCCTGTGGTGCGAATATTCACCGTACGTGCTCCAGTTGCTGTGAAATAATAATCCGTGTGCGGATGGAGAGATTGCGTCTTTTCATGAACCGGATCCCGGTCGCTTAGTAGGAGCCATTTTGTGGTCTTTACAGATGTAAACACACAAAGGAAATGAAACGTACGGTGATATCCGCGCTCTTTTTCTTCTTCTACGCGGGCGGGTGGTTGCTTACATTAGAAGAAGAAGCGCTTCCTGTCCCATGGGGGCGGGTGCTTACCTTGGCGGTTGCTTGCGTAGAAGAAGAAGCGCTTCCTGTTCTACCGGGAAAAAAGATGGCGGCTGTTTACCGAAGTTGCGAGATCGAAACTTTATGAAAATGAATCGTAATATTAATCCATATATAAAGCGCACCGGGTTAAAAGCCGCACTGTCAGCTTTTGAGTAAATTTGTGGTTTTTAGGTGCGGCTAATAGTGCGGAAAATACGGTACTGCAAGTGGAAAAGGGTTTCCCTCAAGGTTCTGTGTTGGGCCCATTATTAATTAATAATTAATAATCTTGGACAGAATATTCCGAACTCAACCTTCCATTCCTACGCTGATGATACTGTCATATACTGCACAGCACCCACTCCTGCTGAGGCCTTTAAATATCTACAACATGCATTTGACAGAACAACTTTTAAATGCAGAGAAAACAAAGTGTATGTTCTTTACCACATCAAAAACTGTAAGATCAGCACTGTGTGAGAACATTTGAACAAGAAATGGGCAACAAATTATGTTAGTATCTTCTTTTAAATATTTAGGATTTTTAATTGATGACCACTTGAGTTTTAAAGAGCACATTCTGTATGTTGTAAAAAAAAAAAACTGAAACTTTTACTGCGATTTTATTATAGAAACAAGTCTTGCTTTTCTTTTACTGTGAAACAGAAATTGGTGGAAACAACCTTTTTACCTGTTATTGACTATGGAGATGTGTTGTACATGAATGCTACTGCTGGTTGTCCCCACAAGCTGGATAGTGTGTACCACGGGGCACTGAGATTCATCACCAACTTACTCACCATTGTGTGTTATACCGGTACTCAATGGTTAACTTACTCACCATTGTGTGTTATACTCAATGGTTAACTTACTCACCATTGTGTGTTATACTCAATGGTTAACTGGACATCTCTATGTGCTTGACGCCTCAATCATTGGTATGTGTTCATCTACAAAACCATTCAGGGTATCACCCCATCTTATCTGTCTTGTATTTTTTACAAAGAAACAAGGAAGTCACAATCTTCTTTCAATTAATGTTCTTCAATTTGTCGTCCCCAAAGTAAGAACTGAACTGGGCAAGAAAGCATTTAGGTTTTCAGCAGCGAAGGCTTGGAATAACCTACAATCCAATATTCAACTTTAAACCCTTGTTACATTGAATGAGTTTAAAGCTTCTGTGAAATGATTGCAGTCTACCTTGTCTGTATGCACATGTGTTATGTCAGCAAGTTTTAATGTTGTACATTTGATGTTTTAAGTGTTGTTTACTGTTTTTAATGTAACCTTGCTGCTGCTCTCTTGGCCAGGTCTCCCTTGGAAAAGAAATATTCGATCTCAATGGGATTTCACCTGTTAAATAAAGACTAAATAAAAAATAAAAATCACTGAATATTACACACTGCAAACTTCCTGAGAGCCAACAAACGAAATAATACATCACTTACTGTACAAGGTCTGCTGTCACTATGACGCAGACGGATAGAATGTCGTTATATTTCCGTTTAGATGAAGAATGATTCATAATCATCGCCCGGAAAAGGGGGGTGACGTCAAGTGTCTTTTTGTGTCGTTCGCCATTGCTGGGTCTAAATTGGCTGTCAAACGATTCCAACTTGTCAGAGTATGTCCTCATCCTTCAACTATCCAGGTGAGAGGCACGATTCATGATCTGGAATAATCTTTCACCAGCACCGAGGTGAGAAAGGAGCTCACCCACAAAATGCAAATGGTGTATTGTTGGCACTTTTTGGATGGTTATAGAGGACCTCCCATTGACTTACCGGTATTTACATTTATGAGTTAGAATGTGATTTTAAAACAATATATATCCGCCATCATGTCTTTTGTAATGATTGTGAACGATAGAAAAATTCCCCCCAAAAAGTGCAGTTCCCCTCTAAATTTCAATGATTAGATTTAAGACTTGAAGTGTATGAGCATGAAGTGATGAAGCTTACTTGGATGAGTCTTCTAAGACAAAGTGAACAGTCCAGTTGTGATGGATTGAATGCCCTGAGAATAAAATGATATGTGCTTACTTGGACTGTGATGAAGCTGTGAGGACTCAGGTGCTTTGTCTTCATGCTCTTCAGTCTTCACAGAGACAACAGTCAGTGGAAACTTGCTGACATCATCCTCCTCCTGCCCTACAACACACTCTCCCACCTCTTCCTCTTTCATATGTGGATCCTCCTCTTCCTCTTTCATATGTGGATCCTCCTCTTTCTCTTTCATGTGTGGATCCTCCTCTTCCTCTTTCATGTAGGTGGGCTGTGGATCATCCTCTTCCTCTTTAATGTGGGTGGGCTGTGAATCCTCCTCTTCCTCTTTAATGTGGGTGGGCTGTGGATCATCCTCTTCCTCTTTAATGTGGGTGGGCTGTGGATCTTCCTCTTCCTCTTTAATGTGAAGGGGCTGCTGGACGTCTGTTGGGTAAATAAGTAAAAAAGATAAAGAGAGAATAGAAATAGTTTTGGACTGACACTATTAACACAATGACATTATTTGTGTTCTTTCGTGTGTTGCGTTAAAAGTGTGTAGCAAAACAACCAATAAAAACACGGGAAATACTTCCTTTTGTCCCAGCCACTAAAATTAATTCAAAAGTGAGTACAAAAACAGACTTGGAAATTTGATGAGGAGCAAGCTTTTTTTATAAGTACAAGGCAGCATTGATTGAGGCATTCTTAACTTTACACTAACTGATATAAAGTGTGTAAATATTTTATTCTGTATACAGTCTATGACACCTAAACATTATCTCTAAACTTAACCATATTTTTTTAATGACATAGTCATCACTATAACTTCAATATCATGGAAATAAAAAAAATCTAATTCCAAAATCATTTAAAAAAAACATTCATGGTATGTTTTTGTCATCATGCAGAATAAGTTTTTGTGGTCATTTTGTTTCCTAGGCCAAAACGAACTTTTGCCAAAACATGTTTTACTATGTGCTGTTTTATGGAGTATATCCATCAACAATTCCTCTTTAGGAATTGGAGACCATCTACGACACGCTGACAGAAAGCCAGTCACCTTTATGCTCTTTTAATAATTCAAGTGTTGACTACTTTGGTTACTGAAAATAAATGTTTACTTTCACTTATTGTTGCATGTAAGTCAGAATCAGGAAGTGAAATTATAACTTTAAATAGATTTGATTACAGTATAACATGTATTTGGTGAGTGTGTGAGTTTTAAATAATACAACTCAATCAATTAACATACTACTCAACGATACATACCGATGATACCTTGTTTGGCATGAAATTCGAGCAGATGAAAACGTTTGCAGGCGTCACCGAACTAGCTTAAAGTAGACCTGAAAAGAACTCCTTACTGTACAAAAGGCAATGCTGCCTCTCGCTGTCTAAAGGAGGAAGTGCACCTCACTGTTGACTTCCAAAGTGAACTTAAACTCTGGTTTTACATACCGTATTTTCCGCACTATAAGGCGCACCTAAAAACCACAAACTTTCTCAAAAGCTGACAGTGCGCCTTATAACCCGGTGCGCTTTATATATGGATAAATATTAAGATTCATTTTCATAAAGTTTAGGTCTCGCAACTACGGTAAACAGCCGCCATCTTTTTTCCCCGTAGAAGAAGCGCGCGGTGCATGCTGGGATATGTGACGTTTCATTTCCATTTGTGTGTTTATGTAAAGACCCCAAAATGGCTCCTATTAAGTGTGTTGTCTGTCTAATTATAAATAATGCAGACGAGGCGTGTTAACTGAGTTCTCAATGTTTTCTCACAGCGTGCTCATAACCACATTCGAACTCCCAGCATACAACAACGCTTCTCAGGGCTACCGCGCATGCTCGTAACTATCGTTGCATGCTGGGTAGTGTAGTTGTTGTATTTGCTAGCTCATAACAGCACATTGAGAGACACGCTTACGCGCTTAATTCAATACTCGCCGTCATTCCGGGTGGATTGACAAAAGACCTCCAGCCGCTAGATATTGGTGTCAACAGGGCATTCGAAGCTAGACTGCTAACTGCGTGGGAACGTCTCAGGGCTACCGCGCATGCTCGTAACTATCGTTGCATGCTGGGTAGTGTAGTTGTTATATTTGCTAGCTCATAACAGCACATTGAGAGACACGCTTACGCGCTTAATTCAATACTCGCCGTCATTCCGGGTGGATTGACAAAAGACCTCCAGCCGCTAGATATTGGTGTCAACAGGGCATTCGAAGCTAGACTGCTAACTGCTTGGGAACTTCTCAGGGCTACCGCGCATGCTCGTAACTATCGTTGCATGCTGGGTAGTGTAGTTGTTATATTTGCTAGCTCATAACAGCACATTGAGAGACACGCTTACGCGCTTAATTCAATACTCGCCGTCATTCCGGGTGGATTGACAAAAGACCTCCAGCCGCTAGATATTGGTGTCAACAGGGCATTCGAAGCTAGACTGCTAACTGCGTGGGAACTTCTCAGGGCTACCGCGCATGCTCGTAACTATCGTTGCATGCTGGGTAGTGTAGTTGTTATATTTGCTAGCTCATAACAGCACATTGAGAGACACGCTTACGCGCTTAATTCAATACTCGCCGTCATTCCGGGTGGATTGACAAAAGACCTCCAGCCGCTAGATATTGGTGTCAACAGGGCATTCGAAGCTAGACTGCTAACTGCGTGGGAACAATGGAAGACAGAAGGCGAACACACCTTCACTAAGACGAGGAGGCAGCGCCAGACGACGCCAACATCTGCCAGTGGATCGTAAATTTGCCCAACTTTTCACTTCGGACACCGAAGACGAAGGATTTACGAATGAAGAATAACTTCAGAAAGTGAGCGCTATGTTTATTTTGTGTGTTGTGACATTAACGTTCGAGCAACATTATGTTGCTATTGCTCTGCACTATTTTGAATTTTACTATGTTTGTGATTGCACATTTGCGTACATTTTGGGAGTGAACAGAGTTGTTAGAACGCTGGTTTTTAATATATTATTAAAGTTTGACTGACCTATCTGACTGTTTTTTTGACATTCCCTTTAGCGCAGCGTAGGCGCGGCTTATAGTCCGGGGCGGCGTATTGGTGGACAAAGTTATGAAATATGTAATTCATTGAAGGTGCGGCTAATAATCCGGTGCGCCTTATAGTGCGGAAAATACGGTACATCATCAATAAATTCAACAAACAAGACTGAACAATCTGCTTATTTTCTATTTTAACATGTTCTATCTACACTTCTGTTAAAATGTAATACCGTATTTTCCGCACTATAAGGCGCACCTAAAAACCACAAATTTTCTCAAAAGCTGACAGTGCGCTTTATATATGGATAAATATTAAGATTCATTTTCATAAAGTTTCGGTCTCGCAACTTCGGTAAACAGCCGCCATCTTTTTCCCCGGTAGAACAGGAAGCGCTTCTTCTTCTACGCAAGCAACCGCCAAGGTAAGCACCCGCCCCCATAGAACAGGAAGCGCTTCTTCTTCTACTGTAAGCAACCACCCGCCCGCGTAGAAGAAGAAAAAGCGCGCGGATATTATCATTTCCTTTGTGTGTTTACATCTGTAAAGACCACAAAATGGCTCCTACAAAGCGACAGGGATCCGGTTCATGAAAAGACGCAATCTCTCCATCCGCACACGGATTACTATTTCACAGCAACTGATATTCCTGTGAACCGCACTGTGGATACAACGGGAGCACGTACGGTGAATATTCGCACCACAGGGAATGAGAAGTCATCCTTCACTGTGGTTCTAGCTTGCCATGCTAATGGCCAGAAACTTCCACCCATGGTGATATTCAAAAGGAAGACATTGCCAAAAGAGACCTTTCCAGCCGGCGTCATCATAAAAGCTAACTCGAAGGGATGGATGAAGAAAAGATGAGCGAGTGGTTAAGGTAAGTTTAAGTTTACGCGAAGAGGCCGGGTGGCTTTTTTCACGCAGCTACGTCCATGTTGATATACGATTCCATGCGCGCCCACATCACGCTGGTTTTAATATATTATTAAAGTTTGACTGACCTATTTGACTGTTTTTTTGACATTCCTTTAGCGCAGTTAGATGCGGCTTACAACACGGGGCGGCTTATAGGTGGACAAAGTTTTGAAATATGCCGTTCATTGAAGGCGCGGCTTATAACCCAGGGCGCCTTATGGTGCGGAAAATACGGTAATCACTTATTCTTCTGTTGTTTGGATACTATACATTATTTTTGGATGATACCACAAATTTGGATATCAAACTGATACCAAGTAGTTACAGGATCATACATTGGTCATATTCAAAGTCTTCATGTGTCCAGGGACGTATTTCCTGAGTTTATAAACATAAGATACATGTTTAAAAAATGAAAGAAGATGTGATGCCAAAACAAATTGATGTAATCATAGTAGTAGTACTTTTTAGAGGCGGCATAGTACCGAATATGATTAATTAGTATCGCGATACTATACGAATGCTGGTATACCTTACAACCCTAATTCTTACATAGTAGGATCACCCGGCTGGTGGGTAGAAATACACTTACGACTCTAACACAAGCACTCATTTAACCCCACTTTGACTACAGAGTTCATGTTTGGTACCGTGACGCCTTAAAAGCCCTGAAAAACAAACTTCAGACAACCAAAAACAAAATGATTGGGCTTCTACTCAACCGTCCATCTCGGGCTCACCTTTCAGCCAACCATTTCCTTAAAGTGGGGAGGCTCTTGGTAGGTGACAGAGTACATCTTCTTGCAGTTGGTCTGGTGTACAAGATACACCATACCACTAAAATACCCATGTGCCTGTCTAGATACTTCAAAATATATTGACCATTATAACACCAGAGGTAGTTGTACAAGTCACATTCAACCCAGATCTCACTCCAAAAAAGGTTCTAATTAGTTTGCCTGCTATACCACCAACATGTGGATCTTCCTATCAATAGCCACAAAGGAGTGTAAATCCCTTACTTCCTTCAAAGCAGCTTTGACAAGACATTACAGGTTGCAGCTACTCGTAACTGGGAATATACAAAGCATTTTGCTGCAATTTTCTTGCAGTATTGTTGTCTTTTTGCTACTTTCTGCATACTTTGTGTTCTATCTGTGTGAGTGAACAAATATTTCAACTGAAACCATCTCAGGCTTTCTTGTAGCAGTGAATGTGTACCGTGATGAAAATGTAGCCTTTCCTATGCAAACTTCTCACAACTCCTTCAATCAATAAATCACACATTGTTACAAACTGAGAGTAACATCAACCTCAAACTGTCTCGTTTTCATGAAGAATCTAAATGAAAGCATTGCATCATCACCACAAGACAAAGCATCTATTGAAGAAAAGTGTTAATAATATAATATATATTGTTAGTAAAGATTTGAGAGTAAGAAGTAAACAATTCTGTTGTGTGTAACACAACTTGATGTTTCTTGAAAACAGCGTCCAGTAGTTGATTGTTCTCTTTCGTTCTATAAAGTTCCACCTGGTAATCTGCTATCGTTCTTTCGCACATTTTCACACAATCACAACACTTTACACTCACATGTTCACACAATCACAACACTTTACACTCACATGTTCACACAATCACAACACTTTACACTCACATGTTCACACAATCACAACACTTTACACTCACATGTTCACACAATCACAACACTTTACACACACATTTGATCTCTACTTAGCGATGTGTTGATAACGTCCGCGTCTCTTTGTTAGCAGCTAACAAGCTAAGCTAGCTAAACTTGCTAGCACGATAAGGTTCTCGCTCACCGAGACAGGTTTTTTCCTGAATTACAGACTCAAAGATGTATTTTATACGACATACATTTTTACAAACTGGAGAACAAATAATAAGACTGACTTATTAGCGTCCTTCCGGCTTCTTTCTGCGTTAATGTGCTTTCACGACAGTTGGCACGCTTGACGTCACAAGACGGTTCTGCTCTCGTCTATGACTGCTCTGCTCTCGCGAGATGTGTCATGCGCAGAAGACTTAAAGCTTTGTAGTAAATCAGGAGCGTGATCACTTTTTGATTTTCTACATTTATTTTGCATCATTGACTTTGTTAATTGTAATAAAATGTTTAATTTTATTTTTTGTTGTAATTGTTACATTAACTAAAATGATGTATATATTGTTGTATTATTCACCAATAAGTCAATACATTTTGGTCCTGTGTTTTATTCTGATGATAATGAAAAATGAGGTTAAAGGCAAAGTGAAAGTGAAACTAAGCTACTGCCTCTAGCCTACATGTCAATTTATCGTGCGGTAACCAAAAGTCACCAGTAGATGGCAGTGCAGTATTGTAAAGTCCTACATATAGTACCATTGGAAATGTTGCTGGTCATATTAATAAAACACTAATAAAACATTTTTGACAAAATACCTCTAGTAGTGATACAAATGTGCTCTGGCAAAATAATCTTATTTCCTTTGTTTGGCTTGAAAGAAGCTATGAAAATAAACATGACAAAAAATGAGTAGTTCTCAGGAAGAAAAAAAGGTTGTAGATGATGTGAAAGGACCAAATCCTCTGTTTAGGAATAATACGAATAATAATAATCAATGTTATTTATAAGGTGCCTTTCTAGAGACGATACAAACATTACTACATTGAACAATATAAAACAGAAAATGTCAGTTTAGACAAGAAACTAGAAATAGCTGAAATGAAAGTGAATAAGCATTCTGGAATAAGTGTGTTCTTGATTTGAAAAGGCTAAATGAGTATATTGTGGAAGTCTTGCTGTTCCAAAAATATGGAGGGTCAAATTGGACAAAATTAAACAATTGATTGATTGAAATAAATACATCTTTAAATAATTACTTAAAAATGTGATAATACATTACAAATGGAATTAAATACATAAATGTATTTTATCTTTCAAACTCAGCCATCAAAGTCAGTGGGCGGGTCCTAACATCTGATTGGTTCCACCGACCAGAGAGAATAGCGGTTGATATCTTCGTCCGAAAGTGAGGAAATTGTTACATCTTTGTAACTGTTTTGGACTTCAGTTTGCTTGTTATCTGTATGTGGTATATAAGTTCCTGTCCTGTGCCCATATTTGGTATTTTTCACTTCCTCGTGCTGTTCACAGGCTTCCACACCAGCTGCCTGATATGCAAACGGGACACACCTGTACCATGTTGCCAATCAGTCTCTTATTTCAGTCCAGATTGTCAACCAGACAGCTTCGGATCTTTGCTTCGCGTACGTGTGATGTTTCCGGTACAAAATGAGTTCCGTCTCTTGCGCATTTACTTCTGCACTCGCCTTCTTTTGTTTTCCCCCACTCCTTTTGTGGTTCAGTTTTCTGTTCTTTTCTTCCCTTCATGTGAGTGCACCTTTTGTTTGTATTAAATAATATTATTTTACTCAGCGTCTGCCTCCCGTCTCTGCATCCTTGGGGTCTCGTTCGTCACTAAGCTGCATTCCAGCTCCTGACAGAAATAACTGTATTAAATTCCTCTACTTTATTTGCTACATGCTGTGGGTCAGCATAGGTCTTACTTGCACATGTTCCACATCTACCAGCAACTCCCCAAAAAGTATTAAAAAGTATGTCCTTCTAAGACGTCATGTTTTCAAATACTTTTAAAGTTCCAAAGATATGAAGATATGACGGGGTGAGGTTGTGGATATTCAAGAAATACACGACGCACTTAACCGTGTAACAAATGATCCAAGGAGGGGAACCTTAAACGATGGGTTAGTGTGGCTGACACTGGGCTTAAGCTGAATAATTGTTTGTTTAAGGAGTTATCCGGCTTAATGTAGACCGGGCCTGACTTTGCCTGTGACCTTTGCTAAATTAATTTTGTCAAATCTTTTAAGGAAGTCCTGGTCTCTGACTGTTCAATGGCAGAACATATATATATATATATATATATATATATATATATATATATAAATACATCCATTTTCTACCGCTTGTCCCTTTATATATGTGTGTATATATATATACATATATATATATATATATATGCAGGGCTCAAATTTAATCACGGCAACCGCGGCATTTTCCGTGACCACCCTTGTGACTTGCCGTAATGCCCGAAAAAACTGACCGGCATTTAAGGCAAGAACATGCCGTGACCACCCTTGACTTTTTACTTGTTAATGGACTATGGATGTAACAATAAACGGTATAATGATACATCCATCCATCCATCCATTTCTACCACTTATTCCCTTTGGGGTCGCGGGGGGCGCTGGAGCCTATCTCAGCTACAATTGGGCGGAAGGCGGGGTACACCCTGGACAAGTCGCCACCTCATTGCAGGGCTAAAATGATACATCCATCCATCCATTTTCTACCGCTTATTCCCTTTTGGGGTCGCGGGGGGCGCTGGAGCCTATCTCAGCTACAATCGGGCGGAAGGCGGGGTACACACAGCGGTGAAATTCCAGATGTTTAGTAACACGTTTACATTTTTAATGACCGAAAAACCGTCATTTATCAATGCATTTTACGCAACTGCTTACTTCCTGAACACTGAAGCGCCGCAGCGTCTGCTCATGCTCACTAGAGTCGTACGGCTCGGGAGACATGGCGGTGACTTCATGCACTTTATTTTGAAAATGTCCCCTCCGAGCTAACGGAGCCGATCTCTTCGTTTCACTTCATTTCAATGGCTTCTACTTCCATGGAGTGTCGGTGTGCGATTAAGAGCACAATGCTGTTGGAGGAGAACAATATTTGATGTTGCACTTTCATTTTGAACCTGAAGCTAGCTAGCCTCCTTTAAGGTAACACTTTCCTTAACCTTAAAAAGTTACAATTGGAGGCCTGTATATGTGTGTATACCAATAGTAACAAGTTAGTTATTGATTTTGATTTTTACTTTAAGCAAGTTGCAAACAAGACACTTACATGTTTGCGGTCATTGTGATTATATTATACATTAAAATGTCATTTTCTTGTTATTAGTCAATATAAAGTTATTAAACATGTGAGAGTAAGAAGTCAACAAACCTGTTCTGTGTAACACAACTTGATGTTTCTTGAAAACAGCGTCCATTAGTAGCTTGTTCTCCTCCTTTGTTCTAGAAAGTTCCGCCTCGTATTCTGCTATCGTTCTTTCTAACACTACAAATATTTCTTCAACGGCAGCAGTTAGTCGCTGATCCACCAACGCTCTCAACATGTGTAATGTAGACATTTTCACACAATCACAACACTTTACTCTCACACTTGATCTCTACTTAGCGATGTGTTGATAACTTCTGCTAGCAGCTAACAAGCTAAGCTAACTAGCGAGCTAAGCTAACTAACAATAAACGAGCACGAGAAGCGGAACAGTGCTTCTAGCACATCGAGACCATTTTATCCTTGAATAAAGAATCAAAGATGTATTTTATAGGACGTAAATATTTCAAACTGTAGAACAAATAATAAGACTGACTTATCAGCGTCCTTCTCACGTCTTTCCCCGTCGATGTGCTTTCACGACAGTTCGCACACTTGACGTTACAAGACGGTACCACTCTGCTCTCGCGAGATGTGTCATGCGCAGGAGAACCAAAGAAACGATGCGTCATCACGGCCACCTTTTGAATCATTGACTGCGTATTTAGTGCGCTACAGCAGTGGTGCCCAACCACCGGGCCGCGGCCCGGTACCGGTCCGTGGATCGATTGGTACCGGGCCGCACAAGAATTAAAAAAATATATATATATATATATTTTTTTTATTCTTGTGCGGCCCGGTACCGGTACAAAATATATATATATATATATGTAACTGCTCTGTACCCGTCCCGCCAAGAAGCCACACACAGGCTGGATTGGATGATGTGCTTCTTTACTGGTAGCTGCAATGAGTGATCAGAACGCACACACACACAATATGTGGTTAGCACCTCTGCTGATTTCGATGTCATTAGCAGAGAACAGGAAGTCTGCCAAGTACATAACATTTTCATATTTTTACAATTACATGAAATACAATTACAGATGTGACTTAATACAATGGCTTTTAACAGTATACTTTTTAACGTGTGTGATCGTATAGTGGTTTTAACTTGCTTTTATCTTTCAATACAACATATTCTTTACTTGGTTTTTAACCAACATCATCCTTTTTTATATATTTATGAAATAGAAAATAGAAAAATACAAAATACAATACAAGGCATGACACAAATAATTAAATGGACTTTTAGCACCCTCTGGTGGTGACTAGCAAATATGACAGACCACGTTGTTCGCATGTCAAAATGGTGAACAATACAATTTTAAATATGAACGTCTTGACACATAAAACGCAGATAGTGCAACAATTATTACCTGCAATGAGTGATCAGAACGCACATACACACAATATGTGGTTAGCACCTCTGCTGATTTCGATGTCTACAGGGGGGAAATAATATCGACTTCAGTGCAAAATAGTAATACATCTGACGTGAGCAACAACCAATTCAAAAGGAAAATTCCACAACATAGCATTTCAACTGCTGTTAAATAACTGTGTATCTTACAATAAATCCCACGTTAGCTTTAGTGTAATAAATAATATTTTGCGGAGCAATATCGTTAGCAGTAGATCATTAGTCATTTTTGCGAGGGCTGTCTCCGTAGAGTGATTTGCCCTGAAACCGGATTGAAAAGGTTCACAGAGATTGTTTGACACTAAGTGTTCATTTAGCTGCTGTGCGACAATTTTTTCGAGGATTTTGGAAATAAAGGGAAGGTGGGACACCGGTCGGTAGTTTACCATGAGGTCAGGATCAAGTTTAGGTCTTTTGAGCAGAGGATGAATAGCCGCTTTTTGAATGCTAGGGGAACAGTGCCGGAGGAAAGTGATACGTTTAAAATATTTAGCACTGATGGACCTAATAATACAAAAAGCTCCTTGATAAGTTTCCCAGGAAGTGGGTCAAGTAAACATGTTGTTTGTTTTATCCCTCTTACACGCCGTAATAGTTCCTCTAATGTTATTTCATCAAAAAGAGAGAGACTATTTTGGAGGGCAGTATCCGTCGTATATAAAGTCGTATCTGTGTTAATAGAACCCAGTTGTAGCTGGGATGCGTTGTCTTTAATCTCCTTTCTAAAGAGTTCAATTTTCTTATTAAAGAAATTCATAAATTCATCTGCCGAGTGGGTGGAGCTATTGGGAGGAGTCCCTTGTTGTTAGCAATGCTACTGTACTAAACAAAAATTTAGGGTCGTTTTTGTTGAGGCGGATGAGATTTGAGTAATATTTAGCTTTAGCAGTGACGTGCGGTGAGGTTGATGGCTGGTGAGGCACTGACTTCATCACAGTCAGATTTACAAACATATGAACCCTAAAGAGTATCTTATTCACCATTTGATTGGCAGCAGTTAACGGGTTATGTTTAAAAGCTCATACCAGCATTCTTCCCTGCTTGGCACTCAGCATCAAGGGTTGGAATTGGGGGTTAAATCACCAAAAATGATTCCCAGGCACGGCACCGCTGCTGCCCACTGCTCCCCTCACCTCCCAGGGGGTGATCAAGGGGATGGGTCAAATGCAGAGGACAAATTTCATTACACCTAGTGTGTGTGTGACAATCATTGGTACTTTAACTTAACTTTAACTTTACACATACAAACTGTAGCACACAAAAAAGGACAATTACAAAAAAAACTTTACTATGGTCTTACCTTTACTTAGAAATTAAGTCCATGCGCCGCAACTAAAGCCCTCACTTAAACTTTCCACGTGCAAGATTGAATCTATTTAAAAAAGTGTAACCGAGGGTTTATAAATGTCGCCTATACTGTATGAAACTACAAAATAACAAACACGGAGGCTCCAGTTTACACGAGGACCACTTTATTTACCTTCTTTCGAAAACCTCCGCAAGGTGACATCACTTCCGCTCTTCCATCCATCCATTTTCTACCGCTTATTCCCTTTGGGGTCGCGGGGGGTGCTGGAGCCTATCTCAGCTACAATCGAGCGGAAGGCGGGGTACACCCTGGACAAGTCGCCACCTCATCATAGGGCCAACACAGATAGACAGACAACATTCACACTCACATTCACACACTAGGGCCAATTTAGTGTTGCCAATCAACCTATCCCCAGGTGCATGTCTTTGGAGGTGGGAGGAAGCCGGAGTGCCCGGAGGGAACCCACGCAGTCACGGGGAGAACATGCAAACTCCACACAGAAAGATCCCGAGCCTGGGATTGAACCCAAGACTACTCAGGACCTTCGTATTGTGAGGCAGATGCACTAACCCCTCTTCCACCGTGCTGCCCACTTACGCTCTTAGCGCCTTCAATATAAGAGCTCAAGGCATATACTGTATAACAGCGCATAACAGGAACTTAACATCACAAAGAGGAAAGCCCATGAAAATAGGTTACAAACATTATTTAATAAGAAGCCAAAAAGTGCAAAAACAATAATGTTCGTGTTGGAGGAGTTGTGAATTAGGTACACCTGCAGTCTGCAGGTGTATATAATGTTGTGTCCCTGCAGTCATTCACAACTCCTCCAACACCAACATTATTGTTTTTGCACTTTTTGGCTTCTTATGAAATAATTTTTTAAAATAGATTCAATCTTGCACGTGGAAAGTTTAAGTGTGGGCTTTAGTTGATATAACAATTCTACGGCGGGGGTGCAGGAGGCGAGCCTCAGCCAGTGCGTCTTTTGCAGCCGTTTTATGATCGCTCAGCACAAGAAATACTTTACACACATACAGTTGTTGACAAAATACAATGTACATTATATACCTCAGCTAACTAAACTATGGAAATGTATAATATAATTCATATAGCAATACAGTCTCACTGCACAGCAGGCCAGCAGTTAGCCGAGTCATTGCGCAATCCATGTTGCGGCACTGAGTGACGTGCCTCAACTGGCTGCTGTTCACCGCACCGTCTCTTCTCAGTATTTGAACGGCAAATGTGAAAATTCAGCGATTTTGAATATAAATAATCTAAAACTGGTGAAGTTAAATGGAAAATAACTTTATAGTATAATCACTGGATACATATAACAATTTAATTTTATTTTTTTATTTTTACATTTTTTTTCTTTCCATGATGGCAGGTGAGGCGGGGCCTCACCTGCCTCTAGTGACTGCACGTCACTGAGATTTAGCTAAGGTGAGCTTGCGTTTATAAGTTATTAAACTATCACTCCATGCTTGATGGAAGACTTCAAGCTTAGTCGCGCACCATTTGCGTTCCAGCTTTCTACATGATAATTTATGAGCTCTAGTTTCTTCTGTAAACCATGGGGTGCACCTTTTAGGGGCCCTTTTTTGTTTTAGCGGTGCTATACTATCAATGGTTTTGCGCAGGGCATTGTCAAAGTTGTTAGTGAGGTTATCAATAGAGCCAACATAATTTGGGAATGGTGCCATTACCGAAGGCAGTAGGTCAGCAAGAGTCATTGTTGTGACAGCATTAATGTTGCGGCTGCTATAGCAGTTATTATTATTATTAGCTTGTTGACAATGAGTCAGAACTTCGAATTTTATAAGGTAATGATCAGACATTACTTTAGTATACGGGAGTACCTTAACTTTGGAGGTGTTGACACCCCTGACTAGCACTAGATCTATCGTATTACCGTTGCGATGCGTAGGTTCATTTATTATTTGTGCAAGACCACAGCTATCAATTATAGCAGGGGTCGGGAACCTTTTTGTCTGAGAGAGCCATGAAAGCCAAATATTTTAAAATGTATTTCCATGAGAGCCATGTAATATTTTTTTTAACACTGAATACAACTAAATGCGTGCATTTTTAAATAAGACCAACATTTTTAGAGTATAATAAGTCTCTTATTCTTTTTAACAACATTGTTATTGTGAAGGTAACCAACAATAAATAAAATACTTCTTACCATTAAAGGCCTACTGAAATGAAATGTTCTTATTTAAACGGGGATAGCAGATCCATTCTATGTGTCATACTTGATCATTTCGCGATATTGCCATATTTTTGCTGAAAGGATTTAGTAGAGAACATCAACGATAAAGTTCTCAACTTTTGGTCGCTGAAAAAAAACAACCTTGCCTGTACCGGAAGTAGTGTGACGTCACAGGTTGAAGGGCTCCTCACATTTCCCAATTGTTTACACCAGCAGCGAGAGTGATTCGGACCGAGAAAGCGACGATTACCCCATTCATTTGAGCCAGGATGAAAGATTCGTGGATGAGGAACGTGAGAGTGACGGACTAGAGTGCAGTGCAGGACGCATCTTTTTTCGCTCTGACCGTAACTTAGGTACAAGGGCTCATTAGATTCCACACTCTCTCCTTTTTCTATTGTGGATCACGGATATGTATTTTAAACCACCTCGGATACTATATCCTCTTGAAAATGAGAGTCGAGAACGCGAAATGGACATTCACAGTGACTTTTATCTCCACGACAATACATCGGCGAAGCACTTTAGCTACGGAGCTAACGTGATAGCATCGTGCTTAACTACAGATAGAAACAGAAGAAATAAGCCCCTGACTGGAAGGATAGACAGAAGATCAACAATACTACCAAACCCTGGACCTGTAACCACACGGTTAATGCTGTACCGCCTGACGAAGCCTAGCAATGCTGTTGCTAACGACGCCATTGAAGCAAACTTAGCTATGGGACCTCAACAGAGCTATGCTAAAAACATTAGCTCTCCACCTACACCAGCTCTCATCTGCTCATCAACACCCGTGCTCACCTGCGTTCCAGCGATCGACGGCGCGACGAAGGACTTCATCCGATCATCGTTGCGGTCGGCGGCCCGGAGACGGAGGAAGTCAAGGTGAGGACAGCGGTGCGGCGGTGGGCATTGTAGCTTTCGACGACACCCCGGCCGCCATCAGAGTCGGCAAGAAACATATATTTCCCCAAAGTTACGTACGTGACATGCACATAGCGGCACGCATGTACGGGCAAGCGATCAAATGTTTGGAAGCCAAAGCTGTAGTCATGGTTGCGCATCTGCTATCCAACTCAAAGTCCTCCTGGTTGTGTTGCTGTAGCCAACCGCTAATACACGATCACACCTACAGCTTTCTTCTTTGCTGTCTCCATTGTTAATTGAACAAATTGTAAAATATTCACCAACACAGATGTCCAGAATACTGTGGAATTTTGCGATGCAAACAGAGCTGTTTGTATTGGGATACAATGGTGTCCGAATACTTTTCGCTTCAACCATTGACGTCACTCGCAAACGTCATCATACCTAGACGTTTCTAACCGGAAGTTCCCCGGGAAATTTAAAATTGCACTTTATAAGTTAACCCGGCTGTATTGGCATGTGTTGCAATGTTAAGATTTCATCATTGATGTATAAACTATTAGATTGCGTGGTCGGTAGTAGTGGGTTTCAGTAGGCCTTTAATGCGAATTCTGGTGCTGCATGGTTTTGCTGATGGCTTTGTAGTTATTATTTTTAACACTGTGATTATCAGAAAAATTATTCATTACTTATCGTGTTAAGCAATGTCAGCTAAGATATATCTGAGAGCCAGATGCAGTCATCAAAAGAGCCACATCTGGCTCTAGAGCCATAGGTTCCCTACCCCTGAATTATAGTCTGGAGCGCCATGCACTGAGGGTCCGATGGGGTATTCATATGTATATTAAAGTCCCCCATTATGATTATATTGTCGGTGTGCGTCACTAGATCAGCAACGAACTCTGAGAATTCATTGATAAAGCACGAGTAGGGCCCTGGGGGGCGGTAGATAACAGCCAGGTTGAGAGGCAGCGGTGTGATAGACCTCATAGTAAGCACCTCAAACGATTTATATTTATTATTTAGGTTAGGGGTAAGGTTAAAGTTTCCATTGTATATTAGTGCGACCCCCCCACCCCTTTTGAGGGGACGGGCAATATGTGCATTCGTATAGTTAGGAGGAGATGCCTCATTTAGCGCAAAAAATCGTTTGGTTTGAGCCAGGTTTCGCTAAGACCAATGACGTTAAGATTGTTGTCTCTAATGACCTCATTAACTAATAACGTTTTGGGAGACATTGATCTTATGTTTAAAAAGCCCATATTATAAGTATTGGGCTGTTTTGACGAGTTTTTGTTGAAATTATCCGTAGTAGCAATATTAACAATGTTGCGTTTATTATGCGTAATGCACTTTAAATAGTTCCGACCATATCTAGGAATTGATATGACAGGAATTTTCAGATTGTTTGCTTGGTGCTGCGATAAACTGAACGCATCATAATTTGCCACCTCAGTAGAATGCTTATTTACCTCTGACACAGTCACAACAGAAAAAACATTATGTGAGTTGTATATTATTCTAAGAGAATTGCTATGCGTACAGGGATTATCCAGCCTGGCGCTGGCTAGTTCTAGCTTAACTGTCTCCTCACCCGGACTAGCAGGCTCTGTAATTGCCTGTGACCGGGCTTGCTCTAGTGTAGTTAGTCAAGTGTGACTTAAACAGTAGTCTATGTTTTTAGCCAGGATGATGGCGCCTTCCTGGTTAGGGTGAAGGCCGTCTCTCATCAGCAAGCCTGATTTGCCTCAGAAAGAGGGCCAATTATCAATAAACGTTAGTCCCTGTTGTCTACAGAAGCGAGCCAGCCACTTGTTAAGCGAGACTAATCTGCTATATCTCTCATCATTGCCTCTCGCAGGCAGGGGGCCAGAGACAATTACTCGATGCCTGGACATCTTTCTAACGAGATCACAAGTCCTGGCTATGTTTCTCTTTGTAATCTCTGACTGTCTCATTCTAGTGTCATTGGAGCCAACGTGTACAACTATATTCGCATAACTAGTGGTGCGATTAGCCTGTCGTACGTGTTTACTAGGCCTGTTGCGAGATAGCTCCCTAAGATTAGCTTCAATGTCAGGTGCTCTGGCCCCGGGAATACACTTAATTGTGGCTGGTTTTCTAAGCTTTATGTTTCGGGTGATGGAGTCCCCTATGACTAAGGTGTGGTGCCCGGTAGACTAGGGTGTAGGACTAGCTAAAGAGCTAAATCTATTATGCGTCTCAACCGGTACACCGTAGCTTGTAGGCCGCTTAGGACTACTACAGGCTGGGTTAGTTAGCTCGCTCCAGCTAACGCTAGCAGATGTGTCCGCAACATCTAAAGTTACGAGATTACTCTGCTCTAACTGGCGAACGCGGCCAGCCTCTCCATGAGTAAGGTGCACGAAGCGCAGGAAGTCATACTCAAAGACATTTTGTTTATATTAATTTCATAATATTTTAGACAGTCCCTTTGTCAAAATAATTCTACTTCTAATCAAGAAATACTGTACTTTTCTCAGTTAATGTGGTAATATGTATATGTAGGCCAGTCCTGGGCCAATTAAGGCCCAGGGGCCACATGCGCCGGACATTCCCAAATATTTTTTTTAGATCTTTAAGATGTAAAGTGTTGCTGCAATTATGATGTGCAGTCATGTTTTCTAATGACCGTAAGTCTTCAACTAAACTAAGTCTTTCAATGTTTGGAATCTGCATCATATACTAGTTACTATGCTCATCTAATTAGTTACTATGGTCACCTAATTAGTTACTATGGTCATCTAATTAGTTACTATAGTCATCTAATTAGTTACTATGGTCACCTAATTAGTTACTATGGTCATCTAATTAGTTACTATGGTCACCTAATTAGTTACTATGGTCACCTAATTAGTTACTATGGTAATGTAGGTCACAGCAGCTCAGACGAGGCACCAAGCAGTGTGGGTGGGGAGCGTTTCCACAGAGTGTTTCCAGAGTCTGAAATGTGGGTGTCAGGGACAGTTGTGGAAGGAGATTTTTACAACAAAGTTCTAAAGCTTGTGATATATCACATATATCAGATTGTTGGTGGGTTTATTTTTACCCTTCGTGTTCATATTTCGCTGTTTGTTTCATTTTGTTTGATTGTAAAATATGTGGATGGAGACGGGGTGTGACCTTCATATGTTGTCAATATTCAGGGTTTTATCATTTATAGTTAATATTGTAAATCCCACATTCTTTATTTTTATGTACATTCTGGGTGTCTCATTTAGTAAAAAAAAATTAACATTCCATTCCATTTTTTAAGGCGGTCTGTCATAACGTTTTTAGCATTCAATTAGACAGCAGAGACTCCTCCCACCCCCACCAAGGACTGTTTTTACTGCTGGACTCTAGACAGAGGTTCCGCAGCCTCCGTAGCAGAACCTCCAGGTTCTGTAACAGCTTCTTCCCTCAGGCCATCAGACTCTGGAACGCATCACAATAATCCCCTCAATTCCTCCCAAAACGGATTAACTCGCTGGTCTATAAAGACAATATAACATACATCCATAAACCCTTATGTGGGCTCTGTCCCGAGGATGTCGTTGTGGCTTGTGCAGCCCTTTGAGACACTTGTGATTTAGGGCTATATAAATAAACATTGATTGACACCCATAAACGTGCAATATATTTATCTGTACAGTCATCTATTTATATCTGCACCTTCTTTTGTAAATGCATACACTCTGCCCCTTATTGCTCTTCTATCCTGCACTACAACCAGCTAATGCAACACAATTCCATCCTCATCTGTACTGTAAAGTTCTAATTTGAATGACAATAAAGGATTAAATTTGGATTTTTTTTTTATAGACGGTAGCAACGTAGAAATTATTATTAATATTATTCTATTGCAAGCTAAATTTTTCATTCATAAAATAGGTTTGAAAGCCAAATTCTCCCATTGGAGTGATAATTCAATCTAACCCTGGTCTCTTCTTTGCCAAGTGTCCATGGTTCTGCACCGTACAGCCATGTACTCCAGACCACCGTCTTGATTATTCTCTTTTTCCAAGGTCAAACTAAAGGCTTTTGTCAGCAGGTTTTCTCTCTTAAGAAAACACATCTTCCGCACTTGCGATCCGTGACTTGATATCTTTGTCACAGTATCCATCTTGTGCAATTATACTGCCAAGGTAGATCAACTGTGTCACTTGGTTCAGCTGTACACCACCAAGGCGGATCTCCAAGTCTTCAACCGGCTGCTTTGATATCTTCAACAGCTTTTGTCATGTCTGTGTTGATCATGTTTTTGTTTTAGTCATGTTTTGTTTTGTTTGGTTATTGGACTCTTTAGTTTCTGATTGTTCACTTTCCATAGCAACCCATTAGTTTTCATCTGTCACGTCACGCACCTGTTTCACGTTTTGAGTCACGCACCTGTTTTCGTTAATCATGTCTGTGTTATTTAAGCTTTTCTTTTTCTGTTGGTCAGCCTGGCGACATCTGCATTTAGGTTTCATAGTTTGTTCTCCGCCATTGTGCGCGCCTTTTGTTTACTTCTTTTTGTTTTAGTAATTGTAAAATAAATTATGTACTTACATTCCCGTCTCGACCCGAGCCAACTTTCCGTTGCCTTCCGGAAAAGCAAACACCCAGGACCAAGTCTTGACATTATGTCGCCAGCATAAAAGTTTTTCCGCACGAGAGTTGGACAATTTGGACGAGGCAGCGTGGGAGGTCCTCCGCGCCATGGAGGAGGAAACGCGGCGCTACTTTTCCGTGGAGTACAGAGACTCTATTTGGTCCCAGTACGGCGCTGCGTCACCGCAGTCCCGGAAACGTCGCTCCAGACCGAGGACATCTTGGAAGGTAAGCGGACAGCATGCGGCTCTCCCGCAAACTCCTCCCCCTCCGGGCGGAAATGGGCCGCAGCCGGCTTCCCCAGGATGACATCACAGACCAGGATTTTTTTTTCAACTCTTTTTCTTTTGCTCACCCGCCTCCAACAAAAGACTCAAAGAACAAGATTAAGCACTACCAAGATATGATTTTGAATATTAGATCCTCTCAATCACAAACATCTCAAATTCATGCCCCGCCCTCCAGGACTCAAGCCACGCCCATGTCACAAAAAAATGTTTTCTCACCCACAAAGTCCCAGGTAGAAGAAAATAGACTTTTTGGACAATTTAAGGGGAGGTTTCTGCCCCCCTCCTGACCTCCCTCCACAAGACCAAGATTCATGCCAAGACCAAGACCTAGACCAAGACCAAGACCCGCCATGCCAAGACCAAGACCCGCCATGCCAAGACCAAGACCCGCCATGCCAAGACCCATGCCAAGACCAAGACCAAGACCCACGCCAAGACCAAGACCCACGCCAAGACCAAGACCCGCCACGCTGAGCTTCGCCGCCTGACGCACCACGCCGAGCTTCGCCGCCTGACGCGCCACACCGAGCTTCGCCGCCTGACGCGCCATGCTGAGCTTCGCCGCCTGACGCACCACGCCGAGCTTCGCTGCCTGCTTCATCTGCAGCTTCCACGCCTGCCACGATGACGACACGCCTGCCTCCTCGTCGGCCACGGATATGGCCGCTACCTGGTCGCCCGCCACGCCAAGTGCGCCTACCTCCCAGTCGGCCACGAATGTGGCCATTCCCTGGGCGCCCGCCTCGCCTGCTGCAGCGGCGTTCCACTCGCCGCTGCCACTTGACTTTGCCTCGGTGGATTCCGAGATACTTGGTCTGGCGACCCACCGCCATGTCCCCCTCCCGCCCTCCCATGACTCTTGTTCATTTTTTTGTTTTTGGACATCTGGGTTCTGTCCGTAAGGGGGGATTCTGTCATGTCTGTGTTGATCATGTTTTTGTTTTAGTCATGTTTTGTTTTGTTTAGTTATTGGACTCTTTAGTTTCTGGTTGTTCACTCCCTTGTTTTGTTTCCATAGCAACCCATTAGTTTTCACCTGTCACGTCACGCACCTGTTTCACGTTTTGAGTCACGCACCTGTTTTCGTTAATCATGTCTGTGTTATTTAAGCTTTTCTTTTTCTGTTGGTCAGCCTGGCGACATCTGCATTTATGCTCTACACACTCTTCATCCTCTTAGATCATGCTTCATGTCCCATGCCAAAGTAAGTTGTTGTTCTATGTTTATAGTCTTTTTGGTTTCATAGTTTGTTCTCCGCCATTGTGCGCGCCTTTTGTTTACTTCTTTTTGTTTTAGTAATTATAAAATAAATTATGTACTTACATTCCCGTCTCGCCCGAGCCAACTTTCCGTTGCCTTCCGGAAAAGCAAACACCCAGGACCAAGTCTTGACAGCTTTGTTTTCTTACCACGTACCTTGGTGCCGTACTCTTCTGCCGCTTCATGCATCCTGGTCATCATGAGTTGTAAAGCGTTAACAGAGCCAGCTACTGTGGCCTGGTCACCCGTGTATCTCACAGGCTTGATGAGATGTCCTCCCACATGAATGCCTTCATCCACCTGACCTAACATCGCCCAGCAAAGCTTCAGCATAGACATTAAACAACAAGGGTGATAAACAACACCCCTGTCTGCTTCCATGTCCGATCACAGCAGGATCTGTCATACTATCCTTCAGCCTGACTGTCGCAGTCTGTTCCTTATAAAGCTGCAATCAACCTTCCATCATGCCAATCCACACCAACGCTCTGAAGGATCTCCAGGAAATGTAACCAATCTACTCTGTCAAAGGCTTTCCAATAATCCACAGAGCACACATATATGTCCTAGTTGGGGTTGATACATCTCTCGCTTAGTAGTCTTTTAAGACTACGATACCAACATGTTACTAATGATGTAATATTGTATAGTCATGAACATCTTTCACCAATCTACTTTACTTTACGTCCTAATGCAAGTAGGACATGTTTGATGTCCTTCATGCAAATATGACATCACATGACATGCATAAGCTATAAGGAAGGGAGTTGTCCTTCACTCCATTGAACAGAACTACAGGAATGAAATTGTAAAGTGAGAAGGACACAGGTATGTCATTTGTAGGTCTGAGATACTTCTATGTAAATATGATATGTATATTTGTTGTTGTTTCCTACGCATTAATGTCTGGTGCAAGTACAATAAGCCATTCTTTGGTTCAGTGTTAGCAACCTATCCTGTAATAGATGTGCTGTGAAATAACACCAGGACAAGCTACTGGACTTCATTTGATAAAGTGTCCTCTACCGTCTTCTCAGACATTGCAAGTGCAGGCGGATAAAATTCCTAAAAGTAGTTGACAGTAAAAGAAAAGTCCCAAATAAGTGGACTGTAAGGACAAGGCATTCTGCAGTGTACAGGACACATGGCATAAGAAGATTGATTGACAATGGTCTACAGTCCCTTCGCCAATCAGGACACAGAACACAATGCGCAATCATGTGTTGTAAAAAAGAAAAGAAAAACATGAGGGACACTGTAAAAAAATACACACACAAAAAAGATGGGTGTAACAGCGAGGCCGTGTAAAGTGAAGCGTGTTGTAGCGAGGGAACACTGCATTAGTTTCACCTTGTAAATGGAATAAAAAAACTTGATTCTAACAACTCCAAATAATAATACACTCACAGTCACTTATAACACAAAGCTTATGTTGTCTTTAGATACTGTCAAAATGATGTGGTTTTTTCATGAAGTGAAAAAATGCCCCCCGCATTTTTACTATGCGACATGTGTTAGCATTACATCACAAACATTTGCTCTTTTTGACATTTTTACTATGCGACATGTTTTAGCATTACATCACAAACATTTGCTCTTTTTGACATTTTTACTATGCGACATGTTTTAGCATTACATCACAAACATTTGCTCTTTTTGACATTTTTACTATGCGACATGTTTTAGCATTACATCACAAACATTTGCTCTTTTTGACATTGTTCTAGTCCAACAAACAAAACTGCAGCTTTGGACGCGTTTCATGTTTTTGCACAATCAGACAGTTGTCAAGTTGAAGAAGACATGAGATTGTAAGTCAAAAGTGACAGAAGGAATATGTTTAGCAAGACAAAGGAAGAGCACATTATTTCCAGGCTTTCACATCAAACAATGTGGCCTCGGACCTGGAGTTTGACACACATTATTTGCTCATCCCAGCCAAAAATCTTACTAACAATAATGAAATAGCTCTTCCTCCATGTATTCAACACCCAGGGGCAATAAGATGGATGAGAGTATTATGGAACTTAAAAATGGCCGTGTCCCTGCCTGAATGTCTCCAAAGCAAATACCTTTTTTTGTAGTTGCAATCAGGTCTTTGCTGTCCTGAAATGTACATCATGTAACAGTTCCTGCCCTGAAATGTACATCATGTAACAGTTCCTGTCCTGAAATGTACATCATGTAACAGTTCCTGTCCTGAAATGTACATCATGTAACAGTTCCTGTCCTGAAATGTACATCATGTAGCAGTTCCTGTCCTGATGTACATCATGTAACAGTTCCTGCCCTGAAATGTACATCATGTAACAGTTCCTGTCCTGAAATGTACATCATGTAACAGTTCCTGTCCTGAAATGTACATCATGTAACAGTTCCTGTCCTGAAATGTACATCATGTAGCAGTTCCTGTCCTGAAATGTACATCATGTAACAGTTCCTGTCCTGAAATGTACATCATGTAGCAGTTCCCGCCCTGAAATGTACATCATGTAACAGTTCCCGCCCTGAAATGTACATCATGTAACAGTTCCCGTCCTGAAATGTACATCATGTAACAGTTCCCGCCCTGAAATGTACATCATGTAGCAGTTCCCGCCATGAAATGTACATCATGTAACAGTTCCTGTCCTGGAATGTACATCATGTAACAGTTCCCGTCCTGAAATGTACATCATGTAACAGTTCCTGTCCTGAAATGTACATCATGTAACAGTTCCTGCCCTGAAATGTACATCATGTAACAGTTCCCGTCCTGAAATGTACATCATGTAACAGTTCCTGTCCTGAAATGTACATCATGTAACAGTTCCTGTCCTGAAATGTACATCATGTAACAGTTCCTGCCCTGAAATGTACATCATGTAGCAGTTCCCGCCCTGAAATGTACATCATGTAACAGTTCCTGTCCTGGAATGTACATCATGTAACAGTTCCCGTCCTGAAATGTACATCATGTAACAGTTCCTGTCCTGAAATGTACATCATGTAACAGTTCCTGCCCTGAAATGTACATCATGTAACAGTTCCCGTCCTGAAATGTACATCATGTAACAGTTCCCGCTGACACAGCCAACAACTTCAGGAGATGGTAACTTGGAAACAGGGCAGATATCCACCTTGTGAAATGGTTTATTTACTCAGAAATATCTAGTAAATGTTTACTTACATACCTTAAGTGTTTCCAAACGGCGCTTGTAACACGGTAGTAAAACGGCTGATCAAACAAAATAGAAGTCACCGCGCAAGCTAGCTCTCTGATCAGCTAGACCAGACCTTGGCATTCTGTGGCCCGCGGGCCACATTGTGCGTCCCTGTCCAGCCCGCGTGAGGCCAATCATAAATTACAAAATAAATTTAAAAAAGTATCTATGTCGAGTGTGCAATACAACGATGCTGCTTTTGTTTTGAAAAGCGTTATTTGTATTACTTCCGTGTGAATGTATGCGCGTGAGTGAATGTGAACAGCGGCAATCACAAATTACAAAATAAAGTTTAAAAAACATCTTTGTCGTGCGCGCAATACAACTGTGCTGCTTTTATTTTGAAAAGTGTTATTTATGGGCGTATGTCCGTGTGTAACCTGTGAGTGAAGGTTCACAGCGACAAGTAATGAGATGCTAAAAAGAGAAAAGTTGATGAAGAATGGCGTGTTTCCAACAAGACATGGACTGCCAAGTATTTCTTTACAGGAATTGAAGGTAAAGCCGTGTGCTTAATGTGTGGTACACAGCTTTTGAATCGCCACTACATGACGAACCACGAAGAACTATAGCAGAATTTGTCTGATGAAACGGGCGCAAAGGAGGCTGATGCGTTGATGGTAAAACTGCAAACCCAACAAAGACTTTTTGCCATATTTCACACCCCCAGAGATGCAGCCGTCAGGACAAGTTTCGTCATTTCTCACAAAATCGCCAGAAAAAGTAAGACGTTTTCTGAATGAGAGTTTATTAAGGAGTGCTTATTGGACTCTGTTGCGCTGATATAACAGGTGTTGTGACGGAAAATGCACCCCCGGACCGGAGTGTTATATCAACTAAAGCCCACGCTTAAAGTTTCCACATGCAAGATTGAATCTATTTAAAAAAGTTATTTAATAAGAAGCCAAAAGTGCAAAAACAATAATGTTCGTGTTGGAGGAGTTGTGAATGAATGAAATATGAAATCCGTGCTGCAGTCGCTGCTAGGCCACAACATTAGGTACACCTGCCGACTGCAGATGTAGTGTTATTGTTTAACTACATACATAGATGTAGTGTTATTGTTTAACTACATACATAGATGTAGTGTTAGTGTTGAACTACATACATAGATGTAGTGTTATTGTTTAACTACATACATAGATGTAGTGATATTGTTGAACTACATACATAGATGTAGTGTTATTGTTTAACTACATACATAGATGTAGTGTTAGTGTTGAACTACATACATAGATGTAGTGTTATTGTTTAACTACATACATAGATGTAGTGTTATTGTTGAACTACATACATAGATGTAGTGTTATTGTTGAACTACATACATAGATGTAGTGTTATTGTATAACTACATACATAGATGAAGTGTTAGTGTTGAACTACATACATAGATGTAGTGTTATTGTATAACTACATACATAGATGTAGTGTTAGTGTTTAACTACATACATAGATGTAGTGTTAGTGTTTAACTACATACATAGATGTAGTGTTATTGTTGAACTACATACATGATGTAGTGTTATTGTTGAACTGCCTACATAGATGTAGTGTTAGTGTTTAACTACATACATAGATGTAGTGTTCTTGTTGAACTACATACATAGATGTAGTGTTATTGTTGAACTACATACATAGTTGTAGTGTTATTGTTGAACTACATACATAGATGTAGTGTTATTGTTGAACTACATACATGATGTAGTGTTATTGTTGAACTGCCTACATAGATGTAGTGTTAGTGTTTAACTACATACATAGATGTAGTGTTCTTGTTGAACTACATACATAGATGTAGTGTTATTGTTGAACTACATACATAGTTGTAGTGTTATTGTTGAACTACATACATAGATGTAGTGTTAGTGTTTAACTACATACATAGATGTAGTGTTAGTGTTTAACTACATTCACAGATGTAGTATTAGTGTTAGTTATATTGTTGAACTACATACATAGATGTAGTGTTATTGTTTAACTACATATATAGATGTAGTGTTATTGTTGAACGACATACATAGATGTAGTGTTATTGTTGATTTACATACATAGATGTAGTGTTAGTGTTTAACTACATTCACAGATGTAGTGTTATTGTTTAACTACATACATAGATGTAGTGTTATTGTTTAACTACATACAGAGAAGTAGTGTTATTGTTGAACTACATACATAGATGTAGTGTTATTGTTTGACTACATACATAGATGTAGTGTTAGTGTTGAACTACATACATAGATGTAGTGTTAGTGTTGAACTACATACATAGATGTAGTGTTATTGTTCAACTACATACATAGATGTAGTGTTATTGTTTAACTACATACATAGATGTAGTGTTATTGTTTAACTACATACATAGATGTAGTGTTATTGTATAACTACATACATAGATGTAGTGTTATTGTTTAACTACATACATAGATGTAGTGTTATTGTTGAACTACATACATAGATGTAGTTTTATTGTTTAACTACATACATAGATGTAGTTTTATTGTTTAACTACATACATAGATGTAGTGTTATTGTTGAACTACATACATAGATGTAGTGTTATTGTTGAACTACATACATAGATGTAGTGTTATTGTTGAACTACATACATAGATGTAGTGTTAGTGTTGAACTACATACATAGATGTAGTGTTATTGTTCAACTACATACATAGATGTAGTGTTATTGTTCAACTACATACATAGATGTAGTGTTATTGTTCAACTACATACATAGATGTAGTGTTATTGTATAACTAAATACATAGATGTAGTGTTATTGTTGAACTACATACATAGATGTAGTGTTATTGTTGAACTACATACATAGATGTAGTTTTATTGTTTAACTACATACATAGATGTACTGTTATTGTTTTAACGACATACATAGATGTAGTGTTAGTGTTGAACTACATACATAGATGTAGTGTTATTGTTGAACTACATACATAGATGTAGTGTTATTGTTGAACTACATACATAGATGTAGTGTTATTGTTGAACTACATACATAGATGTATTGTTAGTGTTGAACTTCATACATAGATGTAGTGCTGATGCTCACTACTTTTGCCCTGTAGCTTAGCTACATTTCATGGAGACTAACTTGCAGCTTACATGTTCCAGGTATCTTGCCCATCACTTGGAGCCCACACAAGTTTGCTGAGTGTCTGAGGACAGCAGAGGAGGACAAGCAAACATGAAGGTGGAGATGTGGATGGTGCACGCTAGTGATGGGTTGATGAGGCGTCATGAAGCGTTTCGACACATTGCAAAACTGTATTGATACTGTGTCGATACTGTGTCACTAAATACTGACATCTGCTGGACATTAAAAATCCCTACAGGCAACCTATGGACCGACTCAACTGACACTGATTTTATGCCCTAGTACAGGGGTCACCAACCTTTTTGAAACCAAAAACTACTTATTGGATACTGATTAATGCGAAGGGCTACCAGTTTGATACACACTTAAATAAATAAATATATTGTCATTTGTAAGTTACACCTAAGTGTGATTTAAACAAGAATAGCTAAATAAATAAATTTATATATATAAAAAAATGGGTATTTGGGTCTGTCATTCCGTCGTACATTTTTTTTTCCTTTTACGGAAGGTTTTTTGTAGAGAATAAATTATGAAAAAACACTTAATTGAACGGTTTAAAAGAGGAGAAAACACGAAAAAAATTTAAATAAAATTTTGAAACATAGTTTATCTTCAATTTCGACTCTTTAAAATTCAAAATTCAACCGACAAAAAGAAGAGAAAAACTAGCTAATTTGAATCTTTTTGAAAAAATTTAAAAAAGAATTTATGGAACATCATTAGTAATTTTTCCTGATTAAGATACATTTTAGAATTTTGATGACATGTTTTAAATTGGTTAAAATCCAATCTGCACTTTGTTAGAATATTTAACAAATTGGACCAAGCTATATTTCTAACAAAGACAAATCAGTATTTCTTCCAGATTTTCCAGAAGAAAAATTTTAAAAGAAATTCAAAATACTTTAAAATAAGATTTAAATTTGATTCTACAGATTTTCTAGATTTGCCAGAATAATTTTTTTGAATTTGAATCATAGTAAGTTTGAAGAAATATTTCACAAATATTCTTCGTCCAAAAAAACAGAAGCTAAAATATGTATTATTATTTGCAATAAAAAAATTTTTTTTTACTTGAACATTGATTTAAATTGTCAGGAAAGAAGAGGAAGACATTTAAAAGGTAAAAATGTATATTTGTTTCAAAATCCTAAAATCATTTTTAAGGTTGTATTTTTTCTCTAAAATTGTATTTCTAAAAGTAATAAGAAGCAAAGTAAAAAAATAAATGAATTTATTTAAACAAGTGAAGACCCATCCATCCATCCATTTTCTACCGCTTATTCCAAGTGAAGACCAAGTCTTTAAAATATTTTCTTGGATTTTCAAATTCTATTTGAGTTTTGTCTCTTTTAGAATTAAAAATGTCAAGCAAAGCTAGACCAGCTTGCTAGTAAATAAATAAATTTTAAAAAATAGAGGCAGCTCACTGGTAAGTGCTGCTCTTTGAGCTATTTTTAGAACAGGCCAGCGAGCGACTGATCTGGTCCTTACGGGCTACCTGGTGACCGCGGGCACCGCGTTGGTGACCCCTGCCCTAGTATATACAATAATATAAACCAAGTCATTGTATTTCATTTAGGATTATTTCATATCTTCATTTAAATAAAAATATATTTTTATCTTTTTTAGATACAGTCAATAAATAATGTGAACATGTATCATAACATGGAAATCTAAGAGAACGTGTTGTGGATGATTGTGGACTGGGAATTTTTTTAATTTTATTTTTTTACACATTTTTATAAAAATAAAAATAAAAAGTTTTTCCGACGTATTACATTTTAGACGATTGCTTAGTTATTATTTCTCCGGCTGTAGAAAAGACCCGCTCACAGGGCACAGAGGAGGCGTCAGTGCGACACAGTTCGCGTATCGGTCACGTGACGTTCTAAAAGCGGTACGCGCACCGACACAGGGTTTTGCTCTATGAGCTCGACGCATGCGCCGATGCATCGGTGTTGCCGGACCCATCACTAGTACTGTGCAACAATAGCTTGTTCTGCTGTTTAGCTTGTTGCTACTTAGCATGCAGCTTCTTTGCTCGCTAGCTCACTCCTCTGAGGGAAGGTGCAATGTTTGTAAATGTCAATCTTATTCATGTGTGGCTTTGAGTGTTACATGGGCTATGTAGGGCTATTTACATCACTTTATGAGCACTGTTTACATGCTATTGCGTGTATGTGTGAAAACATGTTATGCAGCAAACATTTATGGAAATGTAGTTACTTAGTAGTGTTTATTTGACATATAGTTTGTGTCTCTTTATACAGTTTTACAACAAAAAAGAGAAGATAACAAAAGCAAAAATACATTCAAGGAAAAGAGAAAACAAAGAAAGAAATGACCAATTAGACAAGAAGAAAGGAAAAGTGCATTCTCTGTGAAAACCACTAAAGCTTCTTAAAGATAAAAGGTCTGGACTCTTTTTCCCTTTCCTTGGGATCTTCATGTTAGCTATCTGTCAACTTGTTTACGTCACGGACACAGACACGTAGGACGGAATACTATTTAAGGGTTTTTGTACTTTTAACCATTTTCCCAGATTTAATTGATAATTTAAAAGCCAATTAGAAAATGTTTTTACTTTCAGAAATCAATATTTATGCATAACATTTTTTGCTTGCAGCATAATAATGTTTACAAACATTTATATGTGTCACACCTGGGTGAAGTCTTGTCTGGGTTTCGTCTGTTGTCATGTTGTCTTGCCATTTCCTGTTTTATTTTGAAAGATTAACTCTCCCTCTCGTTTCAGGTCACTTGCTCTTCCTCCTGTTTCACTGGTCTGACGTCTCTCCTGATTGCCTGATTGTTCCCACCTGTGTCACACTCCCTCATGTGTATAAATGTCTCGTCCTCCTCTTGTCTTGTGCCAGAGTGTCTCGTTACTTCATGTGCGTACCTCCAGCGTTCCCTTGCCATAGCGTTGTCCACAGCCACAGCCACGTTTCTTGTATCTTTTTTGGATCCATGGGAGTATTTTGATTTGTAAGTTTTCTCAGGTAAGAATAGCTTCCTAGCATCACCTCCATTGGAGCGGTTTTTGTTATACTTAGTAGTTTTTTGTTCATAGCTCTTTTTTCCCTCCGTAGACGGAGCGTTTTTGTGCAAATAAATATATTGTCTTAAAATCCTGCATCTGTGTTCAGAGTCCTGTTCTGGTCGTGACAGTACACTCTGGCACAAGACAAGAGGAGGACGAGACATTTATACACATGAGGGAGTGTGACACAGGTGGGAACAATCAGGCAATCAGGAGAGACGTCAGACCAGTGAAACAGGAGGAAGAGCAAGTGACGTGAAACGAGAGGGAGAGTTAATCTTTCAAAATAAAACAGGAAATGGCAAGACAACATGACAACAGACGAAACCCAAACAAGACTTCACCCAGGTGTGACAATATGTTACTATCATCTATATATATGTCAAATGTGATCTCTTTTATTGTGAATGAGGACATCTCCACACCCTTATACATGTTTGTCAACACTATTATGCTGCAAGCAACAATTTTTATACATAATGTCCATTTCTGAAGTTAAAACCTCAATCAATCAATCAATGTTTATTTATATAGCCCTAAATCACAAGTGTCTCAAAGGGCTGCACAAGCCACAACGACATCCTCGGTACAAAGCCCACAAAAGGGCAAAGAAAAACTCACCCCAGTGTGACGTCGATGTAAATGACTATGAGAAACCTTGGAGAGGACAAGACCTACATGTTAGGGTTAGGGTTAGGGGTTAGGGTTAGGGTTAGGGTTAGGGTTAGAGAATTAGGGTTAGGGTTAGGGTTAGAGGGTTAAAGTTAGAGGGTTAGGGTTAGGGTTGGGTTAGGCGTTAGGGGTTAGGGTTAGAGGGTTAGGGTTAGAGAGTTAGGGTTAGGGTTAGGGTTAGGGTTAGAGGGTTAGGGTTGGGGGTTAGGGTTGGGGTTAGGGTTAAGGGTTAGGGTTAGGGTTAGGGGGTTAGGGTTAGAGGGTTAGGGCTCGGGGGTTAGAGGGTTAGGGTTAGGGTTAGGGTTAGGAGGGGGTTAGGGTTAGGGTTAGGGTTAGAGGGTTAGGGATAGAGGGTTAGGGTTAGGGTTAGAGGGTTAGGGTTAGGGTTAGAGGGTTAGGGGTTAGGGTTAGGGCTGGGGTTTGGGTTAGGGTTGTGTTACGGTTAGGGTTAGGGTTAGATACAGTCTATTGGCCCCTAAGATATATAGATATCTAATGTATTCATACATTGTTTATGTAGGATATACGCATGTATATATAACCTCATCATATTGTTTCTCTAACTTAAAAATAGCTGACCGTTTTTTAGGGTTAGGTTTAGGGTTAGGGTTGGGGTTTAGAATTAGGGTTAGTGTTAGGGTTAGGGTTGGGGTTGGGGTTAGGGTTAGGATTAGGGTTAGGATTAGGATTAGGGTTAGTCATAAAGAAAAAAGAGTTGGTTAGGGTTAGGATTAGGGTTGGGGTTGGGGTTAGGGTTGTGTCACGGTTAGGTTTAGGGTTGGGGTTAGGGTTAGGATTAGGGTTAGGGTTAGGGCTGGGGTTGGGGTTGTGTTACGGTTAGGGTTAGGGTTAGGGTTAAGATTAGGGTTAGGGTTAGGGTTAGGGTTAGATACAGTCTATTGGCCCCTAAGATATATAGATATCTAATGTATTCATACATTGTTTATGTAGGATATACGCATGTATATATAACCTCATCATATTGTTTCTTTAACTTAAAAATAGCTGACCGTTGTTTTAGGGTTAGGTTTAGGGTTGGGGTTTAGGCTTAGGGTTAGGGTTGGTTTAGGGTTAGGGTTAGGGTTGTGTTACAGTTAGGGTTAAGGTTAGGCTTAGTGTTAGGGTTAGGGTTAGGGTTGTTTTACAGTTAGTGTTAGGGTTATGGTTAGGGTTGGGGTTTGGGTTAGATACAGTCTATAGGTCCCTAAGATATATAGATATCTAATGTATTCATACATTGTTTATGTAGTATACACGCATGTTTATATAACCTCATCATATTGTTTCTTGAACTTTAAAATAGCTGACCGTTTTTTTAGGGTTAGGGTTAGGGTTAAAGATTAGGGTTAGGGTTGGGGTTAGGGTTAGGATTAGGGTTGGGGATAGGGTTAGGATTAGGGTTAGGATTAGGCATAAATAAAAAGAGTTGGTTAGGGTTTGGGCTTGGGTTGGGGTTTAGGGTTAGTGTTGGGGTTGGGGTTAGGATTAGGGTTAGGATTAGGATTAGGGTTCGGGTTAGGCATAAAGAAAAAGAGTTGGTTAGGGCTAGGGTTGGGGATTAGGGTTAGGGTTAGGGTTAGGGTTAGGGCTAGGGTTGTGTCAGGTTAGGGTTAGGGTTGGGGTTGGGGTTAGGATAGGGTTAGGGTTTCAAGCATGTTTTACTCAATATAGGTCATCAAATCTCAGCAACAAGATGTAATATCTTACTGAGATCATTTAGGACCAAAACACTTAAAACAAGTAAAACACTCTAACATAAAATCTGCTTAGTGAGAAGAATTATCTTATCAGACAAAATAAGAAAATAAGAAAATATCACCCTTATTTGACATATTTCATCTTACTTAGATTACACTTTTTGCAGTGTAGTGGTGTTTCCATTTGATTAATTGATGGACATCCAGTAAATTGTCTGTGACTGGGACACGAAGGAAAGTTCATCAGCCACATGGGTCGTTCTCACCCGGGATAATGGAGGCTTTTTTCCATGGTGCTTAACCCCCTACTGTTGCATGCTGGGAACGGGCAACCTAGTGCACCCGCCACTCTAAACACACACCATGGCTTTCCTCGCATAAATTAATTTTACATCCAGGAAAAGTTATATAGCCGCGACACGTGGCCTTGACAGGAAGTCTCCCAGGATCAGCCTCTTTTCAATGGCATGGTCACCTTCAATGAAATGATATGGTACTACAAAAACCCAGTGAAGTTGTCACATTGTGTAAATGGTCAATAAAAAGAGAATACAACAAATCCTTTTCAACTTATATTCAATTGAATAGACTGCAAAGACAAGATATTTAACGTCCGAACTGATAAACGTTGTTATTTTTTGCAAATATTAGCTCATTTGGAATTTGAAGCCTGCAACATGTTTCAAAAAAGTGGCAAAAAATACTGATAAAGTTGAGGAATGCTCATCAAACACTTATTTGGAACATCCCACAGGTGGACAGGCTAATTGGGAACAGGTGGGTGCCATGATTGGGTATAAAAGCAGCTTCCACGAAATGCTCAGTCATTCACAAACAAGGACGGGGCGAGGGTCACCACTTTGTCAACAAATGCGAGAGCAAATTGTTTGAGAACAACATTTCTCAACCAGCTCTTGCAAGGAATTTAGGGATTTCACCATCTACGCTCCGTAATATCATCAAAAGGTTTAGACAATCTGGAGAAATCACTGCACGTAAGCGAAGATATTAGGGACAATCGATCCTTCAGGCAGTACTGCATCAAAAAGTGTCATCAGTGTGTAAAGGATATCACCACATGGGCTCAGGAACACTTAAAAAAAACCACTGTCAGTAACTACAGTTGGTGGCTACATCTGTAAGTGCAAGTTAAAACTCTACTATGCAAAGCCAAAGCCATTTATCAACAACACCCAGAAATGCCCCCGGCTTTGCTGGGCCTGAGCTCATCTAAGATGGACTGATGCAAAGTAGAAAAGTGTTCTGTGGTCTGACGAGTCCACATTTCAAATTGTTTTTGGAGACTGTGGACGTCAAAGAGGAAAAGAACCATCAGGACTGTTCTAGGTGCAAAGTGTAAAAGGCAGCATGTGTGATGGTATGGGGGTGTATTAGTGCCCAAGACATGGGTAACTTACACATCTGTGAAGGCACCATTAATGCTGAAAGGTACATACAGGTTTTGGAGCAACATATGTTGCCATCCAAGCAACGTTATCATGGACGCCCCTGCTTATTTCAGTAAGACAATGCCAAGCCACGTGTTACAACAGCGTGGCTTCATAATAAAAGAGTGCGGGTACTAGACTGGCCTGCCTGTAGTCCAGACCTGTCTCCCATTGAAAATGTGTGGCGCATTATGAAGCCTAAAATAGCACAACGGAGACCTCGGACTGTTGAACAACTTAAGCTGTACATCAAGCAAGAATGGGAAAGAATTCCACTTCAAAAATGTGTCTCCTCAGTTCCCAAAGGTTTACTGAGTGTTGTTAAAAGGAAAGGCCATGTAACACAGTGGTAAAAATGCCCCTGTGACAACTTTTTTGCAATGTGTTGCTGCCATTAAATTCTAAGTTAATGATTATTTACAAAAGTGTGAACATGAAATATCTTGTCTTTGCAGTCTATTCAATTGAATATAAGTTGAAAAGGATTCGCAAATCATTGTATTCTCTTTTTATTTAGTAGACAACTTCACTGCTTTTGTAAATAATGACGTCTAAAGCAAGGCAAACCTTTTTCCTCCAAGGGCTAAACTGAAAATGGGCCGATGGGTAGTGGAGATCTTTAGTTGATGGCCACTCATAAGTTCGCCTTGTAGATGATTGAGTGAGATTAGAAGAGAATGATTCTGTATACAATTTTTGGAAGCCAAACGTAATGACTCTGCGAGCTGGAATCGGGCACCTCCGGTCTAAAGATAGGCCTTAGAACAGGAAGTGCAGATGATGAACTTATCAGTGGGTCGATCAGCGGCGTGGAGGTGCAGGTGGACACTCGTCTTCTCCGCTCATCTTGTTAGTGCGCTGATGAAGGAGATAAGAGGATGTTAAAGAGATGATCATGTCGGCCCGGGTCGCCGCCCTCAACGCCTCTCTGATCCAGCACAAAAGCTGTTAACCAGCTGCGGTCACTTTCACCTGTCACTCACACTCACTGGGTCGCAGGCCGTCTGCCGGGGACCGAGGCTCAGGTGAGCGTTGGACCGCGGCGGGCGGCTCCACGAGGGCCTTAAGGGGGACAACATGAGGAGGTCAGCTTGCAGACTTTTGTTGAGTACACTGCAAACACTAAAATCTAGTAAGATGAAATATCTCAAATAAGGGTGATATTTACTTATTTTCTGTCTGATAAGATAATTCTTCTCACTAAGCAGATTTGATGTTAGAGTGTTTTACTTGTTTTAAGGGTTTTGGTCTTAAATGATCTCAGTAAGATATTACAGCTTGTTGCTGAGATTTGATGACCTATATTGAGTAAAACATGCTTGAAACTAGAATATCAACTGTTGTGTCATCAACACTCACAAGTATAAAACTTACTTTTTCAAAGTCATCATTTCTTATTTCAAGCATGAACAAAATAAATCATGATGCCCAGCGCATATCATTATGTCAAGATAATGGTACTAGCATTTACTTCATTTATTTAAGAATATTTTTCAACATATTGAGCAAAAAGAAAAGTGCACTCGTTATTAGTGAGAATGTGCTTATTCTAAAGGGGAACATTATCACAATTTCAGAATTGTTAAAACCATTAAAAATCAGTTCCCAGTGGTTTATTTTATTTTTCAAAGTTTTTTTTCAAAATTTTACCCATCACGCAATATCCCTAAAAAAAGCTTCAAAGTGCCTGATTTTAACCATCGTTATAAACACCCGTCCATTTTCCTGTGACGTCACATAGTGAAGCCAACACAAACAAACATGGCGCATAGAACAGCAAGCTATAGCGACATTAGCTCGGATTCAGACTCGGATTTCAGTGGCTTAAGCGATTCAACAGATGATGCATGTATTGAAACGAATGGTTGTAGTGTGGAGGCAGGTAGCGAAAACGAAATTGAAGAAGAAACTGAAGCTATTGAGCCATATCGGTTTGAACCGTATGCAAGCGAAAACGACGAAAACGACACGACAGCCAGCGACACGGGAGAAAGCGAGGACGAATTCGGCGATCACCTTCTAACCAACGATTGGTATGTGTTTGTTTGGCATTAAAGGAAACTAACAACTATGAACTAGGTTACAGCATATGAAATACATTTGGCAACAACATGCACTTTGAGAGTGCAGACAGCCCAATTTTCATCAATTAATATATTCTGTAGACATACCCTCATCCGCTCTCTTTTCCTGAAAGCTGATCTGTCCAGTCCAGTTGGAAATGCATCTGCTTTGAGTGTCGCAGGATATCCACACATTCTTGCCATCTCTGTCGTAGCATAGCTTTCGTCGGTAAAGTGTGCGGAACAAACGTCCAATTTCTTGCCACTTTAGCATCTTTGGGCCACTGGTGCAACTTGAATCCGTCCCTGTTCGTGTTGTTACACCCTCCGACAACCCACCGACGAGGCATGATGTCTCCAAGGTACGGAAAACAGTCAAAAAAACGGAAAATAACAGAGCTGATTTGACTCGGTGTTTGTAATGTGTTTGAGAAAATGGCAGATTGCTTCCCGATGTGACGTCATCTCCGAGAGCGAATAATAGAAAGGCGTTTAATTCGCCAAAATTCACCCATTTAGAGTTCGGAAATCTGTTAAAAAAATATATGGTCTTTTTTCTGCAACATCAAGGTATATATTGCCGCTTACATAGGTCTGGTGATAATGTTCCCCTTTAAGGTATTTTTGGGTTCATTGAGGTTAGCTAATTAGGGACCGAATGTCCCATTGGGACAGAGGACCCTATTGTAATTGTAAGGTTTTATTATTATTATTCCGCCGCCTCTTTGAGCTGTAATTTGACCCCCTTAACAAAACTCACCATATTTGACACACATCAGGACTGGCAAAAATTGCGATCTAATCAAAAAACCAAATCCCAAAACTCAAAATTGCACTCTAGCGCCCCCCGAGGAAGAAAACACAAACAAAACTGCATGTAACTCCCACTAGGAATGTCATAGAGACATGAAACAAAAAACCTGGATGTAGGTCTCACTTAGACCTTGACATTGACATCCTTCAGCAAAAATCAACAAGAAGTTTGCAATTCCCCTTTCAAAACAAATGTTTTGTAAAAACAGTCACTTTTGTCTCTTTGAGCTGTAATTTGACCCATTTAACATGCTTCAAAACTCACCATATTTGACACTCACATCAGGACTGGCAAAAATTGCGATTTAATGAAAAAACCCAACCCCAAAACTCAAAATTGTGCTCTAGCGCCCCCCGAGGAAGAAAACACAGACAAAACTGCCTGTAACTCCCACTAGGAATGTCATAGAGACATGAAACAAAAACCTGTATGTAGGTCTCACTTAGACCTTGACATTGACATCCTTCAGCAAAAATCAACAAGAAGTTTGCAATTCCCCTTTCAAAACAAATGTTTTGTAAAAACAGTCACTTTTGTCTCTTTGAGCTGTAATTTGACCCATTTAACATGCTTCAAAACTCACCATATTTGACACTCACATCAGGACTGGCAAAAATTGCGATTTAATGAAAAAACCCAACCCCAAAACTCAAAATTGTGCTCTAGCGCCCCCCGAGGAAGAAAACACAGACAAAACTGCCTGTAACTCCCACTAGGAATGTCATAGGGACATGAAACAAAAACCTGTATGTAGGTCTCACTTAGACCTTGACATTGACATCCTTCAGCAAAAATCAACAAGAAGTTTGCAATTCCCCTTTCAAAACAAATGTTTTGTAAAAACAGTCACTTTTGTCTCTTTGAGCTGTAATTTGACCTCCTTAACATGCTTCAAAACTCACCATATTTGACACACACATCAGGACTGGCAAAAATTGCGATTTAATGAAAAAACCCAACCCCAAAACTCAAAATTGTGCTCTAGCGCCCCCCGAGGAAGAAAACACAGACAACTGCCTGTAACTCCCACTAGGAATGTCATAGAGACATGAAACAAAAACCTGTATGTAGGTCTCACTTAGACCTTGACATTGACATCCTTCAGCAAAAATCAACAAAAAGTTTGCAATTCCCCTTTCAAAACAAATGTTTTGTAAAAACAGTCACTTTTGTCTCTTTGAGCTGTAATTTGACCTCCTTAACATGCTTCAAAACTCACCATATTTGACACACACATCAGGACTGGCAAAAATTACGATTTAATGAAAAAACCCAACCCCAAAACTCAAAATTGCGCTCTAGCGCCCCCGAGGAAGAAAACACAGACACAACTGCTCCTAGGAAGAAAACTCAGACAAAACTGCCTGTAACTTCCAGTACGAATGTTGTAGAGACATGAAACCAAAACCTCTATATAGGTCTCACTTAGACCTACATTTCATTCATTGACAACCTCTAGCACAAATCAACAGGAAGTTTGCAATTCCCCCTTCAAAACAAAAGTTTTGTAAAAACCGGTCACCTTTTTCCAAACATTATCTCCTCTGAGCGCGTTTGTCGTGTTGGCTTCAAACTAGCACAGGAGAGAGATTGAACCCTACTGATTAAAAGTTGACCAAAAACTTTTAATTACTGCTCCGGTTTGGATTTTATGTGCCGTCAAAGTCGGTCCCGTCCATCGCTGCTTGCAGCTTTAATTATTATTATTCTGCCACCTCTTTGAGCTGTAATTTGACCCCCTTAACATGCTTCAAATCTCACCATATTTGACACACATCAGGACTGGCAAAAATTGCGATCTAATCCCAAAACCAAATCCCAAAACTCAAAATTGCGCTCTAGCGCCCCCCCGAGGAAGAAAACACAGACAAAACCGCAAGTAACTCCCACTAGGAATGTCGTAGAGACATGAAACAAAAACCTGTATGTAGGTCTCACTTAGACCTTGACTTTGACATCCTTCAGCAAAAATCAACAAGAAGTTTGCAATTCCCCTTTCAAAACAAATGTTTTGTAAAAACAGTCATTTTTGTCTTTTTGAGCTGTAATTTGACCCCTTTAACATGCTTCAAAACTCACCATATTTGACACACACATCAAGACTGGCAAAAATTGCGATCTAATCAAACAACCTAGCCCCAAAACTCAAAATTGCGCTCTAGCGCCCCCCGAGGAAGAAAACACAGACAAAACTGCCTGTAACTCCCACTAGGAATGTCATAGAGACATGAAACAAAAACCTGTATGTAGGTCTCACTTAGACCTTTACTTTGACATCCTTCAGCAAAAATAAACAAGAAGTTTGCAATTCCCCTTTCAAAACAAATGTTTTGTAAAAACAGTCACTTTTGTCTCTTTGAGCTGTAATTTGACCTCCATAACATGCTTAAAAACTCACCAAACTAGACACACACATCAGGACTGGCAAAAAATTGCGATTTAATGAAAAAACCCAACCCCAAAACTCAAAATTGCACTCTAGTGCCCCCTGAGGAAGAAAACACAGACAAAACTGCCTGTAACTCCCACTAGGAATGTCATAGAGACATGAAACAAAAACCTGTATTTAGGTCTCACTTAGACCTTGACATTGACATCCTTCAGCAAAAATCAACAAAAAGTTTGCAATTCCCCTTTCAAAACAAATGTTTTGTAAAAACAGTCACTTTTGTCTCTTTGAGCTGTAATTTGACCCCCTGAACATGCTTCAAAACTCACCAAACTAGACACACACATCAGGACTGGCAAAAAAATTGCGATTTAATGAAAAAACCCAACCCCAAAACTCAAAATTGCACTCTAGCGCCCCCGAGGAAGAAAACACAGACACAACTGCTCCTAGGAAGAAAACTCAGACAAAACTGCCTGTAACTTCCAGTACGAATGTTGTAGAGACATGAAACAAAAACCTCTATGTAGGTCTCACTTAGACCTACATTTCATTCATTGACAACATCCAGCAAAAATCAACAGGAAGTTTGCAATTCCCCCTTCAAAACAAAAGTTTTGTAAAAACCGGTCACCTTTTTTCAAACATTATCTCCTCTGAGCGCGTTTGTCGTGTTGGCTTCAAACTAGCACAGGAGAGAGATTGAACCCTTCTGATTAAAAGTTGACCAAAGACTTTTAATTACTGCTCCGGTTTGGATTTTATGTGCCGTCAAAGTCGGTCCCGTCCATCGCTGCTTGCAGCTTTAATTATTATCATACCGCCACCTCTTTGAGCTGTACTTTGACCCCCTTAACATGCTTCAAAACTCACCATATTTGACACACACATCAGGACTGGCAAAAATTGCGATCTAATCAAAAAACCAAATCCCAAAACTCAAAATTGTGTTCTAGCGCCCCCCGAGGAAGAAAACACAGACAAAACTGCATGTAACTCCCACTAGGAATGTCATAGAGACATGAAACAAAAAACCTGTATGTAGGTCTCGCTTAGACTTAGATTTCATACACTGACATTGTTCAGCAAAAATCAACAAGAAGTTTGCAGTTCCCCCTTCAAAACAAAAAGTTAGTAACAACAGTAATTTTTGCCTCTTTGAGCTGTAATTTGACCCCTTTAACATGCTTCAAAACTCACCATATTTGACACACACATCAGGACTGGCAAAAATTGCGATTTAATGAAAAAACCCAACCCCAAAACTCAAGATTGCGCTCTAGCGCCCCCGAGGAAGAAAACACAGACACAACTGCTCCTAGGAAGAAAACTCAGACAAAATTGCTTGTAACTTCCAGTACGAATGTTGTAGAGACATGAAACAAAAACCTCTATGTAGGTCTCACTTAGACCTACATTTCATTCATTGACAACCTCCAGCAAAAATCAACAGGAAGTTTGCAATTCCCCCTTCAAAACAAAAGTTTTGTAAAAACCGGTCACCTTTTTCCAAACATTATCTCCTCTGAGCGCGTTTGTCGTGTTGGCTTCAAACTAGCACAGGAGAGAGATTGAACCCTTCTGATTAAAAGTTGACCAAAGACTTTTAATTACTGCTCCGGTTTGGATTTTATGTGCCGTCAAAGTCGGTCCCGTCCATCGCTGCTTGCAGCTTTAATTATTATTATTCCGCCACCTCTTTGAGCTGTAATTTGACCCCCTTAACAAGCTTCAAAACTCACCATATTTGACACACACATCAGGACTGGCAAAAATTGCGATCTAATCAAAAAACCTAGCCCCAAAACTCAAAATTGCACTCTAGCGCCCCCCGAGGAAGAAAACACAGACAAAACTGCCTGTAACTCCCACTAGGAATGTCGTAGAGACATGAAACAAAAACCTGTATGTAGGTCTCGCTTAGACCTTGACATTGACATCATTCAGCAAAAATCAACAAGAAGTTTGCAATTCCCCTTTCAAAACAAATGTTTTGTAAAAACAGTCACTTTTGTCTCTTTGAGCTGCATTTTGACCCTCTTAACATGCTTCAAAACTCACCAAACTTGACACACACATCAGGACTGGCAAAATTTGCGATCTGTTAAAAAACCCAACCCCAAAACTCAAAATTGCGCTGTAGTGCCCCCTAGGAAGAAAACACAGACACAACTGCTCCTAGGAAGAAAACACAGACAAAACTGCCTGTAACTTCCAGTAGGAATGTCGTAGAGAAATGAAACAACCTCTATGTAGGTCTTACTTAGACCTAGATTTCATACACTGACATTCTTCATCAAAAATCAACAGGAAGTTTGCAATTCCCCTTTCAAAACAAAAGTTTTGTAAAAACAGTAACTTTTGTCTCTTTGAACTGTAATTTGACCCCCTTAACATGCTTCAAAACTCACCAAACTGGACACGCACATCAGGACTGGCAAAATTTGCGATCTATTAAAAAACCCAACCCCAAAACTCGAAATTGCGCTCTAGCGCCCCCTAGGAAGAAAACACAGACACAACTGCTCCTCGGAAGAAAACTCAGACAAAACTGCCTGTAACTTCCAGTAGGAATGTCGTAGAGAAATGAAACAACCTCTATGTAGGTCTTACTTAGACCTAGATTTCATACACTGACATTCTTCATCAAAAATCAACAGGAAGTTTGCAATTCTCCTTTCAAAACAAAAGTTTTGTAAAAACAGTAACTTTTGTCTCTTTGAGCTGTAATTTGACCCCTTTAACATGCTTCAAAACTCACCAAACTGGACACACACACCAGGACTGGCAAAAATTGCGATCTAATAAAAAAACCCAACCCCAAAACTCAGAATTGCGCTCTAGCGCCCCCTGAGAAGAAAACACAGACACAACTGCTCCTAGGAAGAAAACTCAGACAAAACCGCCTGTAACTTCCAGTAGGGACGTCGTAGAGACATGAAACAAAAACCTCTATGTAGGTCTCACTTAGACCTACATTTCATATACTGACAACTTCCAGCAAAAATCAACAGGAAGTTTGCAATTCCCCCTTCAAAACAAAAGTTTTGTAAAAACCGGTCACCTCTTTTCAAACATTATCTCCTCCGAGCGCGTTTGTCGTTTCGGCTTCAAATTAGCACAGGAGAGAGATTGAATCCTTCTGATTAAAAGTTGACCAAATAGTTTTAATTACTGCTCCGGTTTGGATTTTATGTGCCGTCAAAGTCGGTCCCGTCCATCGCTGCTTGCAGCTTTAATTTTACTTGTTTTGGAAAGTCTTGAAAAGACAAATTTTCTTGTTCTATTGGCATATCATTTTGCTTAGTTCAAGTAAAATACCCCTAATTTTTGTATTTTTTAATTTTGTTTTTGAACACGGAGTTTTTGCAGTGCAGTCAGCCAAACGTGCGGGTACAAACTCTTTCTTGAAAAAGAGAATCCTCACGTATCAACAAACAAAAGTAAGCATCCCGTAAATTATTTTGTATCCTATGACAACAGTTTGCCTCAATTCTGATCAAACTCATTGCTGTTCAACTTTTCTGGCATCTTTGTTTATTCGCTTTGCCTTAGCACCCGCCGGCTAGTTAGAGTTATCCACCTAGCCCACACTGCAAAAAGTCAGTGTTCAAAAACAAGAAAAAAAAATACAAAAATGAGGGGTATTTTATTTGAACTAAGCAAAGTTATTTGCCAATAGAATAAGAAAATTTGGCTTTTCAAGACTTTCCAAAACAAGTCAAATTAGCTAACCTCAATGAACCCAAAAATACATTAAAATAAGTATATTCTAACTAATAACAAGTGCACTTTTCTTGGTAGAAAACCAAATATGAGACCTTTTTTCTCAATATGTTGAAAAATATTCTTAAATGAAGTAAATGCTAGTGCCATTATCTTGACATAATGATATGCGCTCGGCATTACATTTCTTGCATTTTTCCATCGATAACATGACATCATCGCACCAAGTGCGTGCTCTTTCAGTCAATTAGTGCAATTAGTGCGCAAGGAATATATATAGAGTAATCGGTAGAAGATGGATGGATGGATATATATATATGTATATATATATATATATATATATATATATATACAGCCCGGCCCCCGACCAAATTATTGTAATTTTGAGGAATTTATCTGAATGTGGATGAACTATTTCTGTTGAAAATAGTTAGAAATGTCACATGTTAAATGTTTAAATATTAACTGTCAGTTTACTGTACTGTGCCAACTGTACTACTATATGAGTACCTATTTTCTATTATTTCATTGAAAATAAAACAGCAAAGTAAATTTGGCTGTCATCTGTTTTAATTATGAGACACAATTGTGTCAAAGTCATGATTTTTTTTTTTCTTGCTTGAAATAGGAAATGATTACTTTAAAAAAGTAGTTTTATACTTGCGAGTGTTGATGACACAGCTTTGCAACACTTGATATTCTAGTTTCAAGCATGTTTACTCAATATAGGTCATCAAATCTCAGCAACAAGCTGTAATATCTTACTGAGATCATTTGGGACCAAAACACTTAAAACAAGTAAAACACTCTAACATAAAAACTGCTTAGTGAGAAGAATTATCTTATCAGACAGAAAATAAGCAAACAATGGGAGACCGAGCTTTCTGCTCCGCCGCTCCCTGTCTGTGGAACGCTCTCCCCGACCACCTGAGGGCACCACAGACTGTGGATGCTTTTAAAAACCCTTCTTTTCAAATTTTTTATTTTTTTATTTTTTTTTTTTTTTAGATATATGCATACTACTTTTAGCTCTTAGGCTGTTCTAGTTTTTATTTTGTTTATTATCTTTTAATTTTATTTTTATTTTTTTTAATACAGTGTAGCACTTTGAAGTTGTTTACTCAATGTAAAGTACTTTTTACAAATAATATCTATTATTATTATTATTATTATTATTATTATTATAAGCAAATATCACCCTTATTTGAGATTTTTCATCTTACATGTATTTCAGCTTTTGCAGTGCACAGGTGTCAAACTCAAGGCCCGGGGGCCAGATCTTGGCCGTCGCATCTTTTTAACTGGCCCACGAACGCCCAGGAAAATATGCATCAATGACGTACTGTATTTTTCAGACCATAGGGCGCACAGGATTATAAGGCGCACTGCCAATGAGCGGGCCTAGTCAGGTCGATTTTCATACAAAAGGCACGCCGGATTATAAGGCGCATTAAAGGACTCATATTATTATGATTTTTTTCTAAATGTAAAAGACTTCCTTGTGGTCTACATAACATGTAACTAGAGATGTCCGATAATGGCTTCTTTATTACCGATTCCGATATCAACCCATACCGATATATACAGTCGTGGAATTAACACATTATTATGCCTCATTTTGTTGTGATGCCCCGCTGGATGCATTAAACAATGTAACAAGGTTTTCCAAAATAAATCCACTCAAGTTATGGAAAAAAATGCCAACATGGCACTGCCATATTTATTATTGAAGTCACAAGGTGCATTATTTTTTTTAACATGCCTCAAAACAGCAGCTTGGAATTTGGGACATGAGGAGGTTGAGGTGGGTGGGGTTAGGGGTAGGGGGGGTGTATATTGTAGCGTCCTGGAAGAGTTAGTGCTGCAAGAGGTTCTGGGTATTTGTTCTGTTGTGTTTATGTTGTGTTACGGTGCGGATGTTCTCCCGAAATGTGTTTGTCATTCTTGTTTGGTGTGGGTTCACAATGTGGCGCATATTTGTAACAGTGTTAAAGTTGTTTATACGGCCACCCTCAGTGTGACCTGTATGGCTGTTGACCAAGTATGTTGCATTCACTTGTGTGTGTGAAAAGTCGTAGATATTATGTGACTGGGCCGGCACGCAAAGGCAGTGCCTTTATGGTTTATTGGCGCTCTGTACTTCTCCCTACGGCCGTGTACACAGCGGCCTTTTAAAAAGTCATACATTTGACTTTTTGAAACCGATACTGATAATTTCCGATATTACATTTTAAAGCATTTATCGGCCGATAATATCGGCAGCCCGATAAACTCACTACACTGGTATGTTTTAGCCCTTTCATGGCGAGTTTACTGACAGATATAAGTAAGAACTTGACACTACTTTATATTAGAAATGGCAACAGCGGAGGAAGAAATGGCAACAGCGGAGGATGAATGTCACATAATAAGAAGATAGAGAAAAAGAAGAAGCTTATTGACTACAGTGTCGTCACAGACTACAAAGGCGAACGCGCGCAAATTTTCAGGACTTATGCAGATCCCAAATACAGATCAGCAGGTACCAGAATGTAAGAAAAGTTGCTCTTGTATAATATTGTGAAACAAAACACCAGATAATATGTCTTACCTTATACACACACCATAATAATACTCCTATGTTGAAGCACAGTACAATCCACCAAGCGGTGTGGCTTCATAGCTTACCAAAGTCCTACTGAAAACATTTTTGATAGATTTTTGAGCGCCGTGTGTAATGTTCTATATTTTCAATGGAACATATACAATGTTAGTGTTGTTTACTTGAGTCATATTGCAGTCTACATCTATCTCTTATGTGTGACTGCCATCATATTGCAGTCTACACGTATCTCTGATGTGTGACTGCCATCATATTGCAGTCTACATGTATCTCTTATGTGTTACTGCCATCATATTGCAGTCTACACGTATCTTTTATGTGTGACTTCCATCATATTGCAGTCTACACGTATCTCTCATGTGTGACTGCCATCATTTTGCAGTCTACACGTATCTCTTATGTGTGACTGCCATCATATTGCAGTCTACACGTATCTCTTATGTGTGACTGCCATCATATTGCAGTCTGCACGTATCTCTCATGTGTGACTTCCATCATATTGCAGTCTACACGTATCTCTCATGTGTGACTGCCATCATATTGCAGTCTACACGTATCTCTTATATGTGACTGCCATCATATTGCAGTCTACACATATCTCTCATGTGTGACTTCCATCATATTGCAGTCTACACGTATCTCTCATGTGTGACTGCCATCATATTGCGGTCTACGCGTATCTCTTATGTGTGACTGCCATCATATTGCAGTTTGCACGTATCTCTTATGTGTGACTGCCATCATATTGCAGTCTATACGTATATCTTATGTGAGACTGCCATCATATTGCAGTCTACACGTATATATTATGTGTGACTGCCATCTACTGGTCACACTTATCATTACACCATGTACAAAAAAAAAATATCTTCGAGGTCGGTAAG